>NC_044022.1:11866177-12199680 GCF_900496995.4 Aquila chrysaetos chrysaetos | reverse complement strand
CAATGCAAAAGAAGTTTCATTAGTAAGGTTTGAGTGGGACATTTCTCTGGTTTATACTGCTCCCCAGGCAGTCAATAACACAAAGTGATGTGACACTGGTTGGAAAGCATGTGAAGTATAGCAGTGATTTCTGAACAGATAGATATAAACTCACCAATTTTACATCATTACAGGTGGCCATCCAGGCTCTCATCCTACTCCCACTGACTCCCATAGCAGAGCTCACACTGACTATAAAGGTGAAGGGTAGGCTTGCAGTAAAATATTGGCCTGAAGTTGAAGACTAGTTATTTGCTTTGTCACTATCTGTTGGATCCTTGGGTAAGAGATTCCACCTCTGCTACTCTCTTCCCTCCTTTGCTTATACCTGGCTTACTTAGATGATGACCTCTTTTTTGTTATTATGGGCGTAACTCCTTTTGCCTAGCTGCAGGCATACAAAAGGAAAACACTTCAAACAAGGCTCTTCCTGTGGTCAGTAGAGTAACATCTTTGGAGAGTGATTCATCCCTTCCTCACAAGGGCATTTAGGAAAGGTGGCATGACTTGCTTTCTCAAGTTGTCTATCCGTATTGTTTATGGGTAGGGTCTCGATAACTCTCTTTTAGATGGAGAAATCAATCTAAGCAATATTAATTTCAGCTGGTAAATGCTACTATAATAGGCATACAAATAAATACAATTAAAACTAATGAGCTTCATTGAATGCCAGTAGTTGGTTGATGTTTAAATGCCTGGTATCTCTGAGATGTGTCATGTAAACAAGTAGTAAAGCCAACCATAAAAATAACTTATAGACTATTAACTGTGAGTTTAAGTGCTGTTTCTAGCTTTAGCTTGTAAAGCTAAAACAAAACAAAAATACCCTTCCATAAATACATTTTCCACAACTGTAACACAGATGAAAGTAACAAATATAATGAGTTTTATTTCTATAGAAGTTTTCTAATTTCTTTTTCTGCTTTCTTCTTTTCCTTAGGATTCTGTCCAACTAAGTTTCAAAAGCTCAGTAATTCATTCAGGACTGAAGGACATGTGAACTTGTGTTGAGTTCCCACCCGAAACAGTATTTGCTAATAGAAACATCAACAGGAAAATAGGAATGGGTCAAAGGAGAACTGAGATAACAGTGTACTGTTTGTGAACATATCAGATTTTCATGGGCATGTTTAATAGCTCAACACCATCCCTGGTCCTGAGTGCACCTATACCTATGCTTTACTATACACATGAGAAAACCCATAACAAAGACACTTCATACCTTCTGTGACTCAGTCCTTGTCAACATCACAAAGTAAATTGTGGAAAAAGCTGTGATGTGTAAATATCATGCACCTTTACATTCTGGCCTGGAGATATTCACAAGGCAGATATGCAAGAGGCAAGGGTACGTAAATGTCACAAGTGCTATTATAGAAAATCATAGCAGCTTCACTTTTCTGGGAAGGTGTTATCTCAGTCAATGAGAATTTAGCAGATAAATTGCGATTTTATAGCAATTGTGATACATCTCACCATGAAATCTCAGTGGTTCTCTCCAGAGAGCTAGCATCTCTCCAAAAGAGGTATAGATCATCCTCCTGGTATAAGCACAAAATCAATGGGGCTGCTGGTATACTCATGCACTGGGAGAAAAATACACTCCAGATGTCCACAGCCAGGACTTAGAAGTCCAGAGAATATTGATTTCTTTGTTTTAACAGATGATATTTTCTTCTCTGCTGTCATTCTCCAAAGCCACCCCTTCTCATTGCAGGCTCCCACAGTAATTCTTCTTGCAGGGAAGTGTTTCCCACTCCTCTAAATGTTCTCATCAGGACCTTTGCCACCAGCTTTGCTTACTGATAAAGCAAAGAGGTATGTGGCTACTATTCATTTCAGCCAATTCATGTGAAGGAATAATTAACCAAAGGAAGAAGAGGGCAGAAAATATTCTGCCTTCATGATTAATGAGATTTCTTGAGGGGAAAGCTTGGATCTTCCACACTCTGGCACTGCAGCAGTCCAGGGGAATAGATACTGATATGAGAAGGCTCCTACTGGGACAGGCTGGCTGTGGACTAGAATGGCATTTGCTGAAGGTGCATCTCTAGAAAGAGTTAGAATAAAATGCTCAAAGGCTTAATTCAGCCTTAATTCAGCTGAGGTAACATAGGAAACAAGGCTTCCAGTAACAAACTGGTCATTAAAGAGGGCCCAGACCCAGGTCACATGAACTGACATCTGTGTCCAGGAGATGGCCAGGAGACTGAACAAAATTTGCTCTATCACAGATGAAATTTCCGCTGAGGCTCAACAGTCCTTCTTCCTGCGTTGAGATGATACCTATTACCACTGCTGCGTTATCAATGCAGAAATGAGTCTTTGTAACGAGGCTGGCAGAGAGGGAAAGCACCAGCATTTAAGGGACCGGGGTGGGGGGGCTTTCCTGCAGAGAGCATATTATATCCATCACAGTGTTACACATATTAGCTTCAGTACTTAAGCTGCTCAATTTAAATAGCAAGGGGTGACCTGGCAAAGGGCTTTCACTGGAGGGAAGGCTTTGCTTACTAGCCTTCAGAAGCCTAGTTTTGATGACTTTCAGAAGTCTTTGCAGGCTCTTTTAGGCTGTAGCTGAATCAGTACAGAGAGCTGTTGACTTGCTCGAAGCATAGGAGGGAATAACCAGATAATTAGGATAATTTTTTTTCTCTATGAAGTATGAGGGACTCAGCTGTTTTCAATGAGGGGTCAAAACTTTCTCCAGATGCATTCTTCAGGAATTCTGAAATCAACCAGTAGCAAAATACATTTATTTAGTGTATTTTTCTATGATGAACTATATTTGAAAAACCTATAGAAAATTTTCAAATGGAAAATTGCATTAATTCTCCTTGGTATCATACTCAAGGCATTCTGATCCTGACTTATTAGCAGCTTTTGGGACCCCAAATCCCAGAGTTATCAGTTAAGACGTGAATTCTCTGCACTTTGCTATATCTCAGGTATCAGAGTCCAGGCTGAAATGGACAAATTCATTAGCAGAAAGGTCTTATTTTAGTGATGCTGAAATCATGAAAACAAATAACTTCAAGCAGAGCAGGAGAGACTAAATAAAGGGTTTAAGAGATACACAAGTTATCCTCCATAAAAATTCATCTGGAGGTAAACACCTATGCTCTTTTTGACTCTCCTCTACAGAAATCCAGTGCTTGGTGGGATAGGGTGAGCGCACAATCTCTTCTGTGAACAGTGTATACTGTACTTTGGTAGCATCACACTGACACCCAAGAACAGTTCCCATTGCCTAATTAGCTTTAGACCATGGTTTGCAGCCCACTAACAAAAGAACACATTTTGCTCTGAACAACTTTCTCTGCTGAAAGCTTTGACATGCATTTTTCCCTGTCTTGGGATTGTTTTAGTGTCTGGAGCCAGTCCATTTCCTCATCCGTATAACAATAAGATTTTACAGTACAGTCAGTTTCATGCATCACTTCACTGCTGTGACTAAAATGTAACCGAGCCTTGGTGTGATTGGTGTGAAATCCTGCTGCTTTACTTATCAAGGACTGAAACCACTGGAGTCCTTAATTTAAAACTAGAACTAAAAGGTTCTGTAGACTGGATGCAAATAACTTCAAAGTATTATTACAGAATGTCTGCATCAGAGATTCAATTTGAAGGCAAGGCAGACATAAAAGATGCACTGGAGCAGTAAGCTGGATACTTGGGGTACAGTGTTTGCCCCCTCCTCCCCCTTAAATCCTATGCTTAAATCCATCCTCATTTCACATAGTGCTATGGCATGTGCTTACCTTGAAACATTGATCTTAATCAGATGTAAGCACTGAAATTAGGCACTGCAGCTAATACCATGTCTTATTCAGAAGGGACAGCCTTAAAGATTGGAGAGAAAACCTGTGCTGCTGGTCACTGACTAATTTTAAGAAGACCGGCAGTCTGTTAGGATTTCTTTTAACACTTTATCTGTTCCAAATTCATACATGGCCCTAACATTGTCATATCTGAACAGTTTACACTTTTTTTCGTGCATCAGCCACAGACCAGAGCTGAGGCATAAGAGATAGTAGCCACCTTGCCATGGTATTCCTATACCACATGTCAAGGCCATCTATAAGTAAGGCAAGAAGGATTCAGGCAGGTGCAGAACAGTCAGCCTAACCTCAGCCCATGGTAAAATTAAGGGGTAAATCCTCCTGGAAGCAATGTCCAAGCACATGAAAGACAGGAGGGTGACTAGGAATAGATTTACCAAGGGCAAATTGTGATGGACCAAGCTGAGAGTCTGCTATGATGAGACAACTGTCTTGCTGGATGAGGTGAAAACAGCAGAGGCATCTGCTGATTTTGACAGTGATCCGTAGTATCCTTGCAACCATACTGCTGAGATATAATGGGATAGGTGGACTACAAATTTGGTACATAACTGGAAGGTCCAAGAGGCTTGAGCAAAATGGTCAGCAATTCCAAGTACAGCTGGTGGCTGGCTACTAGCAGTGTTCCCCAGGGGGTAACTCTGGGGTCAATACTGCTAAAGATCTTCACTAATGATCTGAACAATGGAATGATGTGAACCCTCAGCAAGTTTGTCAGTGACATTACATTAGGGAAATTTGTCCACGTACTGCAGGGCTGCCTTTCAGAAGGACCTCAGCAGACTGGAGAAATGTGCTGCCAAGAACCTCATGAGGTTCAGTGATGACAAATGGAAATTCCTGCACCTGACATGGAATAATCCCATGCATCAGTCCAGACTGGGCACACACTGGCTAAGCAGAAGCTTTGCAGAAAAAGCCTTGGCATCCTAGTAGACAGCAGGTTAAATATGAGTCAGCTGCTTGCCTTGCAGTGACAGAGGCTGCACACTGAGCTGCATTAGGAAGAATGTGGCAGCAGGTTGAGGGAGATGAACTCCTGTGAACCTGCATCTGGAGTACTGTGTCCAGTTTTGAGCCCCCTCCAGCAGAAGAGAATGATGAACAAACTAGGAGTTCAGTGAAGGGTGACCATGATGGTTAAGGTGCTGGTCCAAAACAGCCACAGTGAGGCTAAGGGAACCAGATTTGTTTAGTCTGGAAAGAAGACTAAGAGGCGTTCTAATAATCATCTCCAGCTATCTAAAAGGGGCTACAGGGAGGATGGAGCCAGTCTCTTCTTGGATGTGCACAGCAAAAATACAAGGGGCAAAAATCACAAGCTGCAGCAAGGGACATTTCAGTAAGCTCTAAAGAAAAACTAATCATGATGAGGGTGGTCAAACACTGGGACAAGTTATCCAAAAGCTTGTGGAATTGCTCCAGTTGGAAATATTCAAAACTTAACTAGAGAAGGCCCTAAGTAACCTGAATTAACTTCAAGGTCAGTCCTGCACCGAGCAGAGTTTTGGATGAGATGATCCACAGAGTGCCCTTGTAACCAAAATTATTCTGTTAATCTATGATTGATACTAAGCTGCCACAATGCCTATATGTCTGCTGTCCTTCCTAAAAGGGTATTGACATCACTATCCATATGGACAGATAAGGTTTAAAAGTTTGATTTTTGTCTGTTATGAAGGCAATGTGGATGTGTGGAACCAGATTTCAGCAAGACACTCAGCACCAGACTATGCTGATGACAGGCCACATTAAGAATCATCTGTATGTAGACAAACTATAAAGCTTAGATCCTCAGAGATGTTAAAATACTTAACTCTCACTGAACGGACTTGCCCACATTATGCAGGGAATGTGTACAGAGACTTCCCAGCCACTGACCATCCTCCCCTGGATGTCAAGCACAAATCTGCATCTCCTTGAGCCTCCTGCCAAAGGCATGCAAACCAGTGCCAATTCTGCTAAAATTTCTAACTCTTGTGCTCTTTTTGGCAGCTAAAGAGATGTACTCATGAAAGGGGCCTGCACTTGCTCGCTTGCCCGTGTTCATATTTTGTGCATCAGCAAGGGATGGAACTGCAGTGTGGTTGGAGTATTGAGTGTCAAGTGGGGATCCCGAGCTGAGTTCTAGTTTGACTCTCATCCCTTTCACGTGTGGCTTACAGTTTTTAACAAAGATGTTGTGCTGCTGTTTTAATTTTGACTCTTGGCTTTAAAAAATTCCTCGTATAGAGCATGGAATTTCTCAGAGACCTATGAATGTATTGAACCCTATCTCCCCAGGATTCATGCCCCACTAGCAGAAAGGTGTGTGCCAGGGCTGTGTCAGATAGAGTAGAGGTACTGTACAAGCAGTCAAAGATTCAGAGCAGTGCTGTAGCTGACTGAAGCTATGGTGTGGTTGAACTTGAGTTGGAAAATGCAGTCCCATACATATGACAAAGTCACATCTCCCACTGGTTAAATCACCTAAATGCACTGACACTGATGAAATTATTCTTCTCCATACCAAATGTTAACCAAACCCTGTGGCTTTTAGACTTCAACACACATGGTTGATGGTTTTCACTGTTCCACTGCACATGCTTAATGATACCACAATAAGCACTTTGTTAAATACACCTAAAAACTTTGGGAGCTGTCCAAGTCTTTCTCATGGGAGCTGGGGAGAAGATGCTGCAATTTGGATTTACCACAGAATCACAATGCCAAGACAAACCTCCTCGATACAGCAACTATTATTTTAGAGGAATGAGAGATCAGAATTTCAGTGGGATTATAACTGTCCACATGAAACAAGGTTCACAATATACAGGCTTATTATAGACTGGCAAACCAATTATCAGCTGTGGTATGGGTCAAGTAGCAAAAGCAGGCCAAACTATCAGTGTCATAAATGGACATAGCTTCATTGAAATCAATGTAATTTAACAGCTTATTCCAGTAATAAATAATATGCTGCAAGTTTCACTAGCATTTTAAAGAAGGGTTTAATAAGAAAAGCTTTCACTGCAGTGACCGACAATAATGTCACATAAAGCATGAGGGAAAATCTCATTTGTCACAGAGGGGGAAGAGTATGGATATAGATCTGAATTAGACTGTGAAATGAATGAATGTGTGTAGTTTGCATGCAACAGGCAACTTGGTTCTGAACTGAAGAAGGGGGGAAGAAATACCCTGTTTTTTAAGCACAAGGAATACTTTAAATTAGCAGCTATTTGAGAAGGTATTCCATATACTTGGAACATTCACATTTGCTGCGAATGAGCAGTCATTCAGCATTTGTGATGCCTGCACTCTCTCCCTGTCTGGTGCACTGAAACTTGCTGGCAGCCATCCCAGGACCTTTCAAGGAAGAGTACATGGACATTTGCAGTAATTTATTTGCCACTGTTTGCAAACCCCTGAGAAATTACATTCCTGAGTTAAAATTTTAACTTCTTGCTAGACCATTGTAAGTAGTGACAATTAAGAACTATTGTTAAGGACATGGCAAAACTTGCCTGATCTTGGAAACCTGTTCGGCAATAGACAGCAGAAACATTCCATGAGGACTTGTGGTCTCATCTCACTACTCTCCTAGAGAGCAGTGTGGCTATGCCAGCAAGTGTTTATTTATTTAACTTGTAAAGCTGTCATTGCAGACAGATGTTATTGCAAGAATGACCCACCTGATTAATTTCTTCTGATAGCCAAAGGCTTCTTGCATACCATTTCCAACAAAGAAAATGAGCTCAGAGGCATGTGTAGTCTTGTTAATTACCAGAATGTATCTATCTACATGTGTACAAAAAAAACCCCAAACCCAAAACCCATTCCTTTTCAAAGATGACCCCTTTCTGTAGGTACCATCCCCTAGACATTTGGATCTACTTCTACGATGAGAAACAGTGAACTTTTTTTCCTCCTTTCTTTCTTCATTTGTACACAAGCCAATTCACAGGCAGAGGTCTTTTTAAAATTATAAAGCCTTTTTCAATAGGATGTAAAACTTTAGAGTGAACAACAAAAGATAAATGCAAACAAGCATGTGGGAAAAGTTAATGTTTAACTGATGGTTGGAACTGTTTACAACAGTACCTCTGAGGAGCTCTTCTAATATTATCAAGCAGACACATTGATGCTTTCAAAAATTTAAACTGTAGGATGAAGAGGTTTCCTTCAAACACATCTGAAAGCTTCTTATTATTCTTTTAGAGAGAAACCTATTTGTGTAGAAGTTCAACATAATTCATAGAGTATGGCTGTTTTCTTTTTTATATCTACCTGTGTTCTTGCTAAGAACAGTATTAAATAACCCAATAACCAGTGATATCCTTTTAGAGATGTTTTATATTTCTAATAGCCAAATTATTATGACACTACAACATATTACAGCAATGCAAAAGGAATTATTTTAAAGGATATACTTTATTTGGTATGACCTGCTTTTTTCCTAAGAGTCTAGGATAAGCTTAAGGCTGAATATTCATACTTTCAGAGTTTCTAAAATGCAGCAATGGCTAGCAAACTGTTTTGAGTATATTTACAACTGCCGCAAGGTTATTTGAAACATCTACTTGTCATATTTCCATGTAGGAGGTGTACACTGCAGTTTATACCTTATACAAGGCCTCTCATTTAAGGATTTTGAAAATGTGAATGCGTGTCTTCCCCCTTCTTTTCTGCCCTTTTCTGCCAGTCTGGGTTTCACTGCAATTCTATAGTCAACTTTTACTGGAGTGGTTAACAGCAAACCTCACTAATCCCATGTAGAATTAAATTTCAAACTTCATGTGGTTATTAGCGAGACACACCTCATACCAGTATCTCACTTCAATAGTGTAAATAGAAATGCATTTAACTCAATGAGTTGCATCAGTGTTGTTGAGGTGTGAGATCAGATTTTGTAGATGGAATGGAGTTATCATACATCTAGATGTAATGAACACACTCTTCATCTTTAAGGTTCTTGCAGGAGGTATCCAGGGAGGGATTGATCTGTATATGTGTATATTGATGTGTATAAATACATGAAGGGAGGGAGTAAAGAAGGTGGAGCCAGAGTCTTTGTTGAAAGGACAAGAGGTACTGGACTCAAACTGTAACACAGGAAAACCTACTTAAACGTTAAAAAAACCCAAACTTTTTTTTTTTTGTTTGTCCAGGGGGTGGTCAAACACAGGTTGTCCAGAGAGGTTGTGCAGTCTCCATCCTTGGAGATATTCAAAACCTGACTGGACATGGTCCCAAGCAACCTGCTGTTGGTGACCCTGTCTTGAGCAGGGGGGTTGGACTAGACAAATTCCTGAGAAGCCTTCCCACTTCATCTATCCTGTGATTCTGTGAGTTTCAGCTATGCTATAATACTGTACTTCTTATTTCCTTGACCCTGATCCTTATCTTTGTAGATTATTGATTGTCAAATTAAGAAAACATACCATTTAAATATCATTTATCACATATCCCTGTTATCAGAATTGGTATTCAGCAACACTGCCTCTTACGCTCAATTTTGTGGCACAATTTGGTATGGGCAGAGAGTTGGATAGGAGCGAAATCATTAGTGATTCATTTATACCATTTATATGACATGTTCTGAAAATGCTGTGAAAGATAGGCAGAGATTACATCAAATTGTTCTTATCTGCCTCAGGGCTGTTCTAACTAAGGATAAAAAATAAAACCCAAGCTGGAAGCAGAAACAGATAGATATCTGAGATAAATGATGATATAATCTATTGCTCTCTTTGCTACAAGGTCATCCCAGTGCCTCTAAACATTCTTCAGAGATCCACAGAGTCTGTGTTTAAAAGCCACCAAGCATTTCTAATTTAAGTACTCGTTAAAGTTATTCCCTACCCCTGACATCATCCAAGAACAAGCCTTTAATCTTGTCAGAAGTTTATGACTAAATAAAAATTCTTAACTGAATTTTTTTAAGGATTTGATTGTGGTGAGGTACTTTTGTCCAGAGGGCTGCTAACAGTCAGGGAATTTGGCCTTTAGTTTGAAGACAAAAGAAAAACTGTTATAAAACCTTTTTTCTTATTCCTGTAACCAGAACAACAAAAAAGTCCTATTAAAATAAATCAAGTGTTAAAATAATAATAATGGGAAAACTCTTTATGTTTTTTTATAGTGTTTTGTTACACAAGAAGCTGAATTACATTTACACGAAATGGAGAAACCTTTATGCATCTGAATTTTCCGAGCACTACCAGATAGACTGATACCTCTAGCCTACATGATCAGCATCAATAAAGAAGCAAATGCTATTTTATATATACATGGTCATTTAAATATATGGGGTACTAGGCCAAATATGATCTGAGAATCAAATGAAAACTGGAGAGCAGAACCAGTACGGGATCCAGGTTTCTAATCAGCTTCTATTAAAATCAAAACAGACCCTTTATTTCTTTTGTATACATGTCTATTGGTGCCCAATCCAGCCTGGGAATAAGGGGGACACAGATCACATTTCACAGACCCCTAAATGAGATCAAACTGATCTCAGAAGTGACGCAGTGGCAGTCAGGTGATGTTTTTCACAAAACATGGGCTGTTGTGGTTGCCTGAAATTTCTGATGTGCCAAAAGGGAACAAAGAAAAGGGGTTCAGTTTTCACTGGATGGGTGCTCAGGGCTTTATCGCAGATTCCTTTGAAGTGCTGAGCCCAAAATCAGAGACGGCCAACATGTCTTGGAAACTGTACGCCAAGTTGGCTGCGCATTTACTAATACATTGTATGTGCTTGAGGTTATTCTCCTGCACAAAGGTCAACAGCCACGGGACAGCCCACATCCCTACCATTTATCTCTTACTCTCCAAGACAAGGTGGCCACATGTAAACTACCCACCAGGAATGGCAGCTGGCCTCTGCCAACTCCTGGTTCACGCCCAGCAATGACCTGGGAGAATGACACTTGGCTTAGGCCAAAACTAAGCAGAGACCAGGCTGACAATTTAGCAATATGGTGATTGGATTTCAGGGCCTGGGAACACTCCTTGATACTATTTGCCCTCATACAGATGCAGCCTATATATCCTTTTTAAGATCAAAGCTTCATCATTTGATAACAAGTAAGTTACAAACACAGAATTAAAATCCTCTCTCCCATGCTTAACATAGCGGGGGATGGGATTTGAGATGCAAATAAATGGTAGATTGCACAGAATCAGAACTATGATTTGGGCATTATGATTTTAAAGTTATAAAGAAGAATGCACATGAATACATAAGTTGGAAATGGAAGACAATATTAGCAAGACAACTCAAATAAAATATTTCACTTCAGATCTTCTGTGAAAACTACAGCAATTGCCATCCTGGAGAACCCCAACACACCTCCTAGATCTGTACTTGCACACAAAGGGCAATTTTATCAGGCCCTTCAGTGCATGGTTACCCCAGAGCATGACTGTCTCTTTTAAATAGTGTTTCTTTATCATTATGGGTTTGTACTGCTAGCTTAACATCCCTTTGCTTTACCATTTGGTGGATGATTTGAACTAACAGAAGGAAACAAGAAACATAACCCAGAAACATGTGCTTTGCTCAATTACAGACAACAATGTTAAACCATAATAACGTTCCCCACCAACATAATGAAAAAGTGAGATGTTCACATCCTAAAAAAACAGCTGCACATACAGGTGTCTGCACCAGATGCTTCCCTAAGCACAATGTGATAAAAGTGATTATTCCTCACTCAACAGAGAACAATCCCTAAGCAGGGTATTTAAAGGAGGATGATAGTGCAGGTAATTAGGAGCCCCATGCCTTACACACAAAGCAAGGGCTTTAAGAGAGTGAAGCTGAGAACCATCTGTCCTTTACACATGGGCCTATGTTTGTATTTGTGAATTCATCATGACAATGGGCAGTTTTCAGTCTGATTTCTCAGGCGAGATTCTACTCAGTCAGAAAATGGTTAAGGATTAAATGACTTATCCCTGGTTTTAATAGGTGGTACCTTGCCCTGTGACTCCAACAGGAACACGGGCACCAGAATCTAATACCTGACCAATGGACATTTCTATGAGGAGTGAAGGAATATCCTGGTCTTGCCCCAAAGTGTGTATATAGTGTCTTTTCCTACCTTTGGACTTCCTGTCATGGTAGCTCCTGCCTCGATAATGGTGGCCACTGTCTGTGTACAAATTCTCGAGATCTTCTTGCCAGGAGTCCGGGTTAAAGTGTTTGAGCAGATCCTCCACCGTGTCAAATGCAGCAATGGTCTGATCCAGTGCTTCCGCTGTGAGCGTAGGGTCAGTCACTGATGGAGAGGGATAGGATACCCCCTAAGAGTGACATACATCTCAGTGTACTTGGAATAAGTTACAGCACCACTTAGAACAACTGAAAACAGTTACTGAGAAACTTGTCTCATTATTGACTGAAACAGCTACTTTGGGCCATCTTTTGAAGTCCTTAGCTGGGCCAGGCTTTGTTACGCCTGTGTTTTCTTTTTGCAAGGAGAAGAAACACCAAGGAACTCCCAAGCAAATCCTGGAGGAGGTGCAGGGAGTGGAAGCACTGCCACTGCTGGACTGTCAACATGCACACCCAAACGGGATGACGGTGTGCACATATACAAAGATGTAATGGAAATGTCTTTTGAAATGACTGTGGTGGACATGACCATAGAACAGAAGTGCCTTGTAGTGCTGGGCTGGTGCCTTCACAGCTCTGCCAGCTCTGCTGGTAAATCCGTAATAGGCAGATCAGAAAACACAGCAGAGAAAGACAAAGGCAACAAGTCCACTAGACTGTCTTTCTTTCCCTGTCAATTTGGACAACAAATTTGGCTTGGTTAAAGACTTGAAAAGATGGCCCTTTATTCCCAAGAATTCAATGTATTGTGAAACACCGATGAATGCCAATTGTCCTGCTCTTTTACCAAAAATACAAGTTACTGAGCAAACAAGAAAAAATGTGATATTTGGATCTCAGCAATGTAACAATGAATATTGGGATTACCAACATAGTGATATCCTCACAATTATATCACAATATCAAATGGAATATTATTTCCCACCAGGAAGGGCCAGGTACCGTTCTCTGAGCGTACATGGTTCCCGCTGAACTTGTGGCACAACTGGACTTTGACAGAAAGATTGTAGAAATTTCATTTTTACTGGAGAGGACTTTAAACATTTTTATTAATAATTATTTAGTATCACAATTTTTCCCTTGTCCAAGCACAAAGGCTAATAGTATGTGTAAAATATGTGCAAGAAAAACTATTAATGCAGATCTGTTACTTTATAAAGGACCACAATCAAAATACCTGATTTTGTCCAATGAGAAGCATAATATAGCACACGAGTTGTTTGGATTTTGGTCTTAGAAGTTAAAACATTGGAGGAAAAACCCTAGAAATCCTCTCCTCTCATGAAACCCAGCTCTGAAGTAATGTAGCAGAAATATGCCATTTAAAATTAATGGCTCCCCAAAATAATTTTTTTGCCTCATCTCCCAAGTAAATGCATATGTTAAACTATTAATCTTTGTGATTAACTTCACTTGGTTGGGTAGTAATGGGAAGGTCAACTCATTTGAGTAAAGTTACTCACTTGTTTGCAGGATTGTGTCCTTCAATGCTTACCAAAATAGTTTTAAAGCATATATGTCTTTTAAAATAAAACAGTTGTCTTTAACAGTAAGTTATATCACAAAAGTAACAATCCTTGATATTTTACTGCATATGTTTGCTGAAACTAATAACAGTCCAAATTATTCAAAACAAGAAAGAGGAGAAATAAGAAAACATTACAATAGTGGGGTGAAGAAAGCATAGCTGTGCTTTATTGCTTATAATGAACAGCACAAGAAGTTTCAGAGGGCCCACTTGTGACTGCAATGCCTCTACAATGCAGTGCTAAATAAGACATAGTACAGATGGCTGTAAAAATTCATGACCCACTAAGAGAGAAGGCGTACCTCAAAGCATCTCTCCTGACTTCTAAGTGGCTTGGAATAGAGACCATCAGAGAGATGGGAGCGGCAGGAGTTGAAAAGCTCACACCAGCAAAGTGAACACAGCATTGTTATCTAAAACAGTGCTGGAGGAGAGACTGTGCTGCGGGTGGGTATTGTGCAGTGTGCTAACACAGTCTTCAAGGTTACAAAAGAAAAATGCACCCAAATGCTACTTGCTTACTGAGGAGTCATCTGTGACTGCAGCCCAACAGGGAAATGTCAGTCCCCGACTGCCTTTCAAAAGTGAGGGAGATGGTGCAAGGCTGCTGAAGAAACAGCAGCATAAAAATCAGGCCATAGGTGTGTGGCTTAGATGATGCAAAATTTTTCTTCATGTGTTCAACTGTGCATTTCCTTACAGAACTACAGGTCAGGTTGTGAATTTGCAGGGCATTTCAAACTCATACAAGCAGCAGGAATTCCCCATTGTCTTTTCGTATAAAAGTTCCTACTCAAGAGATTTGTGCAACCTCGTTCACACACAGAAGAAAGCTTAACTTTTTCTCAGTGACAGCCAAGTCAGGAGGAATTATTTCAACAGCTCAGATAACCTGCTGGCAGGGACATCATGTGACAGGCCCAAAAGCAACTTCAAAGCTGCCAACCCAACTGCTTCTCTTTTGACCTGCCAGGAACAAGGCGCTAGCTTTAGAAGAGCTTGCACTTGTCGTAATCTGGCTTCTGAGATCGCATCCAAAGAGAGGGCAAGAGGAAGAGTGAAATGCAAGAAGCAATGAAGAGCAAAGATCTTCCATGTTATGTACCTCTTCTACGTTTCTTAAAAGCTCTGAACGCATTTTTCATTTCATGCGATACAAAGGTATCTTTTTTTTGTCAGTGCTCTTACCCTTAATTTCTGTTCCCCTGTTATTTTCTATTTTCTATCTGTACTGTGAAGCTGACAGGGAGTTCAACGTGCATCACAGTTGTTTGTTGGTCATAACATTACTTCACAACTAATGGAAACTAACCTAATAAGGCGTGAATTTTGTTTCCTTTTTTCCTGGGTTTGTCATGCTGGGTTAAGGGCAGAAGTATTGGTCTTTGTTTTCTGAGGAAAAAACCCCAAAATATGACTCTGTGATATGACCTCAGACATGGAAGAAAGAATTTGCTCACTCTCAAATTTTCATTCTGAGAGTTGTAATGTATCCAGATCCTAAAATGAATCTTTGGGTTGCCCATAGGTTTGAGGGGCAAAACTTAGATCTGCCACGTTAACTGAGTATCAGCAGAACAGTATGCCAGCTTGTCGGCAACTGACAGGTCTGAGTTTGCCCTTCCGTCCCTCAGGACCATAGCAGGATCCCTGAACCTCTCTCTCCTGAAGAATGTGAATATCCTCAGACTTTTTCATTGGTGCCTTTGGGAAAAATTACTCAACCTCTCCACCTTACTTTCTCTGAGGATAAGAGAGGGCTAGTGGGTGCAATGCATGCCCGGTGGAAGAAGGTATGTTTTATTAGACAGGGGATGGCATGGCAAAACCCAATGAAACTGGGGTTCTCCTTCTGGTTTAGCTGTAGGTCTCCATGTGACCTCGGGCATCAGCTTGCTACCTGTAATATTTGTACTGAACTTCCCTACCTGTAACACATTAACAACAACTTTTCAGAAACAAATAGATGTGAAAGATAAAAAAACTTTTATTTTTCAATACAAAAAGAATACTGGATTATTGTTTGGTGTATTGTGTATCTTAAAATGTTAAGGAGGATAACTAACATGGTGTTTACCACATACTAGGTCTCATTTTCATAGTTACCTGATGAGGGAGCCCTAGGCTTACATTTTTAAACATCAGCCTACCATATTTTTAAACAAAATACTCTATCACATAGATTTTTTTTTTTTGCAACACCATATTAGAATGAAAAATGAGTTTATGTCTTTCAGTAAAACAGTGTTTTAGCATCTCCTGCTTGGCACATCCAGTGGATTTCAGCCCTGCTAACATTACTACTCAGGACTTCCAGCACAATTAGTTCAAGGCTACCAATGCATTGTATCATGAAGGAAAAGTGTCATTTGCAAACTCAGAGGCAAACACGAGCGAGATTGGCTTAACTTCTTCCAATTTTGGCAATACAGAATTTTCTCTCACTCCCTGGCTTGGACACTAACCAGTAGAATTTACCTGTATTTTATTTACTGCTCCTCCACTGGCAACTCCTGGCAGCCACTTTAACAAATATGCCATCACTAAACCCTCTTCCATGAATGCTCCAAACATTGGTCTCAAGTCTGCTTTGAGCACTTGTCCTCATCTCATGTGTTTTAAGAGTTTACAAGAGCTGGGACATGGTGCTGACCAGCCAGCAGAGTGCACAGAAGAGGACTGCCCATATTACAAATTCTGATGCTACATTGCCACTCCCCAGCATTTAACTTGGGAAATGAAAGAGGGGATGGATTTTTGGCCAATGACACAAATCAAATGTAATGAAGAGAAAAATTGAATTTTATACTGGATTACTTGTTTTCCTTATTTTTCCCCCGCCCCGTCACATTTCACTGCTGAATATGGAGACTTCAGGTAGAAGATTTTATTACAAACACTTAAAAAAAATCTCAGTATTGACAATGAAAAGCTAGATCCATTTTCCTGCCAGCCTGTTTTAAGTATAGTCTTCTATTTACGTCGAGATATTTTACAACTGAAAATGGTAAGGAGTTTATATCTTGTATTTTCATCTTGGCAGGATGAGTTTGAAAGCAAGAAAAGTTTCCCAATGGCTATCTCATGTGGTTACAACAGCTGATGGCATATCCTGAAACTTTTATCCTTAAAAACACACTGGTTGACTCCAGTATGGGTTGGATAAACACTTATTTCATCCTCTGCCAAAGGTGAATACATGGTTCCTCTGTGCAGGTGCCATTTCAGTGAGTTGGATTCAAACCATCCTATCAACCCATCCATGGGCAAAATAGTAACAAATTACTTACTGAGACAGAGCTTGTGACTGACTCCCAGTTGGTTTCTGAGGCTGCATGTTGGAAATCATCCTAAGGGGAAAAACCCACAGTAAAAATCACCACTAAGGCAATGTCCTAAATTAACTGCAGAATCTAAAGTATGTTTCAGCATTCAACATCTGTCACATTTTTCAACCCTCTTTAATGCAAAAGGCCATTGCCATGTGTCATTCCTAAATAATACTACTTCCATTCAGGTTCCTCCCTTTTCATTGTTTATAAACTAGCTCCTTGTGAGCTTGCTGGGGCAAGAATAGGTATTATTATTATTTGTAATATGATATACGCTGCTTTGCATAGCAGGACCTAATCTGGTCAAGGCTATTACATTTATCTTCCAACATAAACATTAAACACCAATTCTGTATGTCTACAATCGGAGTATTAATGCTGTCCCCAAAACTGATCCATTCTGGAAAGAATGTGGACATGCTAATACCCTGGTACTACTTAGCCAAGGTGAAAAGCAGGGTAATCTAATCCATTTGAAATGTAGTCCTAACATGACTGTACTGCTTTTGGTGCTTGTGCTGAACAGGACTTGATCATCTGTGCAGAGCACTGAATGGCACTATGTCCTTTACATCAAAAAACGCAGGCACAGTACATTCACATTAGAAGAGTCATCACACAAAACCTCTGGGCATTTATGATTAATTTGAGCACAGGGATGGGATTCATCTCATCTACCTTTGGACATCTACAAAGCAAACATATAAGCTAGTCGCTCTTGTTTCCATTTACAGTCAACTAAAACTAGCAATTTTAGGGTGCAAATCATCTCATCTATTTTAGAAGCTTAATTTGGGATGACACTGCATCCTAAAAATGCTTTTTTCTCTCAGTTGTCTATAAAGTGAGCCTGCGAGGACCTGCTTAGACACAGATGTCAAAATTGTAGATATTGATATGAGGTCACCCGAATCCCAATCCACATGTCTGACCAGTGATGGGCAATCATTACTTAAATAATGAAGAAGCCATTTCTTTAATCTTTTGACAGTTTTACTAATTTCCAACTGGAATAATTAAACCATGAAAAATGGAAAAAAAGGCAGCATTACAGAATGGTTAATAAACACACATATGCAGTGAATAGCTAATGAACAGCATGAATAGGCAGGTAAGGAAAGTGGACTGAAGTGACAGCATACCAAGTTTTTAATTTCTAATAACAGAATTTATAATGAAAGGATTTAAAGAAGATGGATTAATGCCTGGGCTCACCATTTACACTGACTCAGTATCTGCTACACATTTTTTAAGTTGGCAACTGAAAGTGAAAATGGAAGGGTAGCTGCTCAGCTGATGCTCTCTAGAGTCCATGCTGCATTGGACCATACATATATGCATATATTCAATTATTTCTTAGGAATGGAAAAGAGAAAATTGATCACATAATATGCTAATTCGTCAGTAAAATTCTCCTTTAGTCACGAAGGAACAGAGCCACTTTCAGATCCAGACTCAATATACGTGGTAATTTAATGTTTTTCATTTGCTATAGAAAAACAGTCAAGTGTCTCAAAAGTCACAAAATTGTTTACTCAATATTGTTACTGTTTCTTCTTCCTTAAAATGTTATTTTCTCTCAAATTTCAGGAAGCAAAACTTTAGTGATTTCTTCAGTACTTAAGATCAGTAGAAGTTAAGAAACGCTATCACACTGTAGTGTCCCTAAGTGACCACTGAAACTGCAGGGCTATTAAAAAATTAATAACTGAAGTAGCCATTTTCTTCTAGGAATACAGAAGCAAAATATTATTGGTGAAATTTTTAATGCAGATTTTTTTTATAAACAGTAAAGAGATCTGCAAATGCTATGATCAGGTCATAAATAATTCAGGAGCAGTGGGCTACCTTGGCCACATTCTCTACACATTTGGTTGCCCAGTTCTTGACAAGTCACGATTTAAAGTACATAAAAATGGATTTGAAAAGCTCATGGATCCTCTGGTAATGGTTGCCAGTTGCAAAACTTGGAAATAATTTCCTCTCTGTCATTAGCTTCCATTTAGCACTTCCAAAAAAAGTGGCATTGAGTTCTGAGGCATTATTTTGAAACAGAAACAATCTGCCTCATTGAATGTCTGGAGAAGACTGTGGACAAGGAATAATTTTGTGTTTGAAGTGACGGTCCCCTTGTGTTATCTAATTGTAGATATCAAAACCGCATCTTTAGTCTATGATTCTTTGAGATGGTTGATGCCAGGGAACCCCTCCAAAACCCTGAGAAAGACATGTGTACCACCTGCTTCTTGGATCTCAAACCCAATGACTGCACATTTTGACTCTGATTATATTTCATCTGCATAAACTTTTCACAACTATATGGCTTTGTTCCACCATTACTCAAGGCAGCTGCAGTCATTCTTGGCTTCTTGGAGCTTTCAACCTCTACAGTTTGAAGATTATTATTATCTATGGCTTCTGCTTGCAGCTATTTCAAGTAATAATATCAAAGTGGTTCTCATCATTACAAAACCCTCTCCTCCATTCTCACCATTGTCCCTAGCAGAACCTGAAGGACAAATCTATTTTCAGTGCTATCTGTTCAATTCACACTACCTTGTTTATGTGAATTTGCATATGATCACTTGGCTATTGTTTTCTTCATTACTTAAAATGACATTAAAACTTTTAGTTAAAACATAAAAAAATATTACATATTTTTTAGCTGAAAACTGGAAAAACAGGGTGGTAATAATCTGGCTACATCACCCTGACAACAGTGCTTTTATTTTCGTATGTGTGTCATGGTAACATAACAACATCACATGAGACTTCGGCAAAGTATTGCATTAACTGTTCTACAAGCAGCAAAAATACAGGCAAAACAACAGGGCTACCCATCACCTTCTGATAGCAGCTACTTTTATTGAAGAAAATCGACTTCCATACCTCAACTTCCAAAATTACACTTCAGCAAGACATATCCTGAGTCAGTCCTTAGAGTTAGATATGTAAGGACATGGATATATTGTTCTTGGCTCTGTTTCAGACAAAGATAAACTACTCTCTCCTTCACAGACTGACTTTGTCTATAGCCTGTCTCGCACCACTCATCTCCAGTAAGTGACACAGAGTCATGGGGAATACTCTTTGTTTCACCTAGGGCTTTCACGAGCGGAGATCATGAGGCAAAATCACTGCTATCAAGGATATATGAGACTGCAGAGCCCAATAGCACTGGTTGCTGAGGAAGATGGTTTGTAGCCTGGGGGTCCATGACCTGCAGCAGCACAGGCTCTGCTGGGCTCAAGCCATGGGGTTTGGCAGGGGCAGTAGGAACAGGGAGGCATCAGGAAGACACACCAGGGATGAGGCTGGGAAGCTCGCCAGTTTGAGAAGCATATTGTCCATGACTCACTTTGCTGTACCACAAATACGGCAAACATGTTAGTCCTCCCAGCCATGCTGAATTACTGCCTGGTCCTCAAATTAAAAGCAAGAAGCACTTTCTAACATTTCTGTGATTCTTCATTTCTTACATACTTTCTCACTGTAGGCCAGTCTTTTGTCAGCTTAGTGCTTGACATCTATGAGGCATGATGCCTGGGAGAGGCAATAATCGCCACAGGATGGGCACAACACACAGGCAGCTCTCTCCAGTGAAAAGAAGCACCTCCATATGTCTATAAGCTCCTCTCTAAACTGTTTCTCCTAATCTGCAGGTCTCTGGGGTGATTGGATTAGATTTGGTCAAAGATTGTTTATCTGCCAAAACAACTATAAGCTATGGCTAATAAAAGCTGAGGTGACGCTCTCCACTTCAGGGTGTGGGAAAGGTTCACAAAAGAGTTGTGGTAAAGAAAAGCCCAGACAGCATCCTAGACTGATGTTTAGGGTCTACCAGTTTAATAAGGTCCTCCCGTGAAGGAGCAACCTTCTCTACTGTGACTTTGTCATGGGAGTAGGAGAGAACTGAGGGAGGGAAAGGTAAAAATGCAGGCATGTCCTTGGGGCAAGTAAACATGAGAAAGAGGAAGAAAGAAACAAACTAAGGAAAAATTAACACAGAAAAGCTGAAAGTGTTGGACTCTGTCTGTGGTCACCTCATTTGTGGTATTTAGATGCCATAGCTATAAAAGAGAAGCAGCTTCTAGAAATTTGCAGAAGAACAGGGCTAAGGGATGTGCTGAGGCACAGAGCAGATTCTGCAAAAGCAAATCAGGGGTGAAATGGGGCATATTCAAAGAGGTCCAGTACAGAAACAAAAAGAAGTCGGGATCTCTCACTAGAACATAAACATTATGGAGTAGGACAGTGGAAAGTCTCTAAGGAAAATCTAGGGTAAATTACAACTTGAAGAAGAGATGAAATTATCCTAACATTTAAATTAAGAAAAGGAAACTCAGTGATAACTATTTTTGAACAATAGTCAACATGCATCTATTGCATTCAGCGTTGTTTCGACAGGTAGCTGATAAGCAGATAAACTTCCACTTGTAGTTAGTAATAATAATTACAATAATCTAGAAATAAGGTATTTCTTTTTTTCCCTGTAACAAGCAATAGTACCAATGTTTTCTCTGATCATTGAATTTATAAATATTACATTTTATACACAAAGTGACAGGTATATCAAGCAAATACACCCCAAACTCAGAACACACCGTGTAACAGCAAAGGTGTTAGGTAAGTAAAAGGCAAAAGAAAAGTCAGTTCCATTCCAAAAAATGCTGTGATAAATGCTAAAGCTTGTATACTTCCACTGATTATTTATAATTTCTCATGTAGTGTTTTAGTACACTCCAATTTCTATTGTTAAAGATCAATAAAAGCATAGAGACGTACACTTTGAAATATCTTTTTCTTTTACCATACTTTCAATCCATCACATTGTTAGGTTTCATTTTCATATCCATATCGGAATGGTATTTATTACCACTTCTCCTAAGGATGCTGAAAGATACCTATTTTCCTACCAAAGGCTACTCACTAGGAAGTCAGAGGCTGCATTTTTCTTACCTACAGTAATGGCCAAACCACTGCTCTGTTCAGTTCTGGTGAGCAGGCTTTAAAATAGAAGATGCTGAATTTGGAAACCATGCAACAATGATTATTCATAATCTGGAAATCATGCCTTGCAATGAAACACTAAATGGAGGCCAGTGTCTTTCAAGAAGATTAGAGGTAACTTAACCTTGTCTCTCCAGATAATAACCTGTAGTTAGCTACAAGAGGCCGTTACCAACGTCAGCAAGCTCTTTTATGTAGCAGTGCAAACATTCAACAAAATCAGGTGGCTGTAATCTGAAGGCAGTAATATTCAAACTGGAAGTACAAGCAAATTTTACCACTGAAGGCAACTATTACTGGAACAGATAAGAAATGAACAAATAACTTTACCCATACTGAATTTTGTTTTCTATGTTTTGGTGTCATCCTAAAAGGCAGGCCATCCATGACACCACTATTTTAAAGTCAGTAACAAAAGGTGAGACAGCTACCAAAGTGTCTGATCCCAAATGTGATAGTATGATTCTTGCCCTTTAAAAAAAGACATAAATTGAGCTTCTGAAGCCCAGTTGCCACTACATATCAGTAGCCACAACCTTATCAGTTATGACTAAGTTAATACTAGTGCAAAATGACATATAAAATCACTCTTGATTTGTTCTGACACATTTACTAGCTATAATTGAGCAGGAAGAACAAGATACTTAAAATTTCAAAAGTTTAAAGTTGTAATAATATTTTAGGTTAACTGCAGTTTGATACATTTATTTATGAAAATTGAAGTAAAACTGAAGCAGAAAAATATATTTAATAACAGTTACATTTGGTCAATAGTTTTCTTCATCCTTCATCTAGTTTTGGAATTAGGCATTGCTGGGTGTGTATTATTAGAGTGCCCAAGACACTGACATTTAAATGATCTCTCTAAAAAGCCAGATAATATTTGTTCAAACAAGACAATAGCTATGCCTTTGAAAAATCAGATGTCATCTAACACTACACTGCCCATGAACACCCCCTTTGATGCACATACCTGCAAGAGAGTGCACAGGACTTCACTGCCATGCTGTGCAAATTGGGCATTACCTTTAATTCTTCTATTTATCACAGAGGCCTGTGCTTATATCTCCATGTGCAAGGGATTTCATTTGCTAATACCCACTCTGGTGCATACTGCACTTAAGCAATTGTAAACAAAATATAAATCAAATAACATTCATTGTAAATACTCTGCAATCCCTCCTTTGCCATTTTTACGTGAATGGCAAATTTTACTTCCACAATTAAACATTGGGACACAAAACTTGAGAGGCTCTTCCAGGTCGTCATTTCCAAAACCTTCAGACTGGTTGGCTGTTTCCAAGCTAAATTTATCTTAATTGTACTTATGTAAGTGCCAGCTTTGTCCTTTTCTTCCTCTCCCAAGTTTGCTTCCTGCAGTACTTCTGAAGAGACGTTATATCTCCTCTCAGCATCCGTTTTATTACACTAAGTAAGCCAAGTTGTCTTGGCCCTCAGTAAGAAATGTCCTCTTTTCCCCCGACTGTCCTGTAGCTGTTCCCTGAACACAGTCCAAGAAAGATGTGGTTGCTCTGTACTATGGGGACCAAAACTGTACAAAGTATTCCAGAAAAGATGCAACTACCGCATCATTGGTCCTATGCCTAGTACACCCAGAAACTTTCTTCTCCCCTCTTTGCTAACCAGTGAGATGTCATGTAACAGCAAATGTTTTTGTTATTAATCTCTACATGAGTGACTTCTTTGCTCTTTTTGGGCTGTTGCTTTTCACTGCAAATCAATTCTCCAGTGCTCAAGGTCACCCAGTTCTCCTCTCCAATACTCTGATTTTCTCATTCATGAGCAATGCACTTCAGCTCTGTGTGCACTGCAAAAGCCATTAAAATGCTACTCTGAGAGGCTGTGCTCTGGTCCCTAAAACACCCTGAAAATAAAACCGATCATAAGACCAATCCTTTCGAAACTCCCATTAGCGAGCTCTCCCTGGCTGGATACTCCCTTTTGCATTACAGCACACTGCCTCCCCTTTGACTGCCTCGTGGCTCTTTTATTAATTGCCATCTCCTCCAGGGTAAGTGATTGTTTCCTGCGTGGCACTGGGTGAGATGCTCCTCTGAAGTCCAATTAGATTTGCTATACAGCATTTCCTTCCCCTCTAGCCTATCCTCCAGTCTGGCATGAACTTCTTTGATAAAGACACATGGAGTTTTTTTCTAGTTTCCTGTATCTTTCACCACCTTCTCTGCTGATAAGTGCCCCGTAAGCTTTCTAGGTCAGACTAACGAGCAGGCACTTGCCCTGGCCACTCTCCTGCCGTTGATGTTACAGGCTACCACTGCATTTGCTGTTTCCCTGTGAGCACTGGCTCACCTTATCACATCCAGGGATGCAAGCCAGGTGTGTTAAGCTACGACTGTGGCTGCTCCCTTTATGTTACTATTGTATAGAGAGACAGACTTGCTTTCAGCAGTGACTCTGTGCCTTATGGTCTGCAGTGCCCATCTCTTGGCAGTGACAGTGGATGGTGCTGAAGGCAATTGGGCTCCTTGCTCACCTTGGTTCAGTGTTTAAGCACACCGGGGCCACGGTGCCAGCCCATTTTGCAGAGCTTGCTGGTCCCCCTGTGATGCCCCATGCCAGCTCTTCCAGGGCAGTGGGGAGCGGACAGCAAGAGGGGTCCTGGTCAGTGCGATGCTGTGCATCAGAATGGTGTTGGGGAGCTGCCAGGTGAAAAAGAGCTTGGGAGGAGTGACCCCAGGAGCCAAAAACTCGCTCCCAGGTCAGAGTCCAGTGCCCTTGAGAGGACTTTGGTGAACTTCTGCCACGCTGACTGACAGGTTTTTGGAAGCAGCCTCCCTGGTAATAGGTGAATCTGCCCCGAGCAAAACTGAAAAAGCTGACACTTCACTTGCCCGGCAGTGTCCAGGTGGGCAAAAAAGTCTTTCAGAGTTAACAGAAGGCAGTGACAGCTGGTTATTTCAGGCCCTCCTTCTTGGTGTGACTCATACCAAGTGGGAATGTACTGAGAGGCCCCAGTACTAGGGTTAGAAGGAAAAATTTTAATGAAAAAAAACCTCCTAGGAGCAAGCTATTAATTTTCTGTCTTCTTTCCACTTCGGTTTTTACCTATTTTTTATAGATTTAAGCACACTCTATAATCAGTGGAAAATAACCATTAACAAATACAGCCTAATTTCATTTAATATTCCAAGTTTTCCATTGTTCTACCAGGAGGATCTGCTAAGTGCTCTGACATGCACGCTCACATTTTCAGATGTGATTTAGGAGAAACATGGGAGGAATAATAATAATAATGAAAAACTCTAATGGAGCTAAGCAAATTTAATTCCAAAGCTGAGGACACAATGTAAAAAGGTACCAGTAAGGGACATTAGCTGTCCTAGCAGCAATCCCAGCCTATTGATTTTTTGTGAAGGATCCATTTGTTTTTGAGCTCTCTCCCAGAGGATGCCGTTTAATTCTGCAGCAAGCATGCAGCAGGAGCATGTGTTATGTTTCACAGATAATGCAAAGCAAAACAATTTGTTCACCCTCCTGCTTTGACTGGAAGGCATTGCGTTTTCTAGGACAACAAAAAAGGACTACTATACAAACTTTCTAAGATGATAACAATAATCATAAAAATAGAAAGAATACATAATCTCTGAAGAATACAAGAACCATTTTCTCTTAGCTTTTCCAGGTTTTTGATGGGATCAAAAGCAGTTGATTTATTGCAAACAGCATGGGGTACTGCTTACTGGGAATTTCTTTTAACTTGAGTTTCATCAAACAGCTAGAGTAAGGAAAAAAAACCTATTCAGACTAGACTTCCAGCCCCACATCTATTCCTAAAAAATGCCATTGCTGTTAAAACTAAATACAAGTACCTTAGGAACAGTCACACTTCTCATTTCTCTTATGCATTATTCTTACAAGTATCAATTATAAGTAACACTGAACAAAGACTAGGTAAAAAGAAAACACCTTACATTTGCCACATTTTTGTAAACAATCTCACTAAACCATGTTATCAGTTTTGGGATTATTTTACCAAAAGCCAGCCTGGGAAACCCTTCTAAACACCAAACTGAGACCATTATCTCAGGACCAGGAAGGTGTGTACTGGGTCAGAATTAGTATGTGACACATTTTATTTAAATTCTGACTAAATACAAGCATAACCAAATAGACTAAGGATGGCTGTAGAATTACAATAGGCTAAATATTTTTCAAGCAATGAAAATCAAGAGGAACAGGTTTTTTCAGTTTTGTACTAATGACCTGGAAAATGTCACAGAAGTTGAAGCTGGGGAAAAAAAAAAAGTTGGGAAAAGAAAATAAAAAGAAGTTGTAAACACCATTTAATACAAAGAAATATGCTGGGACTACCAGAGGTCAGAAGCAGAGGCAGAAAAGAAAAATAAGCTTTCATTTAGAAGAATGCAAATGGAGAAAAAGGTACAAGCCATAAACTCTATTTGGTGGCACACATGGACTCATAACTCCTGCCAAGAGCCTGGGCTGAGCAAAGAAGAAAAACATGAAACTAACCTACAGTGTGACATGGTGGCACAGCGCGCAGGGTGACTTATGCCTGCACACACAGAGATCTCCTCCAGGGCGCGGGGAGATGGTCTCCCCATACCAAAGGGATGGACACCACACCACCACAGACCACCACCTCCCAGCGGACCATGGGCAGAGGTGGGGCCTCTCCTCACTGCGTGAACACCTCCATGTCTTCACCACCTTCCCACAGGTGCAGGACAGGGTCGTGCTCAGAAGAGCGCGAGGTCTGTAGGTGCAAGCGGCTTCTCTGGAAACCGAAGATGGGTATCCTCCAGACAACAGGCACAGCCAGTTAGTTTTAACCTACTTGGGTGTGGTATCAGTATCAATAAAAATTGCAGGAGGTAGCTTCATACTGCATCTATGAAGACACCAAGGAGGCACCAAACCCATGCCATCCTGGCCTTGCAGTGCTAGTCTGAGCAGGCCAGGTTTTCAGGCTGTCCACCTCCATAAGCAACGCAGGCTTATGGGGAGAAAACAGGGGGAGAGTGCTCTTGCACCCTCCAGCAGAAAAACTTTGCTCTGTGGTTCAAAAACTCTGAGTCCTTCTTGAACACCAGACAGCATTTTTAATGTACCAAACCTAAAGTCTGTTGAGTTTTTACTGCTGGTTTTAGTATAGCCCTCCTGGCCACCCTGTCCATTTTTGTTCAGGATGAGAAACCCTCCTGGACAGCCAGTGCACCACCAGAAGACCAGAAGCCATGCAATCTTCCAGATTTCAGCTGCTGGCATTACAAGCATTTTCTCTGCTTTTAATCTATTTCTTAATGCACATGGAAAATGTACCTGAACCAGCACTGAGCTAGCAATGCCAGAACACAAAGTTGCTGCTAAGGTGGGAAAGCAGAGTGTTTGCTTTCACATATTTCTGATGGAGATAAATTACATATATAGGGAGCAGAGTGTCCTATTTTCTGCTGCCTTATTTTATCTGCCCTGACTGCTCTTTTTTTTTTTCCCTTCAGAGCTTAATAATACCAATTTTTCTGTATCCGTGCGTATGCAGAAAAGGGGTGGAAGGTCTGAATAAGAATATGACCGATAGATCCAGGCTCTTTGCTAACCATGAGGGTAAGATAAGCACATAAGACCTTGTGTTGATCATACCTTCCTAGAGGACAGGTGGCTCAGAGCCAATACAGACACATAGTACACTGCACATTTTGAAATAAGGATTGCATTTCCAGTCAGGTGCAAAAGTTTCACCTCATCTGTAAAAACAGCAATTGCTTTCTGTTTGGTTTAGGTACCCACACCTACACAGTATTCCCAATTTCTGTTCACTTCTAGAGAAAGCAAAGTTTTCAGCAGCCTATTTCCATCACCAGCAGCCTCTTCAGCATGCAACACAAACCATACGGAGCAGTCAGACTGTCTGTCCTCATAGTGTCCAGGTTCTTCCAAGCATTTTTTTTTGTTTCAACTTTATTGGCCAGACCTTGGTGTGAGATAAATTTTTGTGGCCGAAAGATGGTTGCTTTACCCTGCCTTACAGCAGTTGAAAAATTGGCCTCGTTTTTTCTAGGCCATTTTCCCAAGTTTAAGGGTTTGTTTGTTCTTTTTATTTTTTTTTTCTTAAAGATAAGTTTCTCTTTTAAAATTACCCATAAGTCTGCAAACATTGAACCCCAGGGCTCACAGATGCTGTTAACTCTATCACTTACGATGCTGTCAAGCAGTGATGAGAAAATGAAAGAAAAGACTGACCTCCATGTAAGAATTTTTGGGCTACATCTGTATTAGTAAATAAAATGAGGTAGAGATATGGTATGACTCATGTCCTAGGACATAACTATTACCCTGCAAAACAGAGTGGCCACAACAAACTCATATTGGAAACAGCCCGAGGCCTGTGCTGGCCCCAAACTAGCCGTGCTAAAAATATGAGAGTGCAAGCAACCTTGTGCCTATGCTTTGGCTCACATCCAGCCTGTTTAATAATCTTTGCTGACAATTTGGGATAGACAGAGTTCTTTATTAGAGGGTCTGATCCTGCAAGAGCTTGTATTTATGCTTCATTATATGACTGATGGTTGGACAACAACGGTGGCTAGAATCAAGAACACGCAGTGAGACAACATGGTGCCTGATCCCTACAGTCTGAGGAAAACTTGCATTACAGAGTATTTTTTACCACACATCACCTAAGAAATACATCAGGACACAAATGTTTATTCAAAGGAAGCATTTTTATAGCTGCCAAGATCAGAAGTATTATTAAAAAAAAAAAGTCTTCTGCAGATTAAGAAAAGAAGTGGACCTGGAAAATAAGTTTTGTCTGCCACAAAACATCAATTTGTACAATTAAAATATTTCCCCAAACAAAAATTATTAAAATGAAAAAAACCCTGTTGTTAAGGGTCACAGAAAAATTGGCTGTTATTTGATTCTGCTGAAAATGATCTGACAAGATACACAAATTCCACAGATCTAAAAATTATTTTTAGCTTCCAGTGCTGCAGATGAGTTGCAAAATCTGACCCTGTGTAGTTACAGGCTTAGACCTTCTCTAATTAAGCACTGACTAGTCATCAAACTGACAATCAAGGAAAACAGAACTGCATTTTTCTTGGTATTACAAGACGTGGGAAATGTGATATATCTGTGTTTTGGCATGGCATGTATGTTCAAAATCAGTTCAGCATGGCGAGAAATGTGTGGGTTGAAAAATAGAGAGGGGGTTGTAGGCAAAGATTATAGTAACAACACAGGCACTGGGTTTGAGGAGGTGTTCAGTTCAGTAGCACAAAGCTCAGCACCAGGCAGGGGCTTATTTTATGTAACAGTGTCATTTAGCCAAAAATTTTCTAGTAAGATTTATCCTATCAAGTCTAAAGTGACAGGAACCCTGCAACTAATGAAAGATGTGTGTGTGAATATGCATGTGTAAGGGAAAAACAGAAACACTCTGTGACATATCTGTCATCTGTGTTATTATGAAGACAAGCATGGACTTTATCAAGTGCTCAGAGCAAAACAGAAGGCTGTAAATTTAATAAAGATGTATGCATAGAAAATACAAATCAGATTTATACAGTGCCATGACTGTCTTTGGAAATGTGGCGTATAGCATGAAGGTCATTGAAGCTAGAAGCAACGTGCTGAGCGAAGAACAGTGCCAGCCTGCAAGCACACCAGCTTCTCCAGCACGGAGGAAGGACCTTCTCTGATGACCTGTGCCTGGAGCTGCAGAGCCAGAATAAGACTACGCATTTTTAAAATGAAGTGTAGAGATCCCAAGAGCTCCAGTTATGATACAGCCCAAGGAGGAGGAGAGGGATGACAACAGCTACCAGCCTTCTCCCACCCACCAAACCAGTTGCAAGTGCCTCGGCGTGGTCTGAAGCCAGTTTTTGCTGTTTCATCTTCCTGGTTTGGAATCTGGGATTGCTGTTATCTGTTTTGTAATCATATGATTTCTTAAACTAGACATGACCTCAGGTAAGTCTGGCAGGCACAGAAAAAGCAAGCATCCAAATAAAAGAGCGTAGCAGACAAATCCCTTTATTCATCAGTCTCAGTTCGGCCATGCAGCCCACCCAACTGGCACAGTGTCCCAGACTGCAAGCAGGAACAACACAGTGGGCCTCTGTAGCGTCTTTTAGAAGGTAATCTTGTGGCATTTTACAAAGGCTCGTTGTGCCTGTCTTTGAGGTGGGAAGACCTGAGGCTGTGAGAAGGTGTCAGGCCAAGCAGCGGTGGAGCCTGGCCCGGAGCTGCAGCTGTGAGGCTAGCACCCTCCCCGAGGCAATGATGCTGCGTCCAAACCTGCAGACAATGCAACAGCAGGCACAGCCAACTTCACTGAGGACATGGCAAAATCACAAATATTATCACAACCCAGCAAGGGGAAAGTTTACCCCGGAAAAATGCAACCTAATGTGTTCCTAAATTACATGCTAAGCAGAAGGAGGAACCTAGGAAACTTGGGAACTCAAAGACGGACTGAGCTGACAGAGGAAAACACATTAAAAGACACATTCCCAGTGTTAGGGCAGCCAAACTGGCCAGTGCCATATAGATCTGCCTAAGCCCAGTACCGTGGCAGGTGACACTCCACCCATAACACAGCCCTGGTGATGCCTGAACCACCAGGTTCAGCTCCCTTCAATACCACAGAGACATTGTAAAAAGCTGGGAAAATCTGGGGGAGTTTTGAAAAGAACATCAAAAACTCTGAGGGGATTGGATAGACTGAATTTTGGGGAAAGATTAAAAGCTAAATACGGACATCAATGCTTGACTAAGCAATAAGCAAAGAAATGTGAGAGCACTCTGCAAATATCTGAAGGAGATAAACACCCACGACAAAGAGAACAGACTTCGTTATCGTAAATTAGGAAGGAATATAATCGCAGGCAATGGTACGGCATTAGAAAAAGGAAAATTAAAACTGATTATCAAAGAAAAAATGTCTTTCCAACAGTGATTTATTAGTCTACGGTTTAATCTCCCGTGAGGTATGCTCCTGTGCTTGTTATACTTAAAAATGATACTAGATGAACAACCAATGAATTTACAATACAGAAAATTCTTGTCCTTAGAGAAAAATGGGCTGAATGACCTCATATCTTTAAATTAACAGATTGTAGGTTTGGCTGCATCACACATTACTGAACAAAAAAAAAGCCTACAAGCCCCCTAAATTTAGACTCAGAAATCTTAAAACAATCAGTATCATTTGATCCAGGGCTCTAAGTATTTTCCAGCAGTTACTGCTGTTGCAACAAACAAGGCAAAACACATTGAACAGTGCTAAGATTGCAAAAGACCCTGCAACCCAAACTTGGGCTAGAACAGTACAAGAACAGGATTGTGTTGCCAGGCTTTGTAAGATAACATTGACACAAAGTCAAATAAATAGTATTGGTGGAATACAAAACATGAAGTTGAGCCTTGGAGCCCACCTCTCCACAAGAGAGTGAAGACATGCAATTCTTGTTTTGATTTAAAAGACAACTTGCAACCAACACCTGCTGTGATGGGTTTTCACAAATTTCTCAGTGCAGGTTGGAGGTCTAGTGCGTTTCAATTCACCAGTCACTTCCTCTGGAAGTCTGTCAGGAGAAAATTCTGAAAGGAGATTGACTTCCTACCCTTCTCCAACACAGTTGGCACACATTAAAGTTAAGCTGCACCTTCGCCTTTTGTGGAAAATCTAGAGCAGAGGCTGCTCAACAGGAACAGAGCGTGGGAAGAACAGGCCACTTGCTCTTCCCTTGTGGCCACGGTGGCAGGAGGGACCAGCCTTTACACACTGAAGCACGAGGAGCTAATTAACACCTCTTTGCAGCGTTGTAATACAATCTTAATGCCTAATTAACCTTTTTACAGAATCAAACATGGCATCTCTGTTCCCCCTACAAATCCATCATCTATAACTAGATTTCTCTAAAACACCCTCCAGAGTTACCAAAACAAAATAAAAGGTAAGTTCTTCATATATTATCATCATTTCACATGCTAATATTCTTCAACTGTTGGTAAAGTGAAATTAAAGGACAGAATATGGATTTACAGAGACAGCATTATGTTCTCAAGTCAACAATCTAAAATAGTCCCACTTTTCAACCAAACAGCTAATGTGATGGACAGGTTGATGAGTGTTGTTAAAAAAGTCTGACAGTGTAAACTCACCTCATATTCATACACACTGATGTGTGGTTCAGGGTAAACTAAGGTGAGAATGGTTGGATTTAACCTTCCTCTTCAGTGTAGACACAGAGACATCCACACATGTACCAGCAGCACTGATGGGGTGTTTGTGGCACGTCCAGTTCGCTACTGTATTTCCCATCTCTCCTTCTTGTGCCCTCCTAATGGTCAACTCTAAGCAGATAAATTAGCTACAAGGTCTTTCCATGTCTTCTAACAGGAGCTGTATTAAGACTGCTATTGGTCTGTCCCTATTGCAGTGTCAAAATATCATGTCCAAGCTATTGATATTTTCTGTTTGGTTGCACAGATATGGGAAGCAAAGTCAGGGAACAGGATGGCCTTTGTCCTCTCCTGTGTTATGCTCATTATGGCACAGAAAATGTACCCCTTCATTTCATGCATTACAATTTTCAGTGCTGGATCTATCCTTACTTTCTGCTACAAATGCATGTTTAATGTTAATTAAGAATATTGCTTTATGAATACCCTGAAAAAGCTGTCCAACATACGTGATAAGTAGAATTACTGATTTTAAGACTGGCAAGCTCTAAAAAAAGCCTGATGTAATAAATCCTTTTTAAAACTAGATTTGCCCAGAGTAGTTTTAATACAAAAATATCTTGAATATCCTCCATGCATTTTTTAACCACCACTCATTCACAGGACTTCCAGACTGTTACAAATCATTGATTTATTTCTCTAATTATCAACGGTTACTTAAGAGCTTTCCAACCAGTTTGGGGATGGGTTTCATTTCCTACTTGTCCAATAGGACAGTTTTGCCACTGACCAGTAATTCATGAACTCTGGCTTGCTGAAAGTCTACTTGTAGTGTACTCTGTATTTTTATTTAACAGAGATTGCTTGACCCTAGCTGACATTTGAAGAACAGGGAAAAGATGAGCTTTCATCTAGAATTTTTTTATGTATCCAGGTATGTTAGGACTAGAAACTGATTATGAACTAGGAAGCAGTATGGGCATGCAAGCTGAAGGCACAGACAACTCACCATGCATCTTCACACGTCCCCTCACTTAGCCATACAGCAGCAAGATCATGGCCAGTTGCTACGAGACTGGGGGCCCCTTCATTCATTTAATTAAAAAACCAAAGTCACTATTCTGCCAGTATTACACACTTCCCAACAACTGCAACATTCCTGTGGCCCTTATCCACTATTCTTATATACTATGTAGTTGTTTGATCTCATTACTAATATGGTTGTGTGCTTCTTGGAATTTGCATCTTCCAATTTGCTTCTGCTGTATTTTGCAAGAAATCATACTGATGTTGAATAAGGCTTTTGAGCTTCTACAAAGAATAAACTATGATTTTTTTTGTCTAACATGGGTAACCTTGTTAGTACTGCACGTGATGGTCTTTTTTCTTTTTTTGTCTTTGTATCTCTAACTTACCTTGGAAAAGTAGGAATTTCCTCTGGGTCACTGACTTCCTCAGGAATTCTTAAAACAGGTAGGTACTGCCAGCAGGAAATGCAGTCCTTCAAAATCTAAAGCTGTCCTAAATGAACAATGCTTCTAAGTCTTGTTAGAGTCAACTATTTGGGACAGGATACTGGATTTGAAAATAACATGCTTGTGTTTGTATAATCCTTTGAAGATGTAAAGCGCTACATTTTCTTGTCCTTGGCTGCTGCCACGAGTTTGTTGAATTCTCAAACAGTGCATAACACACTACTGGATTAAAGATGTAGCGTTTTCAACAGGAATGGGACATCAACAGGATTGCTGCTGGTTTAAGACAGATCGATGACAACGTCCTGCAAAGGACCACACTGAGCTGGCAACAAATCAGGGGTGGAGGAGAGCAAATGGCCAGTTCTCCACCATGCTGTTGAAACAACAAAACTTTCAGGCACACATGCTTGCAGCTGGGAAAACACAGACACTAAGGTCTGTTTTCCTTTCTGATTAAAACAATTGTTTTATCAGTTGAAGTCTGACAGCTTCCAGGAGCTTCTGTGTGCTTACTGGGTCCTGCTGCTTCTGGTTTTGGTATCTTCCTTGCCAGAAGGTCTGTACTTCCCTGGCCATAACTCAATTCCTCACCCATGTTCCTGGCTGACTCTTTTCACTTTTGAAACATCCCCAAACCCAGCCTTACTACTCCTGAAGTTCACAGTCACGGGTTTTGCCAAAAGAGGCTGATCTAGCGAAATGGTCCTACTTTTGCCCTGCTTTGTACCCAATCCACACCTGCCCTCCCTCCTCTCCCAGACCCAGTCTTTCGTATTTCAGGTCCACTGCCTGTTTAAAATCTCCGATTCATTTGCCTCCTTTCCTTCCAACTATGCCACTGCAACTCCTTTGGTTTACACAAATCCCTCCTCCCCTTCATTCCCTTGTTAAAAATGTTTCCTTAATTGCCATTCACCCTTCTTCAGTCCAACTGAAACTGCTTTCATATTACTGTAATGAACAAGTGACATGTGGACATCTTCCTGGTAAAGAGGGAAGGCTTCTTGTTCCTCATCTTTCATGATGCATTTGCTAAGTTTGATATCATCAGACACACCCTCTCTGTCCTTTGGCTTTTTCATTTTTCCTTTCAGCTTTCAAGAACCTTTGCTTGTTTGGGGCTTCCTCTGCCTCCTCTGCCCATTGCATTTTGGCATTTCTGCTGCCTTCTCTCTCTGTGGACTTGCCTCTTCCATTGTGTGTGCTTGCCTTATCCACAATTACCTTTATTTCTGAACTTGGACTATACTTAACTCTCCTCCCTTGTCCTTGCTGTTGCTGCTGTTTCATTGCCATTCCTGGATGATCCTATGTCAGTCCTTCCCTCTAGTACTTGTAGCATCCTCTGACGCCAAGCTGGTAGGTGATTCCTCTTCTCCCTGAAACCTACTTTTGTTCACCACTCTCTTATCAGTGTCATCTCTGACTTAACAAATAGCTTTAGAAATTAGGACACAAGACAGGGAGACTCCTAATGAAACTTAAAAATCAGAGTCAGATAGTAGAAGGATTGGGACCAATCTTTGTGTCTGAGACAAGAGTAAACGTGGAAGGAGCATTAGACCTTCAGAAAAGACTGGCCAAGAGAAGGACTACATTAGAACACAGTCTAGGGAAAACTGGGAGAAGATGCAGTCTGGGACAACTGACTGTGAAGTGTTGGGTCAGGTCATAGCTTTGGCTGCAGCCCCTAGGCTCCCTCCGACTCATATGCTGCATTCAGCTGGTGGGTCTCAGGCTTGAAAACCTGCAAGGTTTTCCACCTGAGGAGATGGGGCAGGCAAGACATAGCAGTTAGGCAGTAAAGGTTTGGGGTTTTGGAAGGTGCGATAGGACATTGGAGGGAGAAATAGTTCTTGGTTAGATGCAAATGTTGGAATGAAACTTTTAATTAGGAACTTTGGCTGCCCCTGGAACAGCCAATGCGCCTGTGAAACTTCTCGTCCAGACGTGCCTTCTCAACCCAAGAATGCTGTTTCCTTATTGCCAAGCTATCTGATTCCCAGTTTTGCTTCTTTGTATCTCTCACTATCTTTTATTCTGCTCTGAGTGCTGGAAGAACTGGAATGTCCCTGCCTACCACACTGCCTGGCTTGTCTACCACACCACTCTCCTTTCTTCATCAACCCCTGCTGAAGGACAGGTTAGGTCCTGAGAGATGAATTGAGCAGCAGATTGAGGCTTGCTGGATTCTCAGGAACCTTCATTAAATGGAAAGCACTCCTCCTCCCCATATAAAATTACTCTGAGATGCTCCATGTCTCAAGATGCACTGAGGCACAATCTCTCTTTTTAACATGCTGCTATTTTATATTGCTTTTTAAAACATTATATATAAAAAATTGTGCATAGATAATCTCTTAAATCCTCTGGTTATGTAAAGTTGGGGAAGGAATGTTAAAGATTTTGAGCAAGTTTTATCTAATTAGAAAGGACTTAATTACTCTGGCTGATAACTTTATGAAGATGGTATGCCTTGAGCAAAAACACGGAAAATAATACTTTTCTGCCAGAACTTAAGAAAATAGAAGTTTCATCATATAGATTGTTAGGAGTTTTGTACATGGGTTGTATTTATAAAAAATCATTGCTGTCTAGCATAAACAGACAATCAAAACTGAAATCAGAGAAAGAGTAGCAGAACAACTGATAAAGCTTCCACGTGTAAGCTCTTGCTTCTTCATCGTGAGATCTATTTCATGTTCAACCACTTTATTAACCAAGACATTCCCCCCCACCCCATTCCTCCCCTTTTGTACCCCCAGCAATTTACTGGGATTCCTTCTGTGGATTATCTAAAAGCAGGGAAGGTATTCATGCACCATTATCATGCCTGTTGTCACATGAGATATATTATATGGGTTTTCAGGCAGCATATTTTGTCTTGGAGACAGAAATGAAAAGTCTATTCCGTGAAAGAAGTGACAAGCTGAAACAGAAGCACAGCAGCAAAGACTCCTGCAGCTTCCAGGCTGGATTCAGCTCTGTGGCTGGTGATAAAGAATTAATCATCCTTTATGGTCTTTAGGAATCTGTATTCACACTAGTGGCTGAATCTTTTTGTGATCACGTTAACTCTTACAAGGGAGTTTATTTATTGACTTATTTAAAAAAACTGCAGTCTGATGCTGCGCTACTTGTGCAAACAAATCTGGTAAAATACAGGCAGCCAGTCACTTAATTCAGAGTGACTGTGAGTACAAGTATCAAGATCGGGTTCTTATTCTGCCCATTTTCTGATTGTGCTTTGAATTTGTGTTGTTTTCTCGTGAGCTTAACAGGCAAGTATCAAAGAGTTTAAGTTTAATATTTGAACTAACTTTGGTCAATATTTTTTGCACGGGAAAGTAACTAAATTTTATTAGACTGTGGTGTCTTACCCCACTTTGTGACCAATGCTCTTGTTTTGATCATATGAGTGGTGACCTATGGCCTGGGTGTTTAGCAGAAAGCTACTTCTCTACAAATTCCACATGATGGATCAAACCCAAAAGTCCGTGTCCCCCCTCCATTCCATTAATTTCTTTATGGCTCCTTCATTCAAAAAATGTCATTTCAAACAAGCAAAAATTACGCAATGATCTAACACACTGATACACATTTTGACACATAAGTTTATCCTGGGACAAATGCATTTACGTTCTCCTCTTTAGCACCACCTGTCCACCACTGTTGGTTTACAATTCCCAAATAAGTAAAGCTTGCTCTTAATGCCATGTGATGCTTCCTAGTCATGAATTATATTATAAAGAAAAGAAAGGTAAAAGCACATACATATGTGTATATATGTAAAAAGATGTATATATAAATACATATTTTTTTAACCTTACATCTTTGTATATATGCATGTTTGTACATATACATACACATATGTTCCTAGCTTTTTTGTAGCCCTTGTTTCCAGTAATGATTTTCGTCAAAGTTCCAATATACAGATTTCATTTAGGATTAACAAAACAATTAGTAAGGCAATAACAATTTACTGTTATAAACGTATAACAAATACATGCCTTTTATAATATACTCAAAATAATGTTTTTAATTAGCAAATGGAATCCAATATTTTCTAGTTGTCTCATTAAAATGAAATTAGATGCAGGAATTTTAATTCAAAACATTCACCTTTATTGTTGGAACATGTTCCTGAACGAGTTCCTAGATTATTTTACTAAATGTCCATGCTAATGTACTTAAAAAACATGGAATCCAGTCTTGTTAACATTCCCTTCCAGAATTAGGACATTGGAAGAATTTCACTTCAGAAGGAAAAAGGGAATTGTATAAAATTACTTCAATCAAGCAAAGATTATTTCCATGTGTAACAGTGTAACTTAATTTACATTCCTACATCTCAAAATAATTGATGCAGTATTTTTAGTAATTATTGAATACTTACTTGCTACATGCAAGATCCCTCAGTTGAGGTGACTGCACTGCAAGCAGCGGTGGAATGATATTTTACATTTGTGGCAATGCGGAATATTCACATCAGCTACTTTAAGGTGTGCAACCCAGGGGCCTTTCTCACGACAGTGCCTACCTCCCCTCTAGCAACTGTGCAAGTAACTTAAGATTACTTATCTTCCTCTGTATCACATATCTCTACAGTGTTTGCTGTGAAACACTATGTCCTTAGAGTAAGAAATTATATAACGCGTGAGAAAAAAACACCTGGAATACCTCAGTGCCTTCTATACTGCAAATTGATGTTTCTAAGGCAACTCAATCAGGAAAAGCAAAAAAAAAAAAAGTTTAGAAATAAGCACTTTAAGTGATAAAGGCAGGGAAGAATTTCAAACAAATTCGCAGCTAAGTCAGGCTCTTGCCTAATAGCCGTCCAGGGCTTGCTCCAGACCATTTTTGCTCTAGGTCTGTGAAGCTTGAAGGGGAAGACAATTTTTAAAGAGGTTCGAGGGAGACATTTCTCTGTGCGGATACCCAGGCTAAGCCAACAAACTGCACAGCTACAAGTGGGGGCTTTGAATGTGAAGTGTCTGTAGACACCAGCCACCAGCTGCACATATTTACCTACTTCTGCACCATCACAGACAGCACAGGGTAGGAGTGACTTTTTCCAGCCACCTTAGGACACTTTTGACTCTTATTCATGTTGGGATAAGCAGTGGGGCACACTCAGCTCAACTCCTGGAGTTAGGTCCACCCTGGAGCTCCCACCCCAGGGAGTCCTAAGGCTTCATGGGGAAAGAGCGGATCAGGGACAGGCAACAGGCAGCAGCATGTTGGGTCACCCCCTTCCTTCCAAAACCACCCTCACTGCTCCCCCTCCAGCCTTCCTAGTCCCTCAGATCCACAGAGGGGAGGGCAGAGGCAGAGGTGTCACGGGGCAGGGGGTGCGAGGAGAGGAGGAGGAAGAAGGTGGAGGGAGCCAGCCTTGGCAAGCAAAAGTTGCTGAATGCTGCGTTTAGATGGTCAGACTATTTCACAGATCTGCTCCCTTGCCCATTGTCCCTTCTCCTATATTGGGACAGATAATTACTCCCATGCATCCGTATGGCTTTCAAGGTTGCCCTGTTAAATACATCCTTGTATTTTTTTCAGTCTAATTTTCCAGAGTTACTTTCAATTCTAATCCCACTGTCCTGAGTGACTGAGCCTCTTATATGAGTTGCTTGCTTTGCATGCCTTGTTTTACAAGGGCAAACGTGATTTTCATGGATACAAGTCTAACTTACGTCTTCTCTAGAAAAATAATCCCTTTTTGTTTCTCTAAATGGTACTGAAATGTGAAGTTAATGCAAAAACACAAGTACATGAAGATAATGAAGTATGTTTCTGCTAAGCTCTGCAGTGCCTCATTTGTGCCTCATGCAGAGTGCTGAACTAAGTAAAAATTTGATCTGCATCAAATGAAGTGAACTTAACTGACTTCCTTGAAGATTCATAAATGAGAAGGCCAGAGAGCAAGGCTGCAAGGTTGTTTGGCTGCATGCATAACGGGGAGAAATTCATCCAGCCATTCTGGCACCAAGCTCAGGAGATGCGGCTGATCAATAAACTCAAGTGAACTCTCCAAATTGCTTGCTTCAATTTTCTCTGGAAAATTATCAGTCAGACTCTGGTATACAAATAAACAACTGCCATGCAGATCCAAACTCGAAATATAAGAAAAAACAAGGGAGTTAAAGATTTGCACATATCTTGTGAACCATTTTCCAAGAAAGCCCCCGGAAGTAGCCTTGTCTTGGAGAAGGTTACAAAGGAAAGAAAAAAAGCAATGTAAAGGTCTTTCATTTCATCTGATACAAAATACCATACGTTTTTGCATGCTTCATTAATGCTCCCTCCTTTGCTGCCTAGAAACGCACAATGAGTTCAACCTTCAGGGGTCAGCAGTGCTCAGCATATCTATATGAACTGTGCTCTAAGTGACTGTGGGGACTATGGAATAAGGGCTGACTCTGCTAAATATTAATCCTGCAGTTTTAGGTTGGACGGTTTGGAATCTGAAGACCAGCTAAGTACATATCATCCCCCATCTCGCAAATGCCACTAATCACCTGTACAGTTCTCAGAAATAAAACAGTATTTCATTCAGAGGGTGCACTTGGAGAATATTCTTCTGAATTTGCTAGACTGTAAAATTCTCTGTTTACTCATAGTTTTGAAATTAGATAAATACAGTAGCCTTTGTGAGCTTTCTAGTGCAGAGAGTCCTGTGTTTTGAGTGATAACATTCATTTTTGGAAAGCATAATACTATCAGACTAGCTGTACGTGTTCTGGAATAAAGCTTGCTAAATGCAGCAGAGTTTTTGTGGCTGCACTGAAATACGAGCAGTGTAAAGACAGACTGCTTCACTGTCTCATTTTTATGCCCAGTGGTCTTTCATAGACTGTTCTGCCTAAAATTTAGTTTTAGTAGATTACCTTCAAATTAGAGTAAATTAGAGCTCAGGATTTACTCACAGTGCAATGCCTTACTCCAGTAGAAGCCTAACAATTTAAATGCAGGGGAGCACAATCTTTATAGCTTTAGACTTGTCTTGACAATGTGCTGTTTATGGACTCTTTTTAGCATACATAGGCATAAATGCATGCAAAGCCGAGAGGTTGAAATGAAATGACTCAAACAGTGGATCTCTCCTGTTACAGCATCAACATTATTGCTATTCTAGGCTTTCTTATTCTTGTTAAATAACAGTGGATTGAATAAAAAAGGAATAAGAAGTGTGATGGATATGAAAATATAATGATGACAGTATAATAAATTAATGCTTACCATTTCCTGAGTGTTTGCAAAATCTGCCTCTTTCGAGCTACACTGCACCAAAAGCATTATAATATTAATCAGGACAATACAAAGGAATATGTATTTGTATCAAAATTTACTTAGAGCAATAAGCATTCCTGCTCCCTAAAGACAAAACCAAAATAAAAAAAGAGGAGGTTTTCATCTCATTGAAACAGTACATGATACGCTGCTAATGCCACTGCGTATACAAAGAGGCATGTTTATACGTGGTTAAAAATACAGCCTGAGCCTTAGCACATTGTCTTACATGTAGAATTTTATTGCATGTAGAATAAACTACTCTGCAACTAACTCAGAATCACAGCCATAACCCCTCAAGGTATTTTTATTTGACCTCAAATAAACATAAAAAAGGAGTTTGTAGCACAGCCATTTCTTTGCTATTTCTGCAGCATCTGTCAAGGCACTGGCAGTGCAGCCCCAGTGTAGAAAGTGTTAGTACTACTGAAACATGTTACTAGTGTAAATCTTGGCCTGGACTTGACTTTATTCTATATTTAATGACAGGATGTCAAATATACTTTGATCTGTATTAATGTAGTTGCTGGAATGAAAATACTTTCAGTCAATCAGTGTTTTGATCCAATGCAGTTAGCTACATCATCCAGTCTTCAAGTACTGATGCTCTTTTATACTACAATCTGTCTCTCACCCGTGACACAGCTAGGTGACTTACCACAAGAGAGTAACAAATCTTGAATCCAGGTTTAGCCACAAAGTAGTCATCGGATTTGAAGGTTATCTTTATCTGATTTGTTCTTGATGTTATTCTTGGAGGTACTTCCTTGTGTCCACACCACCGTCCTCGTATAACCGTGCTGGTCTCTGATACATCTTCCACTTCCACAAAGTCATACCTGGGAACCAGTTTGAAGGATTAGGTTTTGCTAATTCTGGTTACAGAAGATGGCTGCTAATAGACAGGAGCACAGCTGGAGACACAAAGACAACTGTCCCCCATTCTCTACTGCAAAACATCAGACTAAATATTACAAACGGTGGACATGCTTGTGCAGCACACAATAGGCTAAGCTGCAAGCTACTGCCCGAGTGCTCAAATGGCTGATTTTTGGGCTCCTGGAAAATGACAGGCAGTATTTTCTACCACGTTAAAATAGCAATGAGAGACACTTGCACATGCTTAGTACACAGTAAGCATACGCACTGTGTTTCATGTAGTTGATAAATAATTTAGAGACCTGATAAAATATTATTTACGGCAGGCTGCTCAAGCTGAGCAGCTGCAAGCACTCGCGCACTTTCTGGTGGTCCCCCAACTCCCTGCAGCAGCAGCCACCAGCTCCTGCACGCTGCGCCTGCCAGAGGGCTGGAGCCGGGCTGCCGCCGTGCCAGGAGCAAAGGGAGATGCTGGAGGGACACACATGCTGCTGAAAGGTGCTTTTTAGGACCTTCCTTGTAGGTGGCACGGTGCTCCTGCTAGATGGTTTGGAAAGACTCATTTCAAGCTTTCAAGCCGAAAAGGGCAGGCTGGCACTCTGTGTGCCGTGGCGGGGATTCCTTCGCTGTTCGCCTGGGTGCTGTCACCAGGGGCAAAGTAACAGCACGTCTTGCGCTGTGCAAGGTCACAACTTGGCCAGGCGCCCGTGCCACAGTCGTGGTGCTCTGAGCCCCAGGAGGGCTCTGGCAGGAGCAGCAGACACTAAACCCCAGGGATGAGAGAACACGGCGACAGCGCTCGCTGCCACGGCCTGCGTATTCGCTGGCTTGGGTCATTTATTGAGCTGGAGAATAAAGAAGGCAGAGAATAAAGTCCTGATCTCACTATGTCTATGAGAAAAACAGTCCCTCGATATCTGTGGAGCCAGAGTTAGGCCCCACACATTGCGGCCAGCGAGGGAGAGGTGATGACAAGAGGGGCAGGTTGAGTGCAGGTAGCGAGAGACAGGGAGAGCTGCCATCCTCACATCCTTCAGTACAGTTAAGCCTTAGAACTCTGGAGGTCTTTACCAGAAAAGGTTTTTATTATCAAATCATGTGCTCCCTCCAAAGAGGGAGTTTAAGACTGTTAACCAATTCTTACTAGCAATGTGCGACTCCCCCCCAAGGTCTGCGGGCCAGGCGCCCGCCTCCCTGCCCAGTTGTGGGAGCTGAATAGCTCTGTAAATAACAGATCTGCTTTTCTTTTTCTGCTGAGAGCCCATGTGAAAAAAAGGCAAGGACTATGCGGCTTGAGAATATCAGCACTGCTGCTTTTATATTCACCAACCCCAAATTGCACAGAACAGAAAATAACAGATTTGCCATAACCAAATCACTTAAATCTGCCCAGACTCTGCTGAAACATACATTTTTTTTGTTACGCTACAAAGTTTAGTTCCAGACAGAGGTAAATGTGTCTCAGGCTCTCTCCACTGTCCTCTGGTCCCACTCCCTCATGGTGATGGAAGTGGTACCCGGGCAGAGCTCTGCGCTGCCCGTGCAAGCATCCACCCCTGCCCCCGGGTAGCATGACAGCCAGTGAATGCTTATTGTAACACGAGGGGTTGCAGAGTTCTCAGCGTAAGACAACCTTGTAGGCTTTGGTGAAAATTGTCCTGACTGACCTCCCCACTTTTTGAGGCCAGGAGCCACACTAACTGCTAGCAAAAATGGGGCAAATCCATGGGCTTTCAGAGATTATTTCTGCTTTCAATAGCAGAGGCTTTGCTGCAACAATCATGGAGGTAGGTGCAATCTCGGTTGTTTCTGTGCATCCAAGAAGCCTTAGTGGCTGAGTAATTTAATTGCTTTTCAGAATCCTCTCTTATCAAGTGACTGTGGAAATGCTAACAGCACTTCTAGAAAATTCTGTAAAACCTCGAATATTTCCCCTCCTTCTGAAACAGCTCTGCTAAAGTATACTTTTTCATTCCTCAGCATGAATGAATTTCTATCAGTTCAGTCTTAATAGTATGTAAATTACAGTAATTAGCATTAATGAAAAATTGAAAGAAAACACTAGGAAGTTTCTGGAAAAAAAGCATAAGGTCAAAAGCAAGTACAAAAGGAAGGTAAGGTGCAGAGGTCCTGAATTACTTGTCCAATATGCACAGCATTCAAGCACATGCTCAGCTCTCAGCATTCATTTCAATTAAAACATGCCTGGCTGTCTCTCTAAAGCAGCACTGCAGGGATTGTCAGGGACTAAAGTTGCAGAAAGGACCTAGTTTTGAAAAACATATTGAGCATTAGCAAAAAATCTAACTATGCACACAGTACTTAACAGGCTTAAAGCCATCACGAGCTGTCTGCCCGAGAAATTCCTCACTCTGGAAATAATACTACACAAATAAAGGTCTTCCAGGAACTCCAGGGAAAGCTTTATTGCAGAAAAGAATGTGGTATTTCTCTAGCTTCTATAGACACTATGGATGATGGAAGTCTTTCCTTCTCTCTGCATCCTAAATTAGCTGCTCTGGAAGAAGCAGGTAGACTGTCTTCCAAGACTGTCCAAACCCATAATGCCAGTAACGGCCTGACATCCCCTCATCATGCCACCACCTTTAAGGGCTCTTGACAGAGAATACTTCATCTTTTTTTCCACAGTAAATTAGCCCTCTGCTTCAAAGTTGCAATGCTTTAAGGTCAGCCACAGTTTATCCACTTTGTAAATATTAACAGGCTGCTTCTGTATGCATTAGGCTCTCAATCTGGGAAAGCGTTTGCAGTGCTAGGAGGTAACTTGTCATTACTGACTCTGCTGCTGATCTCCCACCAACAGCACCAGAGCAGCAGCTGCCAAGACCATCAAGGCGCAGGCAAGGAGAGCCAGTTTCAGGCTTCATTCTTTTATTACTAAATGGAAAGTAAACCTGCAGAAATGGTTTTCTCTATTGGTAATGTAGAAAATTAACAAAGCAAAACAAGAAAAAAAGATCCACACTGTAAAACCCCCACAGAGCTGCCAAACCCTATAAATGCAAATTAATTGACAAAGGAGATAAGATAAGCAGAGGCTGGGTGTGCAGAAATCCTAACAACCCAGTTCTCTGCATAGATAAGGTGTAAGTAACAACATGATCAGGCAGAGAGCTGGAAGCTGAGACTTGAGCATTTTATGTAAGTAGCATCACAGTAATCTGCCTTTTGGAGTGCAAGGGAATCTTGAGCCTGCTCTCTCCCACAGACCAGATAGCTGAATAAAAGAAATATGAACACCTCCCCCTCCCCGCCCCGGATTTACACTGTTTTAGTGAATGCTGGCAAGATTCACCTCGGTGCTCTGCTAATGCAAAGCAGTTTTCCACCTGGGTTAATCAGCTAGATCAACTGAGCTTATGGTTGCTTTGCTTCAAAGGGGAAACCAAAGCAACCAGGATATAGTAATTACAGTTTATTAGCTATATTAGCATGCAGAGTACATTGATGTTTGTAGACATATATTTAAAGGTTTTAAAAGAAACTGTACCAGTGAAGAATAACAGTAAAGACAAACAATTTGAAGAACATAATTATGTTTTTCAATGCATGTTTATCTGTCCCTCATACTGCAATGTAAACACATACCTACTCACTCACATCTCCCAGAGCCTTCCACCTACTGAAAAGGATGGGTTTTGCCCAGCTGAACCTTGACAGAGGTGATAGAGGTCAAAATCCTATTAAAGTAGTACCTGAGTTGTTAGGTAGCTAGATTTGAGCGTACAAGTGCCTTGTGCTTAAAATATTATAGAAGGACTAAAACCTGCCAGAACAGCTTCAAGTCCAGGACAGCTCAGTTTATTTATAAACTCAAAGACCACTTTGGATTGGAAGGGACACTTGGAGGTCTGTCCTCCACACAGGGCCATCCCAGACCCAGCCAGAGATATGCAGGTTCTGGTTTGCAGTCTCATGCCAATGGCCAATCTCTTAAGCTCGAAGGTCGTGTTAAGGAGCCCTTAGCAAACTTTGACACAAGATGGCTCGCCACTCACCTGCAGATATCATTTTCGGGCTCCTCCAGTCCAAACTGATTATCAAAAGCCAGCTGGATCCTGGTGCTCTCCGGGGAGTGGAGCCGCCACGTCAGCAAGAGGTTCCTGGGGTAACTGCTGGGGAAGCGAGGACTGTGGATGCAGCCGTTCCCTGCCACGCTGATTGTCTCTTCTTTTCGGTACAAGTCTGTGAGGTGATTGCTCTCTGTTAGTAGTCACAACTTGTAGAAATTAGTGTGTTGTTCCAGTTACAGGAAGGCAAAAAACACAACAGTTTATAACACAGCACAAATTATTTGCATTTAAAGTCTATAAAAAGTTGGGCCTAGAAGCAGTTATTATTAATTAGGAAATATAGTGTATTTTCTCTTAACTCAATCACCTATAAACAATAAGAAAAAACAGTACTCAACTATAGAGACTCTTTATTTTACGCTAAATGTATCATTACTTTTACATTTATATAGATTATATAATTTCATTCTCACCATTTTGGTTTTAAAACAGAATTTAAACCTTAATAAAAGCTGCAAGCTTGAGAACAATGGAGTGAGACAGAGTGAAGTAAAAGGTAAACAGCCCTGCTTCCCAAATTTGGGGCTCTGGGGAGTGATGCCCTCTGAACAAAAGCAGCAACAAAAGGCTGCAGGAAAGTGCGTGTGAGTGAGTCTAAGTTTGTTTATTGTGCTTAAGTATTTTCTCCCAGAAGCATGTGTTAGGTCACATTTTGATTTTATTTATATGGTGTGAATCATTTGCTGTCAATGGATCATTAACACAAATAGCTATTCCACGCTTACACCGATGTAACTAAAGTTAGAAACTGTCCCATCAACTGTCTTATTGGGTAACTTCAAGACAAATAGCCAAGTCTTTACTTAATTAAAATTCCACAACTTCTACCTGAGCAAATACTCAATTGTTCCTGAAGTTTACTTATACAGAGGTAAAGCCTCAGCTGCTGTAAATCCTTGGCTCCAAGGATAACAGGAACTGTGGCAAGACCCAGCTCTTAAAGTCAAAATGTCTTCTCAGTTGCACCATGCACTTGCATTGTCCAGCATTGGCTCCCAGCACCAAACAAGTATTTTTTTGTGCATTGACAACTTTAGTGTGGCGAAATTTTGAGGATCAGAAGGCTCCAAGGCAACATGCAGATCACGGCAGAGTTCAGTTCCCAGTTAAGACACTCAGATCTGATCTTCCACCCGTGAGACAGCTATCTGTGTTCCCCATGTGGTGTGTGGGGATCTCAGGCACAGTTCAGTTACTCACACAGATTTCTAACACCATGTAAGACATAGTACAGTTTCCTGCCTGGTCTCCATGAGGAGAGCGAGGTCCAGCAGCACATCAAGCAGCCCCCAGCCAAAGTCCCGTGGAAGCTGTGCTGTCTCGCGGAGCCACCCACGTGTGGGTAAGCTGAGCCCCTTCTCAAATAGCTGGTGGGAGCTACACCCAGACAGGTCCTGAGTCAGTCACCCAACTGCATTGACCAAATTTCTACTTACTACAGGAACTTGGACACTTGCTTTCATATAAACATCTGAACTCCAGTGTCCTAATCTTAAACTGAACATCACCCCCAGTACTCTGCTGAATGTCCGGTCAACCTCCAGTTCCACTACAAGCAACAGAAATATAAAACCAGTGCCTTCTCCTGAATTTGGCTACTGAGGAAAAGCAAATGGTGGGAAAATTTCTCCCACCAAGCCACTCTATGAACATTGGAAATATAAATCCAAAGTAAGCAACCAGCCACAGCCATCTGTCACACATAGGAATCAAAGTTTTCTCTCTCAAAATAAAATCTAATGTTTGACTGATGCTTTCTAAGCTCTTTATATAAAAGAAATATATTTGTTTCATAAATGCTCATAGAAAACAGGAACCCAGAAAAATAGTACAAACTTCATGGTAAGTACATCTACTTTTCAGGTTGCTTTTTACTGGTTCCTGGCTGTAAATACCTCCCCGCACGTAGCTGCAAGCAAAGCGTGGTTGTCTGTCAACAACTCATTGTACCCTTCTGACAGGGTAATAATTCTCGCTTCCAAACAACCTGAAACTTAGAAGAGAGAAGTCTGGGTTTCCTGTAAAAACTATCTCCAAAGATCTATTTGTGACATCTTTCTAAGATACTTTCATTCAAGATGCAATGCTCTCACACCCTGAGCCACCCTGAGCCACCCTTTCGAAGGAAATAAGGCCCTGACTCCATAGCTCACAAAGTGCAGAACTAACCAGTTTTGTTTTGTTTTGACCAAACAATTTACATTGGAAAAGTGACAATTCAGTGAAAATAAAGACCACCCACCTATCAGTTTTGCTGCAATTTTCATCAGGAACATCTACACTCAAGTCTGTTTTCTATTTTATTTTATTCTGAGTAATATATGTTATTTTTTCGGGGGGGGGGGGGGGGGAAGATGCCTCTTTTTTTTTCCCTTAATCTGGAATGAAACAAAATGTCCAGCCAAAACTACTGAGTTCCTACTGAAATGCTGAGGATCTTTGGAGTCTGAAAACGCCCAGTATACCCAAGAGGACAAGATATTTCACAGGACTATGTCCAAAATATCCAAGAAAACGGATAAAAATAAAACAGCTTTGATGAAAGCAAATTCTGCACTTTTGAATTAAAAAAAATTCCCTAAGTCAGAACAAAAGTTACTGCAGTAAAACATGGCACAACTCATCCTATACCTGAGAGTACTTTGCTCATCTTTCTTGGACAGCAAATTCTTGCCATTTTCCCACTATCAGCATGAATTTCACTGTGTGGTTCAATGTGGTTCATACTTCTGAGGGAAAGGTTCCCTTTTCCCAGCCAGTCCTAGTACAGGCTTTACTCTGGAGTTGTCAACTGCTGAGATTAGAGTGCTAGGGACAGTATGTTTTAAATGTGCTCATATAAATATCCCCCCCCAAAAATCTGTGCACTTTACTCAGCACACCAGCTGACAAAGTATGTTACCAGTGTTCCTGTACCCCAAGAAGACAGGCTCTGTCACAACTTTTCATTTCACAACTTAAACTCTGAATCCCACAGACCGGGGTGCTCTGCAGCAAGTCAATCACATCTGTCCAAGATCAGTGATCAAATGTAATGGCTGGTGCAGCTCTGTAGTATCCAAGTTGAACAGGTAAATGGAGAAATAAAGCTGCACATGTTAAAAAGCTTAAAAATCAAAGTACGGTGACTTGTTATTTTTATTATGGTAAATGCAGTAATTATAAAGTCATTATAGAGGAAAGGCTGGAGAGAAGCATGGGAGACAATGCTCAGTATATTAAAATAGGAGATATAAAAATATTACAGTATGAAGATATGCCTTTTTCACAAAGGAAGAAAGTCTGCTTGATGTGAATGGCCATAAATACCATTTCTATAACTCACATGGGATGAAATGCAAAGCCACTCAGAGCCTTCACCTGAAACTGGGGTAGACTCTTCAGGAGCTCTGAAACAGCTTGATTCCCTCTTACCTGTCTCCCCACACACTAAATTACAACCTGAAGTGGTGTAGCCGGGACTGGAACGAAAAGCACTAGAGTTTTCTAAGGAGATTTTCAGTAGGATTTTGCAGAGTTAACTGGTTTAGATAGACGTGGGAACAGAGTCAACCCAAACTTGGTCTCTGGAGGTTGGCCCCTCATGAATCATTAAGCACTTGGGAAACAGCTTGAGGAGATGTGAGCAACTCCTGTACTTCTTGTAGCAGCTAAGATATGAGACTAAAATGACAAGACCTTTCCAAGGACACAAGTATTATCCTCATCAGAAACACTGGGGGAACTCATGGAAACCAGACACTGGCCATGCACAAAGTAAGGAAAAAAAACACTTTAGAAAAGATGTAGGCAAAGGAAGAGGCAGTGCCTCTTTCAAGGCACTGAACCATCCCATGTTGCAATGCAATACATTGCAGTATTATACAGTGTCCTGAATGTCACATACTAACTTTATTCCATAATGCTTTATGGAAGTAAATAAAAGATGACAGTGGGTAATACGCTGCCTGTCACATTTACTAAAAAGCATATAAAATCATTTCACAATGAATAAAAGTAGGTGTTAAGTCATAAAGCAAAAAGGCCATTTAAGCAGTACACAGAAGGAGGATATTCTAGATGGCAGGAGCTACAAAGACATCTTTGTACTGGGGGAGGGAACTATCTCATAAGGAAGATGAGTGGGAAGGAAGCTGGGAGACATCTTTTGCAGTGAGGCAATTCCCTGCAGAGAGTCTGAACTGACTGGGAAGCAGCTTGCTCTATATTTTATTTATCTGAACTAATGTCTCTTTTCTTTTCCTCTTAATTCTTTCCCAGCCAGTAATTTTAAACATAATGGTATACATGGTAGTCCAGCTGTCCAAGTTAGAGGAGCTCCCATTTAAGTTCTCGAAGCAGCTGCATTTTCAGAAGTGCTTGCCCTCCTCTCCCTGTATGGAGGGCAGCTGGGTGTCAAACTGGGAACTGGGAAGTTCAGCTCAATATTCAGAAAACTGTGCTTGTCTCAAGACTTTCACCACCATGGGTGCCCAGCACATCCAATGTTTCTCCTTCCCAGCTAGGGCATGTTCTCCTAATGCCATGCTGCATAAGCAGCAAGATTCAGAAACACAAATTTCATCCTGCATTTGCTCTAGATGCCTGCATTTCCTTGCAAGCTTTAGCAATGTATCGACACATTCTTGTTAAAGCTACTCCCAGTCATGACATACTTACTACAGAAAGAATTTCGCTTTTATTATCATTCAACAGACAATGAATTCCTTCACTAAAATTAAAAAAAAACACCACCAACAACAACCAAACCAAAAGGCAATTACTGCTTGCTAATAGCTAATCTGACATCTGTTCTTAGATATCCATTGAGCAAGAAGAGTCCGTAAGTGTCAGTTCCTTCAGAAAGAATAGATCAGAGAATGACCTTGTCTAAGGTCCTAACCAGTAATATGGAATATTTTGTTCCACTTTTCTAAGGTTTCTGGAATTGCAGCCTCACTTCCTAAGGTGTTGGCCTGTGTATAAGCTTGCTTCTGTCTTGTAGAAGTGGTTGGCCAACGTCAACAAGTTTGATATAGTGGTAGAGGCTGAAAAGATACCATATTCTGACATGTTTTATGACAAAAAATATACCCTCTTAAATCCCATGGAGTGTAACCCAGTGAGCTCATCCTCTGCTACAGCTGAGGAGAGAGTTGCTGGAAACCATGTGAAGCTCATTTTACCACTCGTGAAACTATTTGTTATTTCAGGAAAGGACCTTGGGAGTTTGCACGTGGGAGTTTTCCAGATAGAACCCTCCTCCCCCACGGCTGCTCTCTTTGAAACAAATACAGCGGTCAATGGTTGGCCACCAGTTTTTAAACAAATGAGATAACCTTCAGGGAGAATAATAGCTCTTCAGTTTCTTCAGTTGAAAATTGGCCTGATCTAAATAGCTGAATCCACAGAGTGAGAAGCAAAGAACAGTAAAATATTTTTGAATCCAGGCCACAAATCAGTTCATCTCAGGGACAGGCGTGCCAAGCAAGCTGTATTTATGGCAGCCTGTTCAGATAGTCATTGGCTTTTTTTTATTCCCCCACCCTCCTGCAATAAGGAGAAACTTTATTTGTTATCCATATGGTTCTGTGTAAATCAGAGGAAAAGATGACAGAGGTCAAAATAGTGTATTCCATAGCTGGTCACGGCTTGTTGGGAAGGTATAAAACTGTAAGGTCATTTACCTTGTTAAAAATGATTTTTTTTTTAGTGAATATAAACAATAAAATGAATCCTAGCAGGTGAACACATCACATTTCTGCTCTATAATGAAGAAAATAATACTATATGGTAGTACCTATCTTAGACATCTCTGTCCTTTTAAGGACAGAAGCCTAACACACCTAGGTCAGTTTTGCTCCCACCACGATTCACCAGCAGTTCTCCAAGAAGGCAGACCAAGGGAGGGAAAGGGTTGGGATCACCAGTAATGAAACAGGAATAGCACAACCCTGGCCAGGCTAAGAATTGTAAATTGTCTCTTATAGAGGCACTAAGCTGATAATACAGTCATTCTGGTATAAGGATGCATATGTAAGAGTATATTGGGCCAGTGGATCCAGTCCAAAGCATTACTTCAGGTTGCTTTCAGCTTTATACAAGTTCAATAATCCCATTTATTTCAAGGAGACTACAAACTAACTCATAGTTAAGCTCATACTTAAGGAGTTTGCTGGATCAAGACCTAAATAAGGAAGCAGCATTTTAATACCATGCTACATGTTACTTGTCACCCAGCAACCCAGGCATTAAGAATTGGACCCAAACCCTACTGGAGCTGATGACAGACTTTCAGTTTGGTTGACTTGCCTCTGAACTTCAGAGAAGCAGCTCCAGGCATCTCTTCCTTCTCTTATCAACAGGCCCTTTCTTTTTATCAGGAGCATGAAAGATACTCCAGGCATCATCAGAGTTCAAATCCAATGCATGACCTGTTCTGTCACTGAGGCAGTATCAAAAGATGCTGTGTTCAGCCAAATTCAGACCTCACATGCACTCCCTCAGCACCCTCCGAATCTCTGAGCTGTGTGGAGATCTTTGCTAGAAGAATATGTTTTATATCTGTATAGGATATATAAAAGCAATGAAAAATTGAGCTGTAGTTGAAAGAAGCAAAATTAGCCAGTGCAGAAGGTATCAGAGAATGAAAAAAACCCAGCTGTCTAACATTCAATTCAGAGCCATCATCCATTTTATAACAGAATGGTTAGTAGTCTGCCTGTGCTTCTGTGCAGAGAAACCTCACAACTCTTCGCATTAGATAGTCAGTCTACGGTTGAACAGGACCTCAGCAAAGACCACTCATGAGAATATTAAGTGGGCAATTGATAAGGAAGTCCAGGCTTATAATTCATAGGGACAGACTGTTAGAACGCTTCTCACTATAATAAGCATTATTTTATCTGCATTTAATAATATTATTTGTACTGTGGAATGGGCACCATCATAACTGCATTTTGAATGTGGTACTAAAGAAACAGTCGCAAAATGAAGAACAGGCTGGACTGCATTTTGGTGGGATGAAGGCTGTAACTCTCCTTTGTCCCCTTTGGTGGGTGCCTTGCTCAGACTTCCACAGATGAACACCAAGAAAACAATTCCTTACTTATTTTTATGGGGATATCAAACTCTGTGATTTTTGCTTTTTGCAGTGACTTGTGTTACTTGCCTTTATTTGACTTCTTGATAGAGATTTTGTTCTACATGAAGTAACATGCTGAATGTCTTATATTAAAGCAAAAGTGTCTACAGAAAAGTAACATATGTTAGGCCATCATATAAAAAATCTTTAACTGCTAGTTCTTTCATGGGTGGTAGTGTTGCAATGCATCCCTCTGTTGGACTCTTAAACCAACAGCAAACTGAATGTATTTTTCTCTTGGGATTCCATAATTAAGTATGAAAAAGTACATATCAAGAATGTGTAGCTCTAATGATGTGGAGTAAGACTAATGTAAATAACCCCACAATCATGAGAATAAAAATACACAAACCCTTGAGAAACTGAGAAAAATAAATAGGGAAATGAGTCTCCTGTTGCTGCAAAAAGCTTAAGGGAAACCTGGTAACTGAAGCAGAATTTTTCAGTGAGTGCTGACACCTCCATGAGAAGGCTGGTACATAACAAACTTGTGTAGTGCCTCAGACAAGATGATGCCAATTATCGATGCAATTGCTATTAAGCATGAATATCAACACCGGACTTTGGCTCACATTGTTTTGCAAAGGACTAGCGCATCGTGGACTTAGGCACTCCAAATCTTCCCATTTAGGTAGTGGCTTCAAGTAAGCAGATCTTTATGGGACGCTTCCTTCAAATCCTCCTGGTGCAATGAAAATATACTCCTTTTTCATTTTCCCTTCATTTTTTTTCAACTTTTTATGACCAAGCAAGAACTTTTTGCCTCAGAAGTCTGGCATGGCTCAAGTCTTAAAAGAGAATTTGTTTTAGGATATTGTTTTAGAAACTGTTTCAGTCAAGCACTCCTAACATTCAACAAGATGTGGAATTTCCTTAAAGAAAGAAAAATGTTGATAAAAGGAAAAAGAAAATCCAGTCAAAGGGGGAAAGGCTTCTCATGTTAAACATATTGTAGCAGATAGACAAGCAATTTCTGAGTGGAAGGTCATATGTTGGAACATTAGGCAGTAAAAGGAGAAGCTCTTTCAAAAGACAAATCGAGGAAATTTTCTCTTGTAACGTGAGTTTCCTTACCCTCTATGTCAGTATTGAAGATCTGAAATCTCTGGAAGGCAGTGCAAGGTTGGTTCTTAGAATAGAAAGTCTGGCAACAGCATTCTAGCAGAGATCGTTTGCTTGGACTGAATTTGCCATGGGCATGCTTTTAGTCTTTTAAGGTCCATATATCAACTGATTGCACAAAGAAAGATAAAAGCTTGTGGGGATATTTCAGTCCCTTTAAGGCAGGTGTGTTAAAGACCTAAGTACCTTAAAGTTACCTAGATCTTTAAAAAAAACCCCAACCATAGGCAGATCTCATTGTATTAAAGTATGATTGTCGGTAGTCCTTTCCTTTTTCTGTAATAGCCTAACAGCTAAATCTCTTCCAAGGAAATAGGAGCCTGTGCTGTGATTCTTCTATTTGCTTGAGAGAATTCAGACTACTTCTGTCTCCTCTCAAGGGACGGATGGGTTCTGGATGCTGCTTCAAAGATGGGTTGTCCTTTTTCCAAGAAACAGTTAGGGGTAAAATGCAGAGGCAGTTCTTGGAGCAGGGACCAGAACCCAAGACTTAGCCACAAAGTAAAGATTCAGCAGCTTTTCTACTTTCTACTCCAAGGCACGCTGTCCTGGGTCTCTGACAGTTTAGACCAGAGCACACCACAGATCCCTTTTTGTCCCCATGCCTCAGCTTTCTTCTGCTGGAAACCACAGTGCTGGGGCAAAGAGGACAGTAGACACTGAGGTCTTTTCCCAGCATGGAGGCAGAACACAAGTAGGTCCACAGGGACGGCTTTCCATCATTTAGGTAAAAGCCCTGTGTTGAGAAACAACATTTCCCCAGTCTGGAAAGCAATTTAAGTCGTACATACTGAAAGTGCTGAGTACTTTAAGTGCAGAGGATCTTTCCTGTAATTGCTTAGGGTTTTCTCTGGAGGTTTGGCATCAGTATGCTGCAGAGCTGTCATGTGGGTAGATACTGCAATTTAACAAAGTTTCCAGGCACATTCATAAAATTCTTGGCTGTGGCCTTCTTTTATAGTTATGATCTTGCACCAAAGGATCATCTAGAGATTTCCTCAGTCCTGCACCAAAGAACAAAACTACATGTGGTGAAAGAGCAGGAGAGCTCATTCACTGCCAATATCTAGGAACCAGTGGCTGGGAAGATGATGCTCGTGTACATCAGCACAGCCCACAAGCTCAGGAGCTGCTGTGCCACATGCAGCAACGATCTCTCACACCAGCACAGCCACATCCTGATCACTGTAAGCTGAAACCAAAATTGGAAATGGAGTTTGCTCCAAAGGTTTAATTTACACATCCCAGGTTCCCAAGTCCTTTCTGGAAAAACAGCTGTTTGGCTGGTTACCAAGAGGAAGCGATTGGAAACATTCCTTCTAGGCTGTGTGTGGGTGTCTGACAAAAAAAGAAGAGCTTAAGAAGTTGTGGAGCTAAGCCACCATTCAGGCTCTGCTCATATTGCTGCCCCAGGCAGACCCTGCTGCAGCCATCCCACCTGCACTCAGCCCCAGTGGTACAGGGCTTCGTGTATGACTGGCTGGTCACAGCTCCGCAGTGAGGGTAAGGATGTCAAGTCAGGAGAATCACATCAGTTTCAGTTCTGATTGTGGAATTTACCAGTCATTTGTGATACTTACTGCATGAGTCGAGCCATCTAGTGCAAAACTTTGTTCTCTTACTGTGTCCTCATCGCAGTGCCCAACACTGGAGGGGCAATGTAAAATGTAATGTAATGTAAATTAAAAAAAATGTAAAATAAGCGGTGTAAAGATACATACAGGTAAAGGCAATTCCGAGGTCAGAAGACTATTGCATCACAGTTCTCTGCTTAACAGTGGATGCCTCACTGGTTTTGCTCCCTGTCTAACCTGACATGAACCTAATATGTTCATCATCAATTTTGTGGTGGTTGGAGATTCCGATCAACATTGTTTTGCACTATGGAAACAAAGTGAGAGAAAACCTCTCCTCTGAAAAGTTTACAGTTTACAAGATAAAGGATGGAAGAACTAGAAAGTCCAGAGAAACATTTTTTATATCTTTCAGCAAACAGGGGAAGGGACAAAGAATTAAATTTATCTTTCCGGATTTCTATTCCAAAGCCCTTATTGGGCAATGCCCTTAGAAAACCAGGTTTTGTTCTTTACCCAGAAGCTTCCTAAATGGGATGGGAAAACTATAAAGAAGAATAGTAATTAAAACAAAAATCAGTAGGTTACTTTCTCCTTTTCTAACAAATTAGGTCACAATAAAATGAAGATGTGCCTGGAGGTTTTCTTCCTGAAAGAAAGGTTTTCTGTCCATTTCGCCCATTAAATAAATTCCACCTCACACTTTTTCAGCTGAAAAACATGTGATCAGAGCAGGACTGGGACTTTCTGCTGCACATGTTCCCAAACCTTTTATAATATGTCTCCCTACCCTTAAGTTTGTTAAGTTAGAGCCACAACAGATACTGCATGAGCAGATGAAAACACATTGAAACCTGTGTGGAGGAAATGATATTCAGGACTCTTCTAAGACTCCATGGGGAGCAGACATTATGTATCTTTATGTTCTGAACAGGGCTGAATATACTGTTGGCAAATCAAGAAGTAATTAAATAATCCTTCACTTTCACGGGCCTTCGATGAACTCTCACTTTTAAATGGAAAACTGGAGTCCCCCGTGTAATCACACTGGAGGCAAAGCCAAACTTCAAAGTTGTCCTTTGACTGTGGATTCAGTGAAATGTTTGACAGAAGAAGAATTGAGCATTTACAATGATAAATTCAGCCAGCTTCGGCTCCGGATCTCTCCAGCAGGAACACAAAGCAGCACATTTCACTCCTCCAGCTTTCAGAAGACACACGAGACGATGTAACATTAACCAGCAGACCCCATCAGCACCCCCTCACCTTAAAGCTTCCAGAGAAACATGGTGAACCAACGAAACTCAGTTTGCCCCTACCTTGCTGAAAGCCTAATGCTGTGCAGAAATGCCTGTAGATGTCAGGGCAGAGGATATAAGGAAGAAATCTCAGGCTGTGCCTTACTTCTCTTGACCTAGATCACATATCAAAAAAGCAGAGAAGCACACAACAGTGGTATGCATGTGGCTGGACACCAGTCGGGACTTTCATGCTTGGCTCAGGCGTGGCCGGAGTAGGTCTCTGGGAGCATGTGGGACCCAGCAGGTGGAGACCAATGCCAGGCCACCAAGGCTTGCAGCCTGTGCGTAGCCCTATGTGAGAAGGTCCACCCTCCATCTTTGTTGGCTGGAGAAGTCAAAGGAGACTATTTCACTGCTGTCTCACCCCAGCTCTGTGCTGGTATTGATGTTGCACGTCTAGACAAACGTCATGTGCTGAGGTCCTGTCCACTAGAAAGGCACAGCTGCATGTTCACTACTTAACACAGCTATGAGCAGCTGTTTGGCCAGAAAGGAGCCTGATAAGAGGCTTATGTGACTGAGATACAAAGGGTGAGAAAGTCCAGTAAACACACTACTCTCACATCATTTCATTTTGTGAACACCCTGTATCAGAGCTATTGAATGGAGACAGGGACATATTGCACCATTTTCTAGGAAAACTTTTTTTCACACTAATGCTTGAAATGCAGAAGGCTACCTTGGCACTCTTTGGACTACCCAAACAAGTGACTTTTACTCAGTTAGCTTTGCATATTTTCATGGCATCTAGGATTACAGTCCAGTAAGACAAAAATTTTAGCATCAGTCCATCTCTACTCATAACAAGAACAGAATATATGATGCGGGGGGTGGAGTTTATTACCTTCAGCAATCTTGAGCCAGATATTACCAGGTATGGCACCAAGAAAAGAAAAATAAACTCACCATAGTAATGCCTAAAACTATGTTTTGGTCAGCTTCCAGAAAAAAAAATGAGGAAAAATAAATGTTCCTTTATTGCATTTAAAGCTCAGAAAATAACAGTTACAAGCCACTTCACTCTTGCCAGATTGAACCCTTGCCCAAAAGAGGAAAAATGTTAAAGTTCATGTGTTTGACACAAGAAAGAAAAGCAAAAAATTCAGCTTGGCAGAGCAGATATGAAAACAGGATTAATGACAAATTTGGTGTCAAAACTGTATTTTTCTGATTTCTACTTGTTGGAAAGAATTCCAGAGACTTTTTTTTCATTGTTTGTTTGCACTTCCAACCTGCCTCAGTCATTCCTGCTGCGTATATCTTAGTCTTTTCCATGGAAACCACAGAAGAACAGTTCATCAAAAGATAAAATTTTAAATCTTTCTTGATTTAAAGACTTCAGAAGTCCTATGTTACAGCAGACACCCAAGAGTAGTCAATAAGATGGAATGGCAACAACCATTTTTGGGTTGCCTAAGGTGAAATGTTCTGGGGTTTTTTTATAGCTTAGACTGTAATTAAGAAAATACCACAACTATGACCTTGAATATCTTCTAGTATAAACTATAATTAAATAACTGACATCTTCAGTAAATAACTGCTGCACTGTATGTTACTAAAATCAGTTGTGAGTAGTGTCAGTAGTGTTTTACTACTGTCCTATCAGTTGCTGGCCTCTGTATTGATTTACTTGATTTAAAGTGGTTATTTTTTTTGCATTCTCAGGGTGCTCCTCGTCTCACAACAGCTCCATCTTTCTCAGACCTTCACTTCTGATTCATTACTAAGACAAATTTCCTACATCATAAACCTCATGAGCCGTTAGGAACACTGATTTGCTCCATGCTCAGCCATTTGTCCCCTCTGCTTGCAGCTGAAGCAGAGCAGCTGCAAGGACCGCTGAGGTACTGGACTCGGCTATGGCGGTACTGGAGGGCAGCAGACACCAGCTCAGGGAAGCTGCAGAAGCACTGGGGGAATCGCACCGAGGTGTTTCACCCCAGCTCATTCCCACACACCAGATTTGCCAATGCAGTCCTTGCCCTTTCAGTGCACAAGACGTGGGCCAGCGTTTCGGAGCTGCTGCCCTCGCTGCGCTCCCTGAGAGCTCCCTGAGGGCTACGGATGGGATGGAGCATGCTATGGCAGCTGCCCACATCCACGCTCCCTCTCCCAGTTACAGGAGGGAGTACTTTTCAAATCTACACTGACATGAGCAAACACTACCAAGATTTGTGCAGCAAATATTTGGCAAGGAGAAGGTGGCCCTCCCTCCCTCCCTGCCCTGGTGCAGCAGGGTCAGTGCTGGCACCCACTGGCAGAAGGCAGTGGCATTCCCCAAAAGCAACAGGAAAACCTGAAATCCCAGCAGACCTGCAGGTTGCAGCCTGCCGAGGGTTTGTCTGATACACAGCTGCAAGGTAAAGGCCATGAGTCTTCCTGATTCATTCACTTTAATTAAGGGACTGGTAATCCCCCACCTGCCAATTCAAGTCTACCCATATACACATTTACTTCGTTATTTCATACATAAAGCTTTAAATAAAATGCCTTTCTTTTTTGTTCTTACTTTTTAATGGATGCAGAGAACCATTCTGTCAAGAAAGAAACAAATACTCCACTAAACCCATCTCAATGGACAATTTGTTTCTTCAATGCAGCATTTAAGTAATAAAGAAAGAATAAACATAAAACTCTCCTAAGAAATAAAATGAAAACACCCTTAAAAAACACTTGTCTGAGGCATATTAGGATGCTAATAAACTCAGATCAGACATTTACAGACGAAGCTCTCTCGCCAAATCCATTTCCATAAAGCAGTAAGACAACCTGCAACCAGATCACTTGCTTCTGTAAATCAGCAGCATCCTTATAGTGATCACAGCTATTTACACCAGCTGAGGATCTGACCAGAGCAGCAGATGAAAAACGGAAGAGAAAACTGTAAGAGCAGGATGCAGAATCTGAGAAGGAGCAGAAGCAGTAAATGCCCAGCGCAGTGATACAGTGAGCTCATGAGAAATTGAACTAAATCAGCTCATAGTGATATCAGGGAAAATCCAAGGTGTGCCTCTCTGACGTATTAATTAGAGTTGAAGAAATAATGGATGTTTTTCATACATAGGTTGAATTGGGGAGGGGAAAACTCCTATTTATATCAACATGGTATGAGTTGTTTGATCCAAAGGAAAAGATTTTATTTTCATGTATTTCTAAACAAATTTTAAAAGATAATATATCAATTTTTTTTTTTAATTTCTGAATTATCTTCTGGACATAAAAGTAATGTCTGAATTCAGCCAAATTTGTGAATTTCCTTCACTACTTTTCACATTTTTAGTGGTATTATAACTTGCTGGGGTCATTGAGGCACCCTTGAAAGTCTCAGCTACCTGCACTGGGGACTCTTGTATGACTCAAGAGAACGTCATCTCATCAACAGGTGCAGATCAGTATTGTTCAGATGACTAAAAAGGAGCTGGTCTGATTTACGGTCCTGGAGCTGAGCAGCAAGCACGCAGTGAAGCCAGCTGCTCTTCAGCTGGCAGGAGAGAGCAAAGGAAAACACTCAGCCCTTTACCAGAATGCAATGATCAATGCCTTCACCCAGGTAACATAATTCCTGTTATGTTTTTTCCTTTACTGGTCACACCTTTTGAACAAAATTTCCACGACTGCACACAGAGCTAGAACACAGATGTTGAAGTCTGAGTTTGACATTAAAATGCATAGTTTACCATTTATAAAATTACTCAGATGCTACACCATTTGTGAATTTTTTAAAACTAATGTAATCCCTTTAACATTGTGTTACTGACATAAACACATAGATAGTGTCAGGCCCTTAATTCAAAATTCACCTAAAATTTTGTCAATAGCAGATTCCTGGGCAAGGTATTTGACTTTGTTTTTGTTTTCTCCCCTTCTTGAATCATCTGAAATCCATATGGCCATAAAAAGACTGCTTTTAAGAAGCAAGTCCTGAAAGAAATGCCAACTAGTCATTAAAAGCCTACGAATCAGATACATGCCGAGTTCTTCACGTTCTCCAAATACAGGTTGCTGTTTATGTCAAGATGCAGAATTATCAGTCTTTGTGTACTATAACAATTAGTCAAGAAATCCAACGGCAGGAGTCAGCTCAGGAAAAAAAAAAAAGTTTGGATGAGCTGGTTCCAAAAAAGCACATTGGCAATAGCACTTTGTTAAAAGGAATATTAAAGAACAAAACCTCAAGCCAACTGCAGGCTTGAAACAAGATAAACAATGAAAAGAGAAATTAAAAAAACCTGGGGATTTATTTTCTTAGTTGAGAACGTACAGCTTGGATGTAGGGATTTATTTTTTTCTCCCCTAAAAAGACAAGAACTCACAAGCTGGACCAACTATTAGAGAGGAAAAAAGTTTGCAGAGAATGACTTTCTGCCAGAACATAATGCATGGCTGATTATGAGGAAACCTGCAGAGTGTATTTTCTCTCAGAAACTAAAGGAGCAAGAGGCAAAGACTGTCAAAGCATTTGACATTACCATAAATATCTAAGGTTAGTGGAAGGACATTAAAGGTAGTATTACTCTCCAAATTCAACAGTGGCAGATAAGAAAAGGGAGTTTTCTTGGCTGCTGGAAAAGACAAGAGACATGTTAGAGCTATAAATTATTAGCATTACCGTAGTAGCAGCAATATTGTTAATATACAGTAACTTCCAGCAGACTAAGACCAAGGCTCTGTTATGGCAGGTGTTGACAAATATAATGGGAAACAGACTGTAGTCCTAGGAGGCTATGTATTGAATAGATATCACCAAAGGAATCTAAATTACCACGATTCAGACAAAATTTACAATTCAGAGGGACTGGACACCAGATTGCTTTATCAGGAGAATCCATACATTTGTCATTACTCATATTCTTTGTACCCCAAATTGTGGCTAGATCCAAAAATACCACTTGGGCATCATATTCATACTACAATTCTGGCAGAATTATACTTCTGAATTCCACCAGCGCACTCTGTAGAACTTCCGCCTCTCTTCTTAGGCGCCTGGGAGCACCGCACCTTCTGCAGGGCTTTACCCTCCACGTTCTGCCACAGCCCACATCCAGGAGGTCCCAAACACAGGCTGACTGGGCACAAATTACTCCTGATCCCATGTTTGTAAGAGTTAATAGGTATTTTCTGGCAGATTACAACAGCTTTTCATCAGGCATGCCATGGAGCACTGCATACTGTGATAGAAGTCAAAATGCTGATAGTTTGAATTTCTGTGCATGCAGAACTATATATTCACAGCCATTTTTTTGAGAATCTGCATGCACAGCTAAGACATTTCTGCACGCATGCCTCTGGTGCTTTTTTTCCCCCTAAATGAGTACATCTATGATTAAATTATAATAGTTTTCTACATAGCTTTCTTAATGTTTAGACTGATTGATAGAAGAATATGTTTTATTCCCATTACTTGAAAAAGCTCTTACTGAAAGTAAACAGTGATTAAAGAAACCATAAACATTGCTTCATTCAGAATTAAAGTGACTTCAGTTACATCTTTCGTAAAAAGTACAGAAAGAAGCAAGGCAGGTCGTTGTTATTGCACAGAATCTGCTCACAACGCAAGTATTTTTTAAGTGTCTTCATATTTTTGCAGGAAGTAATAAAATTAACTGAATAGGCCTGGATCTCCAAATGTTTTATCCCCCTCACTGCCATTGCCAGCATGAATAAAAGAAACCAAGCAGACAGAAACTGAAAAAACTCAAACCACAATCAAGTTGCAATTAGTTCTTATGAAAGGCTCACTTGTTATAATATCCTTTATTCTAGATCCTGCTTGTCATTAAAAAGGGAATTGATTATTACAGAAGACACCCAGGGGCTTAAGCACATTTCGAATGAAAAATAGAAATCTGGAGAGAAAAGCCCCCACTGTTCTTGCCAAGCAGAATTAGGGGAGGATGGTATTTGTGGATGTTCATGTAGCCTTTCTCTTAGGACATGATCTTATTCTCCTTGAAGCTGCATTAGTTTCGTCAGTAACAGGACTGGGCTTCCATTTTTCATTCATGCTGGATTTTGTCTCTGTGCTTCTTTTCTCCCCATCCCTTTTTCATGGTCGGAAAAGATGTAAACGGCATAAACAGATGGGATTTTGCTACACTAGTTAACATATTGATCAATCACATCATCTGCTGTGTGAGCCATCCTTCCCTTCCCTCCCCTCTTTCCACAAACACACAAAGAAAACCACCAGACTGTTTGTATATCATTGGTCACAATGATAGGCAACACATTTCTCAGTTTGCTCCCCCCTTCGAACATATAAAGGTCTACACAAGGTTTTTGCACCTAACTTAACCATAGATATACAATGCTCAGAAAAAAACCCTGGTGACAGTTTCTGCTGTGCAGTGTAAGATCTAGGACATATGTGCCCACAGCTTCTTGGAAGTCTTCCTTCAGGGTTGGCAAAGGAGCATGCCACAACTGCCTGGGGACACCTTCAGTGACGAGATGTCTCTTTATAACACGGCTGTTGCTCTTAAAATGTATTATGGCAGTGACTTGTAGTCCTCAGATTCAAGGCATTTCCTGAGCTAGGCACCATATGGTTATGCAAAACCCTTCTGCAAAAGCTGACGTGATGACAACAGCAGGATAGGAGAAGTGGAGAAGGACCACAAAACCAGATCACTGCAACAATGATAAGTGATAGGAGAATATATATAAAGCAACAGTCACTGCACATTCACATTCATTACTAATTATATGTCTAGTGTTTGCCAGTAGAAAAACGCTATGTGGTCTGAGGATAGAAAAGAAAATTTGCAAGAAAAGGTAAAATTTTTTAATTAGACCAGCTGAATTGTCTTAAAAAATCAAAACACCTTTGAGCACAAAGCATTTTCATCCATCCTCTCTTCTTTGTGGCTGAGTCTCATTGGTGAGGTTTAGAAGTGGATTTTTGAAGGCTTCACTCCTTCTAATGAGGGACCTGGGAGTGCGGGAAGTGCAGATGAAATACACTCTCCAGACTACTGGGACCAGAGCTGGTCTCCTGGAAGTGAACACCTTGAGAAAAATGGAGAAGGGCCAAAACACTCCAGACTTAAACAACGGGCTTCCTTCCTGCATGCAAATGAGATGTCGGGGCTGGACCCCATTTTTTAAGGAAACCCATAAATAGAATCATGCCTACTTTATTCTGAGCACTTTTTAGCAGTAATTAACACACACAGATTGCAAAGCTCTTCTAGCAGCTGTGATGCTGCTGTTCTGTAAAGATGCTTAGGAAAGACATGACACTGCTCCCTGCCTTAAAAGCTGCTGTCTAATAAAAGCAGACATTAATCCCAAATTGCATTCAGAGCACACGGGGGAGCAAAATCAGTGTTTGGCCAAACAGATCAAGGAAAACAACTACTTGGCAAAGTAACTGTGGTTTTCATATTCCTATGTGCCCGGTTCAAATGCTACTGAAGTCAATGCAAAAACTCCCTTAGGGTTTTGATAGAATCAAAAAATGATACCCCCCCCAAAAAAAATAAATATCAAATACAGACCCAAAACCCTGACCGTGAAGCACATTTAAAATGCAAGCAATGTACAGCTCATATTCTCTGGACCCAGTGTTTTAGTGTTCTCTGGACCCAATGTTTTAGTGTGAGAATCAGGCAAAGGTGCACAAGGTCCCTTCAGCTGGCATACATATTAGCGAGCGAATTTTGCCAACCATCAAGATTTTAACGGAAATATCACTTCTGTTTAATGTTGTCTGAAAGAGCTGTAGCATCTAATATTTAAACATCAAAGGAGGTGAACATATACCAGCAAAACTATTAATCTTTAAAGGCAGAAGAAAGGTAGTATTTTCAATACACTGAGAGATTGAAGATTTCTCTACATTATCTTATTTTTGTTCAATAATCTGTGTCCATTCAGAGGTAGCAGCACATGCTTAAAATGTTGAGAAAAAAAAAACATTCCAGCAGTGGCAACAGTACGGATGCAATCGACTTTTGACTGATTCCTTTGAAGGAAAAAGGCTAAAATATGGGGCTGTATTTATGGCAAAATAAGTGCAAATGTAGTTGGAGAAAGGGAGGGAGAAAAAATGCTAAAGCCTTTCTTATAATGTGACATTTGAACTTGAATGTAAAGATTCAATTATTATTTATAAAGTTGTGTTTTCAATAGACCTTTTCATCAAACCCGTAAAAGAACAAACAACTCCAGCATTAATCATCAATCACTTGTTTTTCACCATTTTTTCCATTTTTGTGGAGGGTTTACCACTAGAAAGTAGTTGTTAAAAACCTGTATTAATCTCTGAAACTGCTTTTCTTTAAAAAACTTCCAAAGTTTTCTTCAAAAAAAATATACATAAAATACAGGCAAAGAAACAAAAGCAAAGAAGCAGTGGACAGAACTCATATTATCAAAAATTACTGATGCTGTGTAAGCATTATGCACAATCTAAGAGCAAGGACTTGCTGCTCTTCAGGATGCAATGGTTTACACAATACTCATTCATTACTGCTAGGGAAAAACCATGGGCAATGCTATTTTGGTCTTCTTAACTCCATGACCAAAATGTGAGAATTGTATGCATAGCATTGCCTTATGTGTATTTACATTCTGCGACTGGATTCAAATGATTCAGAGCATTTTTCTGATAACAATCATGCTCTTCTGCAACATTTTTTATGACCTTTTCCATGTCTGGATATTGCAATTATATTAGAGAAAGAGACTCAGAACTGGCGAGGGACCCAAGATCTCGAGATCCAAACCTGAGTGCACTCTCTCCCACACAGTTTGCTTCAGCAAAGTCTTTGCAGAATACTAAATTTCCAGAAATAAAAGTTAACAATTGTGATTGATTGATTAAAAATTCTTTTTGTGACAATCAACCAGCTTTATGAGTACTAAGACAAATAATTTCCCAAAGGGAAAGGACTTCTGTAGAGAACAATCTAGCAGCAAACAAAACTTAGACCAGTATTAAGTTGTTTACCTATGTTTCATATGCATCACTGATGCAAAAGCTGGTGAATACTACTGTGAAAAGAAAACTGCATAAGGGATGGAGAGAAAATGAGACTTACTGTTCATGTCTCTTAGTTGTACTTAAAGGTGTTAATGCACACTACAGTAACACCTAGACAGGACTCGGGGGGATGCAGGACTATCCTCATTCAGAAAGTCCGTGGCTGAAGATGGAATAAAATAGTTTGAGAAAGAGAAGTAAAGTTTGGGATCCCCTCTTCTCAAACCTCACTGAAGATGTGTTTTCAGAGCAGTTTTGAGATAACAGGCCACAGCTAGCTACCTAATAAATAAATTATTCAATAACCTAATCACACCAAACCCTAATCATTGTCTACATCCATGATCAACAGGTCACATTGACAACGTCATAAAAAGCAAAAAAAGGAAATTAAAAGAAAAATGGGGACAAGGGATAGATCTTGATATGTATCCAAGAATCAACAGATACATTACTGTCAGACAAACAGTTCACAGATGATAAAACCAGAAGGGAGCATCATGAACATCCATTACAACTTGCAGCAGGATACAGGCTATAGCCCAAAGCCAAAATGTATTAGGTTAGAAACAACGGTTCTGTGAACAGCAGAACAAATGAAGATTGGTTTCCTACTGTCTCTCTCTTGCTTGCTCAACTTCTGAGCTGAATCATACTGAGATATTCTGTTATCTCTGCCTTTCTCCTTAAAACCCTACCCCACAGTATTTGGCAGCATGCCATAGACCACTCCAGCAAACAGGTCCCAGAGATGTTATGGCTGCAGAATTTAACTGACCTGTTCAGGATCATGCCGTAAGACACTGGCAGAATGGGTTGAATAACCTAACATGAACAGCAAGCACCTGACCTTCAGACAGGGCAAGAAGAGCTCATGTTGAGCATTTTCCAAGGCCAGCCCAATTCTCAGTTTCAGACTGTCTTAGTAAGAGGGATCGAGGAGATCTGTGGGAACTAGATGATGCCAAAATTGCATTTTCTAAACCTTAAATGTGAAGATCAGAGATCAGGAGATAACTGATAACGTGTATATGTATACATACACGTGTGCATATACACATACATTTGTGGTAACCAATACCTATGTATGGGAAAGGGATATGGTACTTTGGCTGCTTACTAACTAAACACAGAGGTGTCTCCCAGCTTGACTCCAGCAGCAACATGAAGTATATGTTCATGAATCAGATTTCTTCTAGATGCCTCTAGGGATAATGAGAAAAACTAATTAAAAGGCCATAAAAAATGTAATGGCATTCTTTCCCCACTAAATTCAGGCACAAATTTAATTCTCCAAATGCTGCGTCAAAGCTGCACTCTGAGGACTAGCAGCTCTTGTTGGCTGCATAGGATGTAACCAGACCTCAGGGACTGTACATGGTATTTAAACTAGCAATCTTTCAAATCAGCAAAATACTGAATGGAAAAGGAATGAGGAGAAAGGAGTTACCAGATGCATTAATTTCTAACCCTGTCTTTTCCCAGAAATTATTATATAGCAAAGTGGTCAAGATCTTTCCTTCAGCTTCATCCAGGGTGACAGCATATTTATGTATTTGACAGATATGATGATCATTACTTGTCACCATTCATTATGGATCCCAACCACACTTCTCACACCCTGCTCTGAAAGTACACACATATCGAAAAAGCAGAAAAATAGATGAGCAATTATATCAATTTATTCCACTCTGAATCCTAAGCATTGGAAGGAGCATGTTTGTCAATGCTCATTCAGTTGATGGAAAAGGTCAACGTGTATAGAAGAAACAGTTGCTAACACAATATTATCTAATCTTTCTGTCATAGGTAGTTTTAAGGTACCCTTCACATGGAACCTACATTTAGAAAAATGGAAGGGTCAACTTAATGTAACAAGGCAATTGCAATACTAGGTAAAGAAAGGACGGTTGGAATGAATAACCTGACTACCAGTTTTAGTGGCAACATTGTAAAGGTTTGTGCAATCCAGAAGACATCTTAAAACAGCAGTAGTAGCAGCAGACATGCAATAAAGATGTCCATTACTGTAAGGTGAGGAAGGTTTTGTTTGGGGGTTGGGGTTTTTTTGTGAGGTTTTATTTTTCTCCAAACCCTCCATTTTAAATAAATAAATCAAAAATTGCCAATTTAGAAGACAGATATGTACAGTTCAATTATAGGGGAGATAGTTTTCCGTTACCCTATAAAAGAAGAATTCCAGGGACCTTGCAGAATTTTTCATTCGCAGCAGCACCTTGGCTTTATTACGTGTGTCAGAGAAAACTGCTATGGGACCCAGCAGCTACTCTTTGAGATTCTGAAGACATTCAGATCACACTTAGTCGGGAGTATAGCATGGAAAATATTTTTATTTTACATGGATGTTTTCAGAAGTTCATATTCAATAAGCAGCATTTTTCACCTTGAGAGGCAGCTATTTACAGGGCTTCATCTACCCTCAGGCAGAGACTGAGGTGAAGGGAGTTCCTGCCATTTGCAGAAGGGATCTGAAGTCCCTCAACAGCATGTCTTTGAAGTTACATATGGACCTAAATGCCTGGAAGAAGACAAGTGTCACTGTAATATCTTTGTTTTCTAACAAGCATGAATAATATATGCAAAATTCACTCCCTCCCCTCTCAGAATTATGTGTCCTAGCTGAGATAAGGTTGTGTGCATTTGTTTGTCAGAAACAAGGTAATGAGCTATACTGTAATTGTAGCTTGTGCCCTGTGCAAGGGCTGTGTGTAGCTCTGCCAGCCCTGCGGTGGACCAAGGGATGACAGCACTCTGCCACTCACAACTCATTTGGTTTGCTCTGGGTCCTGAGGTCCAGAACCCGGGTCAGGACGCTAATCTGACAAAGCAGTCTTGGTGGAAGTATGTGGTCCTGCACACCCATGTCCATCCACACATAAAGCACACAAGACTCCATTGTGGACCTGAAGTGTTGGCTTCAGGTTAGGGAGCTCTGATATACTGTAGTCAGGACAAAAAGAGCAGCTTTAAAAGAGTCATTCAGAGCTACAACACAAGAAAAAGCTTTTCCAAGGTAAGAAACAACCCAAAGAAGAGGATTCGGTTTTCTGATTTCAGGAACAAATACGACCTTTATAGAAGCCTTTTTTGTTCCAAAGGTAGGACTCTCATAAAAATGACTTTATTACTCATGTAAGTCCTTTAGAGGTGCCTTAAAACCAAACATGTGAAAATCATTTATTTTAAAAGGCCATGCTAATGGTCTTCAGGGGCAAGAGTTTGAAATTACTTGTGTGCCTGCTTTCCTTTGTTCAAGAGTAAGTTGCAGCATCAACAGTGTGCCAAGCTAACAGAGTGCCAAGCTCCTTACCGATGTGACAGCCACAAACCTTGTACAAGTGTCACATTGCTGAGGACTGAAAACATTGATATTGTCCAATACTAAACAGGAAGAAAATGGAGGAAATCACCAAACTTGACCTTGTCACAATGCTCACATACTTCTCTGCATACTTTTTCATGCAACCCAACAGCAGCCATTAAGAAACTGTCACTGCCAGGCAGTGAGACATCAAAGCTTTGCTTAATACTCCAAACCTGGGATAATTAATTTCAATTAACAGCTGACAAATGCTGACCTTCATTGTATCCAGTGAAGTCAGATATCTATGACAAAAGATGTACTGATATGGAGAAAAAGAAACAGGTAGTCCCTTCCATCTCATTTACTGGGGTCCTGTTACCGTATTTCTGGCCTATAGTGTTGGCACCATTTTCTCACTCCAGATCCTATATTTGTCATGCCATGCATAAGCTGTCTCAATTCTCTTACTGACCTGCTCTGCTGTATCAAGTATAAGGTACTTGTCCTGACTTCCAAAGCCTGTATAATAAATTATGGCTCACTCCTAACTTATATGCTATCAAACTGTTGATGACTATAGTGGCAAACTATAACCTATGATCTGCAGTCCATGACCACCATAGTTGGTCTGCTATCTGATTTGCAAAGATGCATCTTCCTATCAGCCCCTGAGGAACTCATTTTTGTTTCCTTACGCTATCCTGCATATAATACCTATGAAGACTTTACAACGGCCAGGGCAGTCCAGCTGCTGGGTATTATGATAACTTGTTTTAGAATCATAGAAACATAGAATGGTTTGGGTTGGAAGGGACCTTCAAAGATCATCTAGTCCAACCCCCCGCCATGGGCAGGGACATCTCTCATTGGATCAGGTTTCTCAAAGCCCCATCCAACCTGACCTTGAATGCTTCCAATGATGGGACATATAACTTCTCTGGGGAACCTGTTCCAGTGTCTCACCACCCTCATTGTAGGAAATTCCTTCCTTACATCCAATCTGAACCTCCCCTCTTTCAGTTTAAAACCATTATCCCTTAAGCCATCACTACAGCCCCTGGTAAAAAGTCTCTCTCCATCTTTCTTATAAGCCCTCTTTATATATTGAAAGGCTGCAGTAAGGTCACCCCAAAGCCTTCTGTTCTCCAGGCTGAACAACCCCAACTCTCTCAGCCTTTCTACACAGGAGAGGTGCTCCACCCCTCTGATCATTTTCAGGGCCCTCCTCTGGACCTGCTCCAACAGGTCCATGTCCTTCTTGTACTGTGGGCTGCAGAGCTGGATGCAGTATTTCAGGTGGAGTCTCATAAGAGCAGAATAGAGGGGGAGAATCAACTCCCTCAACCCGCTGGTCGTGCTTCTTTTGATGCAGTCCAGGGTACGGTTGGCTTTCTGGGCTGCGAGCACACATTGTCAGATCATGTCCAATTATTCATCCACCAGTACCCGCAAGTCCTTCTCCGCAGGCCTGCTCTCAACAGTCAATTTAGCCTGCCATTGCTTGTGTGGGACTCCATCCGGTCAGGGTAACCTCTTTTTCATTCATGCAGCACTCAGGACAAAGAAGATGCCCAACTGTATTGATGGCTGCTTTTTCTTTGGGGAATGTGACCTAAGCAAATTCAGGACTGGGATGTGAACATGCTGAAGAGGGTCATGTCTTTGATTTTCAGCTGCCTGAAAGTAAGGCATCTTACTAAACCTTTCACATAGGCTCCCCTTACAATCAGTGGATTCAGAATTAAGATGTTTATCTGCTGGCCTGCACAGCTGAATTGTCTCACTTTAGGATGCCCATCGTTTGGTATGGTAATGCCTGCCTTGGAGTAGGAGGCAGCAGGTGGGGGCACAGGGCTGTTGGTTTCACCAGCTCCTCTCTCCGGACTCTGAGGACCACCTGTCTTGGCCCACTGAGGACCTGCTCACACCTGGGCAAGGTCCAACAACCTGCAGTAACTTCCTAACTTCAGTCCCCCTCACCACAGCCAGGTGGTTTTACTGACACAAGTTTTAACCAGCTACTGGAATTTAACATCACCTCTGTAATGACAGCAAGTCGGATTTAAGGAAAAATGGAACGGCCTCCTGGTCTGCCTGCCCTGCCGTCAATATGCTGCTGGCACTGCAGTAATGGGGGTTTCTCATACATGACTTGAAGCAAATAGTTCGTATTAAGTTTTAGTGAGAGGCAGAGAGCTAAACTGGCTCAGGAGAACTTTGGTGCCCCCTAACTGTGGGGGGGTGGTTAAAAATGATTCACTGTTCTTCTTTTTCTTCTGGACAAGACCGCATGTTTTGCCTTTTTTTCTTCCCCTTGGCTGACTCAAAATCAGAGACAGAGGACTCATGTGCCTCCAACAGACTTGACATCAGTTGTTACAGGCTGCAAGACTTGACAACGCTGACAACTTTACCTGATTTTGTAGGAATGCATTGTTTCTGCCTCCTTTTTGAAAACCAGAAGGCTTGACTGCTTGTTCTCACCTATCAGCACAACCTTGGATTTTGCAGGTATTTCTGTCTCCTTGTTCCTTACACAAACCCTCCCCAAACTAGTACAGCTTAAGAGGAACAAAGAGGTTAAAAAGAGTAGGACTTGATTTATTTTTTTTTTCCTCTGCCACCATTTGGTGCTGCTGCAGGACCACAACAAACCTTTGCTCTTTGTCCCTTTTTAAATAAGAATAAATGCGACTGCCAGCCCCCACGCCATGTGATCACCCTTTATGAAGAAAAAACGCCATCTGCATACATTTCAATTTCATGAGACAAAGTGCCTAGTTCATCTAAAATCTCTCCAGGGGCGTGTATCAGAGTTACGTTGCCCTCAAACGTCCAGCTGTAGATAAAGTCACTAAGCACTTACACAGATCAGAAACAGACCTAAACGGGGCACACAAAAAGAGGACCCCCACCGTTAGTGACCACTGCTGGCTGGCTTTAATGGCAGGAGTGTGATTTCCAACTTCACGCTGCCAATTTTGGGTCTTCTGAGTACTATGACTCAGGAGCCAGGAATCTGCGAGGAATGAACCAGAGACCCCAAATGCTGTAGCAGCCAATGATGCATGGGTGCATGCTCCAGTTCACGTGTCGGAGACAACATACCTGACGTGAGGCTGCACGTCACCCACTGCTTCGAGATGGAGGAGCAGAGTAGGGCTCTCTCCTGAGCAGTCCCTTCCTCCTCATGTGTGCTGGTAAATGTGGTGCCTCCCTTACACAAATCAGCGATCCCCTATGCCACTCAGCAGGGATGTCATGGAAAGCACATGCAGCCCTGTGTTCCCCATGGAAGCCCTGGTGCTACCACAAGGAAAGTCTTCCTCAGCCGCGACCAGGAGATGCTCCGCGTGGCTGCACTTGCACGAGCTCCGGGGAGTATCCACTGAGCATGGACAAACACAGCTTTTCTCTCAGATATGGGTAGGAGGGGCACATCAAAAAGCACTTTCTTATCTGAAATTGAGCCCCTCATTCCCACCACCAACCATCCCCTGACAAATTTCAGGTCTCCAGCAAAATACAGAGGAGTTATAGCTACTCTAAGAAAGTCAACGCATTTATCAAGATCAGAAAACAAACATTTTCTTTCCCTCTTTTATTCCCAGAAATGCCTGAAATTTTCTGGTCACCATTTTCCCAAAGAAAATAATTAAAATAATATGGCTTACGGCAGATATCCATCTTGGAAAAACTCATCTGAAGCTGTCAAAGTGTAGCATAGTCATTAATCTTAAAAAAAAAAGGAGTAAATGAATGAGGTCTTCGTAAGAGATGTTATTCCTAAGGGTCCTCAGTAGGACTGTGAGCGGAGCTGAGCTGAACTGATCCTTCCTCCCAAAACATGTCCCACGACACGGCTGGTGGTGTGCCAGGCCAGCCCCGAAGGGTGCTGAGCGGCGGCTGCCACTGTTCCTTCCTGGGGGCACAGTAGTCAGCATGTGAGCTCTCACTCCAAGCACAGAATTAAAAGGATAAACTCCAAGCCATGGCAGTGAATTGAGTCTAGCTTTAAAGGCAGATGGATTTGATTAATAATCCTACAGATTTCTTTTAAGAGCACTATAAATGTTTCTCAAGGAGCTTCCCTGATCCATCTCTACCATGGACCCTCTCTGCTTTGGTGTGACACAAGGGTTTATCAGCACTCCTCCAGGAAAAGTGCATAACTGTGTCATGCCTCATCTCCAGTAACACAGCCAGACCCTGAAAGACTCACAATAAAACCCTTATCCCATATCTCACAGTACACTGTTTTTACCCCTCAACCTTCCTTGCTCCCGCTCATTCTTGTCTCTACCCATAAACACGTACGACTTTGAGAGTATTTCCACATACTCATGAGTGTAATCTTGCATAAAATATACACATTATATTAAATACACCTGAAAAAATAATCTCACAAAATAAATTACCTAAGTTTTGTTTTTAAAAAATAAGACCAACATGAAATGCTTATCACATTACGACATTCAAATTTCTCTGATTAAAATGGATTAAAATGTGCACACATACACACACACACAGAAAAGAGAAGGTGAACACAGATACTCTCAGAGAAGACATCTCCAAGTGAAAACTGCCTTCATATTTTGCTTCCTGCAAGGATATACTTCTAAATGCTATAAGCAGAAAAATCTGCATTACTAATATACTTCAGTCTCAACTTATTCTATGTTTTTGAAACTCTTCAGTCACTGATGCCTTTGCCCTAGAAGGTCAATCATTTAAGAAGACAACATTTTGCCTTTTGAGAGCACTATATATCACGAGAAGTGTTGAAGAAAGAATTTCACTGAAAGCCCTTGATGAAACATTCCTCTGAAATAACAAAAATCAATAAAATCTTTGAAGTGTTGTTCTGAAGTACAACTGGTCTCATTTTCTTATGTGCCAGCGTAAAACTGACTTCTGAGCAATTTTTACAGAAAGAAGTAAGTAGGAATTGTCGTATTTGAAATGGAGGCCACGATAAAATCAACAGAAAACTTATACCATATTTTAGATAAATGCTTTGAGAGGCTAACAAAAATAAACAAATGCAGTAAACATTTTAAAAAACTAATGACAGAGCCAAATGCTTGAATTCAGTGAGGTATGTGTTCAACATCTACCTGGAATTTTGGATGGGGGAAAGAGGGATTTGAGCTCCCAGTTCCCAGGATCCTACCAATTTTCTTGGAAAGAGAGTTTGAAGAGGTCTGCCGGTAGTGCCTGCAGCCTCCCCTGCAGTCCCACCGAGGCTGGTGTGGCTTGGGAAGATCACACGCATCCCACAGGAGAGGGCACACCCAAGCCCACAGCAGTCTGCTGCAGCAGACGCAGAAGTCTGTCTGCGCTTAATTAATTTCAGTTTTTAATAGCATGCATCATTATCCTTTATTGTACTCAAATCCAGCAGGGCCCTTGCCCACACTGCATTCATCAATTTGTACAAAAGGCAACAAGCATTAGCTTCCACCCTTGCAAATGCACACCATGTACCTGCCACAGACCCACTCTGCACCAACGACCTCCTTATGTATTTATTCTACCCTTCACTAGAGTGCTCTGATATGTTTGGAATTATATAATCCCAATGAATCCTAATCAATGATTAATAATCACAAAGCTCACGCAGACTACTAGAGTAATTTGGAACCACCAAATGATAATACTACCTAGTAGGGTTGCAAAAGACTTTGTCATCCTTTCTTAAATAAAAATTGCTAAGTTACAATGTGCAATGAAAGGCGTACAGCTCATCATTTCTCTTCAGATGTTCAGCAACATCTTCCCCTGTTTCCAGGGCTATCGTAGCACTTATGGGATATTCATAAGCATCAAAGTAATGTTTTAGCTATCACCACATTTTCATGTTGCATTGGTAAGAAATGTTTTTGACTTAACCTGATACTTTTTATGCATGTCACTGCCTTAATACGTTTTCACACAGTTGTTCTTTTTTTCTTTTTTTTTTTTAATACCGTAATTTTTTATGTTTTAAAGCATCTCTGTGAGATTGCTACTCAAAAGGCACTCCTTGGAGGGATGGTTAGAAGCAGTCAGAAGAAGAGACGGTTGTGCCATTTTTTCCCAGCATCCACGAAGACAAGAATGAAACATACTCAGACCACTTCCCAGGGACCATGGGCAATGCTCACAAAGCTCCTGAGAAGTACAGAGCACTGCCCTGTCCTTGTCTCACAGGTCCCACCTCTGAAGCTGCCTGCTGAAGAGTTGCTTCCACTCCCCCTTTTATGTTCCACATCTTGTTTCATTTTGAAACGTAATTCAGCATCACTCCCACACTGCAATGTTCTCTGCAACCTCAGAATAAAATTATTTGCAATACATAAACATGCTGGCAGCATCAACGTGCCCACGAAACACCAGGAGTCTGGTGAAACATAAAACGTCCACACTCAAACCAGACTTACGTCACTCTGACCTTCAGGCAAACATTAATGTCAGGAACTATTAACTTTACTAAGTTTATTATGTATTGAGTGTTTTTCTTGGAAATATTCTCGTTTATAATCTTGTGTTGTATAATGTTATGCTCAGGATTATATGATTTTCATAATGGTGTGGAATCAGACTTTGAACAACATTATTACAAAACCAGAACAGCCGTATTTATATTTTCTTAATTTCCTTGCAAATAATAGAGAAGAAACAGATGAGCAATCACAGCAAACAGAAGCAGATATGGTCTCTGTTTAAACTGTTTCTGACTCGTGTCACCAGATCACTGCTTCAGTAAAGAATGAGACAACATCCCACTACTCCATGAGCTACGGCATTTCATGTAACCAAACTAAATGATAGGAATTATGCCAATATTAACATGAAGTCTCAATGTTTTCAATTACAGACATCATAATTTCATGACTACTGAAATAGCACAGGGCTAATTTGGAAAACAGAAGAAGTGTCCACGCAGGCAGCCATGGACCTAAGCAAGATCTCCAGGGTCATGCAGGTGACTTTCAACGCCTTCTAAACGATATTTAAATGCCTAATCTTTTAATGATCTTTAAATGCCTTTTAAAACCTTCTGCAACATTAGAGGGTCCTGGCACGGTTAATGGGCAACAGCTATTACGAAGTAATGTGAAAGACCTCTCAACATCTCTGTTACACCTCATTCATAATAACAGGCTCCAGACTATACTAACAATTTTTTTGCCTGAGAGCAGTTCTTAAAATATTAAAAATAATCAGTGTGATTACTCTCCAGCTATATATGTGAGTGATACATGGGATCTCAGTGTCTTTCACTCTTTTTCATACTCCTGCGAGGAAAAAACAGCTTGATGTCTTCATTAATATTTTGCAGGCCACTAATACATGCTATGAAATGGAGCCTCAAGCGGGAGGGGAATAAATGAACTTTCTGAGCCACTGGCAATTAGTTTTGAAAGATTGTGTAGATCTGGTAAGCTCCCAAAGAAACAGAAAAAGGAAAAGGTGGTCTCTGTCTTTCAAAAAATAGAGATAACAATTACCCGAAAAGCAAAGCAATGTGCCTCTGGCCCTTCCAAAGGCAGGCCAGCTGAGTCCCTAGTCCTCTACTTTACCCAGAGGGTGAACATACCACTTGGGTGTTGCATTGACAGAGTATCGAAAGAGGAGAAAATTGCTAAACTACCCAACAGACAGTGACATGGAAGAACAGCAGCTTTCTGCATCAGGACTGCTTTCAGGAAAAACAACAAAGAACCTGAAAGTTCATTTGCAATGTAGAAAACCACATCCAAGGGGAAAATACTATCTCCCCAAGCAAAGTGCTCCATATGAAATGCTTGACTTTGTTTTTAACCCATTTAATCATTCACAAAGAAAGACTATCCACAATATACCTAACCAGAATTTTACCTTATCAGGTGACAGACCAGCAAGTCTGTCACTGTGAACCATATGTTAGACATAGCTGGCAATTCCTCTGCTTATAAATCTGATGCTGGCTTTTATGAGCCCTTGCTGAAGTCATGGTGATGAGGTTGTTACTTCATAACTGAATAATGCAGTTTTATGGCTTGTAAATTCCCTGCTGAATGGTTTGATGTGAACTCGTGGAAAACAGAGGGAGGCAGAATGGCTGTAGAGGAAGATTGCTGCAGAAATCTGCCATCCCCACTGCCTGGAGACAACTCCACACTCTCTCTTACTAAAGGCTGAGTCTGCAGCTTTGGAAGAGATTTGAAAAATATTTCATGATGCATGACAAAAATGGTGAAATGTGTTTTGCCTGTGTTTTCCACATTGGTTTGAGAGTAGGAAGAGAGCATTCAGAGGTTGTGCTGACCATATTTAGTTCATCAAATAACACTTTGCTCTCCAAAGTTATTTCAGTAGACCTGAAGTTGCTGCAGGTCAGATCTGAGCCTCTGGAATTTCTTGGATTGTAAAAGCACCCTATGCCACAGAGTTTACATTCATAATAGGAGACAAGGGTCCTGGAAAAAATACTAGCAGAGAAACTCAAATGATTTCTAAAAAAAATTCAGTACTTTCTTGCAAAAGATAAAGGAGAGAAAGAGAAAACACAATACAGCATTGCAGCATAGCAATGCATGAACTTGAATGAAGTGTTACAGCAGAAAAGGGAGGAGAATTCACAGAGAAACACAGCAAAGATGACTACAAAGTATAGAAGATTAAACTGTATTTCTATGCTACATGCTAACCCCCAGGGTATTTCAGGGCATACATATTCTCAGATAGTGTGCCTAAACGAGAGTCTGGAGAAAGATATTTCTGCCAATTAAAGGCAGATTTTTCTGTCACCAGTGCTGAAGTGGCCATTTTATTCCCTGCCAAACTACAGATTGCTTTGAAAGAAAAAAGGTTTCTTTTTTATTATGATGACTCTAAACCAGTTACAGCTGTCTAACAAAACAGATGTGGGACAGCAGAAGTGGAGGAAAGTTCACTGGATCGACTCTAAAGGAAATAATTGCAAGACAATATGCTATTCTGGAACCCTAAGTCAGTGCAGAAATGCTAACAGCTTTAATGCGGACCCCCCCTTCCTTCCCAACGGCACAATCTGCTGAGAAACGTAGGCACTGTTGAATTCTATTTGCTTGCTCCTGGAAGGCACTGATGCCACGCGTGCTGCTGTGATGCTCAGAATTTTAATGCTGCCCTATCACAAGAAGAAACAAACACAGTGATCCTTATCATGATGCTGCCCTGCCCCTCCCTCCCATCATTTTCCTCACCTTTTTCATTTCCTGCAGTCAAACCGAATACCTGCAAATGAAGAAAAGCAGTCTTCCTTTTCCATTTTCCATTATCTTCTTGGGTATACCCCATATATTACATAGAATACTTATTCACCGTGTAATCAGAGTACTTATTCACAGTCAACACTCCAGTCACTAGCGCTCAAGGGAACATATTTGAGCTATCTTTAAATTAGCTATCTCAGTATTGATAGCAGAGTAGCTATCATAACACAGAGCACAGCACAGCATGCCGAATATTGCAGCTGCTTGAAAGTTACCACAGGTATTTCTAAGAGAGCTGCAATCTCAGCAGCATTTGCAATGAGGGGCTCTTTTTTTTTGCATAGTTATTGTAAGTATCACAAGTTCAGAAATAAAGAATGGAGGATAATGAAATAGAGAAAAAGAGAGAGGGATGAAAACCAACATGAATCAGCTGAAGGAAGAAAACAAAAAACAGGCTGAAAGAAGCTAAATTTGCAGTGTGTAGTGGGATCTTACACATTTGTTGAAATTTTCTCACAGGAAAGTAAGAAAGCATATGCTTAATTTGGGATGAGAGAGGGATATAGTCCTGGTCAGTAGGATGGATGGATAGGGGAAGGTCCTCAGGTATGATGCACAAGCAACATCTAACACTCCTATTTATTTCTTCAAGATAAGGACATTTCCAAATAATTAGTGCTGGGACATTGCCCACATTTGAAAAGTCACATCAGGCATCATGTACAGAACAGAAAGAAGATCAGCAAAAGGACAACACGACTTCTTACAAAACAAACTTTGAACTCTCTTACTTGTCAGCCTTGGTTGACTTAAACCATTATCTGAGCAACCCAATGTTCTGGATCAGAGATCTTCACACAAGGGAGTATACATAGATAGATGAGCTGTCAGTTCTTTCTCCTCCTGTTTTGAGACTTATGATCTATCTACACAGCTTAAAGAAACATTCCTACTGATGCATTTTCAGTATTTCATGCACTTAATCTTCATTTTCACCCAGATGGTTTGCTTAGTCAGATAATTTATATGATCAATATATTATGAAGACAAGAATTACCAGAATATATTACAAAAGATCTGGAAGACTTGAACAATAATGATACTGAAAAAAAGTTATTTGAATTATATCCCAAAACTTGCATAAAGCCCCCAAACTTGTGTAAACCTATAGTAAACTGAACTCTCTTCTCTCATTCCAGTGGATTACTGCATGTCAGAGGCCTTGTACAACCCAAGTAGAGATATGGAATAAAAATGATCCCAAAAGCCAAAGTCTATCCAAAAAGATTTAGTTTACAAAAGAAATAGTGCTATAAATACCCACGAAAAGCATTCCTGGCAAGTACTCACCAGAGGGAGTGCCACAGATCTAGGAAGAGATACTAAAGATGAATGCTGAAGCTTAATTTTCTAAAAGATACCAGATTTTTAGTCTCTGTAGCCTCAAGAGACAGAAAGTGAATTCGATCATGTAAAAAGACTATGATCAAAAGCTTGGATAGTCATAAAAATGCTCAGGGGGAAAGGGATGATATTGAGTAACACAAACGTTTAGTGTTGTACTATGGTCTGCACAGCTTCTTATCAATAAAAAATTTACTTACCTGAACATATCCTGGGACAAATATTGTCCCCAGCTTCACTAAGGCCACTCAGCTAAGGTCCATGAATTCAGACAGATGCAGAAAAAGGCAGGATTATGTTATTTAGTGTAACCCATCATTTATGAACCAAGTTCACAACATCCACTTGCAATAAAAGAAATATATGGAAATACCTAAATAGGCTGTTACTGTTTAACTTTTTATATAAAATTATCTTTCCCTTTTGGAGAAATTAGTCTTTTTCAAACTAATGCAGCATATTCATGGGTGACTATCTATGTCCTCAGAGAACAGTAACATTAGAAATAATTATGAGCCATCTTAATTAATTAAAGCTGTTTTTCCACCCACTTAAGTTTTTAATCTATTGCTGTGCTAGCCAACTGAGAATTGACACACTGACAGTAAGGAACTGATTATATCACTACCAGCATTTTCTGAAAAAGCTAAGAGCCAAATACCGGCTCGTCCTTGGGAAAGAATGCAGCTCTACAGAGAAAGTGGAACTAAACCTGGTAAAAGTAGCATCAGATGAAAGACTTGAGGCATTTCTGTACTGATGTCTCTTCCGAAAGCCAAATTTCTCGAAGACACATGTCCATACTGGTACAAGTAACAGGCCAGAATGAGATCAACATGACAAGCACACACTGAAGTCAACAGAACCAACCTAATCTCCCTGCAACATGATGGAACAAAAATATTATTTTCATTATGTCCTTAATTTTGGTGTATCTTTAAAAAGGCTTTTCAGAAAGAATGGTGCTTGCATGCTCTGCATTCAAAGCTACACCATCTCCAAATTATGTTAAAAATTTTGGCCAGGAGTAACTAAACTGTGGCTCTGCTACTGTAGATGCCACTGCATAGAATTATAGGTAAATAGTTAGTGGATCAGAGAAGGAGTGTTCATGCAACGGCACCTGCAAAAGCAGAGCAAGTCACCGTACAAACCTCCTGGACCAAGACTTGCGGGGAATGGTGATGTGAACTTTCATTCAAGAAAGAAAAAAAATTAATGTAATAAATAAAAGCTAACAATGACTCAAGAAAATTTAACTCATTTCACAGGTAAGCTTTAGAACTCCTATATTTGAATTTTTCAGTTATGTCCAGCTCTGCTGGACCTGATATTCATCAGCAAGAAAGGACTGATCAGGGATGTGAAGGCTGGGGGCAGACTTGGCTGCAGGACCATGAAATGGTGGAGGTCAGGTTCCTGAGAGGATGTAACAAGGCAAACAGTAGGATCACGGCCCTGGACTTCAGGAGAACAGACTTTGACCTGTTTGGGGAGCTGCTTGGAAGAACCATGATACCATCCTGGAGCATAGAGGGGTCCAAGAGCTGGTTGATTTTCAAGGATCACCTCCTCCAAGCTCAAGATTAGTCCATCCCTAAAAGCAGGAAGTCAAGCACAGGTGGCCTGCAGCCTTCATGGATGAATAAGGAGCTGCTGACTGAACTCAAACATAAAAAGGAAGCGTACAAGAGGTGGAAGCAGGGACAGGAGAAATGTAGAAACGGTCTGAGCATGCAGGGATGAGGTTGGGAAAACCAAAGCCCATCTGGAGTTTAACCTGGTGAGGGATGTGATAGGCAACAATTCCACAAGTATATTTGCAGCAAAAGACAGACTAGGGGAAATGCAAACCTGCTGCCGAATGGGAATGGGGACCTGCTGACAAACGACATGGAAACAACTGAGGTATTCATTGCATTTTGTATTGACAAACTGATGAAGTATAGACTAGATAAGTGGACAGTGAGTTGGACTGAAAACTGCCAGGCTCACAGTGTTGTGGTCAGTGGCATGAAATCCATTTGGAAGGCCAGTCACTAGTGGTGCACCCCAGAGGTTGATACTGGGACCTACTAAATACTGTTTAGCATCCTCATTAATTACCTGGATGATGGGACAGAGTGCATCCTCAGCAAGTTTGCAGATGATACAAAACTGGGAGGAGTGGCTGACCAGATGATGTGCTGCCATTTAGAGGGACCTCAAGAGGATGGAGAAACAGGCTGACAAGGACCTCATGAAGTTCAACAAAGGGAAATTACAAATCCTGCACCTAGGAAGGAATAACCCCAAGCACCAGGACAGGCTGGGATCAAACGGCTGAAAAGCAGCTCTGCAGAGAAGGACCTGGGGGTCCTGCTGAACAACAAGTTGAATATAAGGCAGCAATGTGTCCCTGTGGCAAAGGCCAACAGTCTCCTGTGATAGACAGAGCATTGCCAGCAAGTGGAGTGAGGTGATCCTTCCTCAGCCCTAGTGAGGCCACACCTGGAGTGCTGTGTCCAGATCTGGCCTCCTCAGTACCACGGAGACATGGACATGTTGGCAATGTGCACTTGCAGCCCAGAAAGCCAGCCATACCCTGGGCTGCATCAAAAGAAGTATGACCAGCAGGTCGAGGGAGGTGATTCTGCCCCTCCACTCCACTCTTGTGAGACCCTACCTCCAGTACTGTGTCCAGCTCTGGGGCCCACAGTACAAGAAGGACATGGACCTGTTGGAGCAGGTCCAGAGGAGGGCCATGAAGATGACCAGAGGGCTGGAGCCCCTCTCCTGTGAAGACAGGCTGAGAGAGTTGGGGTTGTTCAGCCTGGAGAAGAGAAGGCTCCAGGGAGACCTTATAGCAGCCTTCCAGTACCTAAAGGGGGCCTACAAGAAAGCTGGAGAGGGACTTTTTACAAGGGCATATAGTTATAGGACAAGGGGTAATGGCTTTAAGCTGAAAGAGAGTAGATTTAGATTAGATATAAGGCAGAAATTCTTCCCTGTGAGGGTGGTGAGGCACTGGAACAGGTTGCCCAGAGAGGCTGTGGATGGCCCATCCCTGGAAGCGTTCAAGTCCAGGCTGGATGGGGCTTTGAGCAACCTGGTCTAGTGGAAGGTGTCCCTGCCCATGGCAGGGGGGTTGGAACTAGATGATCTTTAAGGTCCCTTCCAACCCAAACCATTCTGTGATTCTATGACATACTGGAGACAGACCAGCAAAGGGCCACAAATATGATTAAGGTCTTGAAGCATTTGTCATGTGAGGAGACACTGTGAGAGGTGGGACTGTTCAGCCTGGAGAAGAGAAGTCTCTGGGGGATCTCATCAATGTATATAGATACCTGAAGGGGCTGTAAAGAAGATAGAGCCAGGGTCTTCTCAGTGGTGTACAGTCAAAGAAAAAGAGGTAATGGGCACAAACTGAAATGCATGGAATTTCATTTAAACATCATAAAAATCATTTTTCTCTCTTAAGGAGGGTCAAATGCTGGAAAGGGCTGCCCACAGAGATTGTGGAGTTTCATCCTTAAGAGGTATTCAAAATGCAACTGGACACAGCCCTGGGCAACCTGCTCTAGTTGACCCTGCTTTGAGCAGGACGTTTGGACTAGATGATCTCCAGAGGTGCCTTCTGACCTCAACTATTCTGTGATTCTATTATTCTGTTTTTCCTCGTATCCTGATACTTGGCTTCCTACAGTGTGAAAGCACACGGCATTTTAAGACCACAACAGCAAAAAATGCATACACGCTTGCATATACACAAGCAGTCTACACAAGTAGAGTAGCAGATGCCTTTACAGGCATGCAATACTGTGCATTTCTGATGGAGTGGAAGTTGTACCACAACCTCTGTTCTTTGGCCAAGAGAGAGAATTGACCCAAGTCCCTACGTAACAGAAAAGCAGTTATCCCTTATTCATCGCTTTTCAAACAAAGCAAAAGAATAAATGAGTGATGTGCATGCTGCATGGATCAGGAATTTTGGGAAGCAAAGTGCCAGCGAGCAAACCACATCTGTACTCCTGGTATATCATTTTACAGTGTTCCTGGCTGGAATGTGCTAAAGCAGCTTAGCCCAATTTGCAGCCAGCGAGTCAAACCCAGTGCCTCCATTCAGCCTGCTGCCTTTTCCCTGGGCAGCACAAAGAAAGGCTGGCTGAGCAGCCAAACCCCTCCTCCCACACCGGCTCACGGGCCCCTGGGCTCTGCTGGCTGCCTCTGAGGGAGCAGATGGGAAGAGGTTGCTATTTCTGGGGGAGGGAGGGAATAACCTGTGGTTGCCAGTGGGGTGAGAAGCTTACTTAAGGAGGGAAAAGGTGGGAGTGGGTTGCTGCTGCCCTGAGGTGGTGGGGAAGGCAGCTGCTTGTGTAGGGAGGGTGAAGATAGGCAGATGCTGTTAGAATAGCCAGTGGTGTTTAAGGTGGAGGGACAGGGGGTAGTCCTCTCTGGGATAACACAGAATGGATCCAGCTGCCAAGATCACTCTGCACAAGTGCATCTCCACAAATCCGTCCTGACAGCATTAGTAATGAAATGCCTTGTTTCTAGTATTGCAGTCCTATGTTACCTAATTCCCCACCTTCCCCCTCCAGGTGTAAGCGCACCTCCTCCCTGCCCAGGTCCGATGCCCAGCTTCTCCGGTACGTGCATAGCTGCAGCAGTGCAATCATGCATGCAGGGAGACTGCATGGACGGAGCTACCAATCTGGCAAGCCTCTTCCAAACCTGCATATTCCTTCCTTACGTACTCTCTGCTTTGACATATGATACTGTTTAAGCACCACCAGTGCTTTAACTGAATCCTATAAATAGGAAGAAGAGGCATTAACTTTTTGTCTACCAATAGACTGTTAATAACTTTTACTGGCAGTCTCCTGTCCTCTCAAGTCAATTTTTCAGGTTAATTTTACTTTACTATGTTCTTTATTTATGCAAAATTATGATGTAGTTTTTCACAGAAATATGCAAATATGCCTATATGCACAGACATATGCAATATTAGACAGAAGAGACACAGCATCAGAATTTATATTAAAATGTAGTTAGTAACTTGACTGACCCAAGAGAGAATGTGGTGGATGCTGACAATCAGAGGAAAATGTATTGTATGCACAGATTCTATGCAATCACTGTACCATAACTGCACACATGTATAGAAACTACTGTGCTATCCTTACCACTCCTAGACAGGGTAGTACTCTGGCTGAATGCATAATATTGTTTCCAAAACAAGCGCAAACTCCAGGTCCTAAATCCAGCTTGCTTATAAGACACAAGGCTAATTCCCCACCGAGTCTGAAGTGAGGTGCCCATCTGCTCTTCTCAACTAGAGATACATTTCCACAATGATAAACAGCTGCTTGAAAAACTTTGAGAGACAATAACTTAGAACAATACAAATGAAGACAAGCTATATCAGGAAAGTCACTTCAAAACCTGTGCATTTCTGGTAACAAACCAAAAGGCCTGCCTGAGATGTAAATACCCGCTCCAGCTAGTGGCCTCATATTAGCACCCCTAATCTCCTAGGATCCACAGCTCCAGGGAGTATTTTCTACGCCACAGGGAAATTATCCATCTCTAAAAGCTGCAGGATGCTAGGCAGATGGGGAATTAAGGCCACACACTAAAGACACTCAGCTTTTTGTGGCTATCTGTCTTGTTTGGCAGGACAACTGGCACGGCAGACAGGGTGATGTGGCCTCAGCTGTCAGGAAGGGGCGACTCCACGCAGGAGGTGTCTGGGAACAGCTGGGAAACCTCCCCACACTTTCTACCCCACGATAAGCCAGCAATAAAACAATACTTTGTAAACCAAGTAAGTACCCGGATTTAGTGTGGACGTTCCTTCCAGTGACCCCTGCAGTGCTGTTCAACGATGGGAAAGTGTCATGGTGTTCATTTTACAGGGGGGGAACTGGCAGCACACCTAATGGCAGTGATGTAAATAAATGAAATCCAAAGCTGCAACCCTGGCTTCATGGTAATGCACAAAGTTTTACCACTAATGTCACTGAAGCCAAATTTCACTCAGATCTGCTGACTCCTGTACATTCCTTTCAGCCTCTTTTTTGGTATGAATTTGCTTTTGGTTTTTTTACGGTGTGGGAAGAGCTATTCCCTAGGATTGCTGTTAGCAATGCCCATCTCTTTGTTACAAACATGCTCACTACATACCAGGGAAACAACAACCAGTTCTGCACTTTTGAATTCAGGAGTCCTAAGGTGGATATAGAGAAAGATGAACACTGTGAGAAGCTGAGAAGGAAAATAACCTGAAATTTAAAATAATAACCTGCAAAAATTGATTAACTGCTTTTGCTTCTATTTAAACTGGCAATGTGCATGGGTAGCAATGCAACCTTTCTCCATGATATCCTCCAATCACACGATCTCCTGGATCCACTGGGATCAGTTCTAGGAGCACAAAGATAATTCAATGCCCATAATCATTCAGAGGTTGAGGCCTCTGAGGTGAGGCACATGGTAATGTCAGGACCACTACGCCTTGAGCATGATGCAGCACCACTCCTGTTATTTTCAGTCTTATAAAATATTCATTACTTTTTTTCTATCCTACCACTAAGTTTTCCTGGAAGTCCTCTCCCATGGCTGACTCTCTGACCTTGTCTTTGACCCCTCTCAAAATCTGCTCACAGCTTTCTGTTCCCTGACCCCATCGTGTTAATGATTCTGCCTTCACATTTCCATATAGCACAGTCCCAGTCAGAGCACAGCCCTGAGCCCTCCTTCAGCCCCGTGGACCCCCATGCCTGCCCACTGGCACTTTCATCCTTCCTGGAGTTATTACACTGGTTTAGCACAACTTCACTCAGGCAAAACCGTCACAGAAAGGCCATGGGTCTATTGCTTGAATAAGGACTTTGCAAAAAGCCCCAGATTTGGCTGACTGAGATTATACACTTCTGGAGGAAACCAGTTCATGAATTCAGGCAAGGCACCAAGACACTAAACCTCATATGTGGATAAAAGGTATTTCTTGAATTAGTGTCACAGAGGGACACTGACTTGTGTTGTCACCGTCAACAACAAGCACATGCTCTCTCCTTACTCCAAACCCAAAACCCAAACAAAGAAAAAAACTCAACTCAACCAGACCCAACTAAAACCCAGCCAAACCAAACCAAAACCATGACAGGTCAGAAGGTGTTCTCAGGGACACCTGTGCCCCTAAAGGTACCATTGTGCCTTTGAGCGACACAGAGCCACATCGTATCAGCAGCAGGTAATTAATTTCAGGTCACCACGGTGCTTTTAAGAGGGTGGTAGGGAACAATCCTTACAGAAGGCAGCCCCACTCCATCCCTGGCCAGCACTTGGGGCAGGGCCATCGCTCATCCCCACTGGGAAAAGCAGCAGCGTTCACCACCACCTCTCATTGCAGGCAGAGGAATAAAGCAACTCAGTTTGGCTGATGCAAGGACGCACATCTGCGATGGCTTGATCTGGTCAGCTTGCATCCAGCATCATATGCCATCAAATATAGTGGGCACGCTACGAGCTGTTTAAAAGCCACAATGAGGAGACAACATGCTCTTCAGTGATAGACAGCTCTAAACAAGCTAATGCATAAAATTAGAAGCAATCTGTAGAACTGTAATTTCCATTCTCCCATGGAATTGAAAGGAAGATGATTATTATAGCAGCTAGGGCTGCTATATCAAAAGGTCAACCTGCAATTTCATTACCTCCACCCCTCAATACATGCACACATAACAAAGACCAAACCATTCACATTTCAAGAGCTTGTAACTCCTCCAGACATGTCATGTAGTATACAAATCAGAGCCCAGAAGCACTCGCTTGCCATAGTAAAACTAGAAGGTCTGTTTGTAGGTATATTTGAAGTTGAGGAGGTCTAATAAAACCTGGGTACATTTTCATGTCAGCTTGTTTCACACACTTCAGCAAAACAGCTTTTACTTTTTCTTATTGAGGAATTTTGCACCCTATTAACCTGCTGTCTATTGTATCAGGAACATGAGCACAGCTACATTATTCTCCTGTGCAGAAACCAGAGACCGGACCTGTGGCTGGGGATTGATCCTTTTCTTTGACCCTTTCAGTCTCAGTACATTTGCAGAATGTACCCAACTTACAAACCACATTTTTACAGGATTAAAATGTGTATTGCTACCAGCAGTAAAAGATGAATGACCTTACTGAAACAGCAACTTTAAGCTGGCATTGTCCCTTTAACATTGCAAAGGCTTCTTCTGAAATAAAAGCCATAATATCTATTGGTTTCAAGATATTTTTAAAATTGCTAAATGTTTTGTGATTGTGATCGGAGAAAACTGAATTATCTTCTCTCACATAACAGCTTCACCTTCTAAAAAATATCATCAATGAGGAAATGATATACTAGTTCAATACGATGCTCAGCTATGATGGCCCACAAGAATATCAGTGAAATTTTGTGTGATGAACACTGTAATATTGAACATTATATGAGACTGAAGAAAAAAATGAGGGAACCTTCAGTGCATTAAAAGCAATTACCAACTAAACCAAGATCAATGACATGACAAACTACAACACAGGAATGCTTTTGCTTGCTTGAACTTCATCTGCTCTCAAGCTTCAAACAGAAACCTAACTTAGAGCTTCTGAATTTCATGGCCTCCTACTATGATCTCCTTAGTTCACACCAAAACCTTGCAGATAAATGTATCAGTCAAGTTACTGTGATAGCATAAAACCAGTCTGGACCTGTTGCAATGCATTCTGTTACACAGCAACAATACACCATAGGTCAGGCACTGAGATTATCTCAACCTAAAACGTACATTTACTCTTGACACCAAACACAGTATTTGTTTTTAAAGGATTGCTGTGGTTGGGTCATTGTATAAAACTACAGGAAAATAAATCTTAACTCTCCCTTTAGAAGATCTGACATCAAACAAAGCATGGAGGCCCGGTAAAGAGCCTAATTTTGGTGGATTCAGCAGATATTTTGGCACGAAAAAGTAGGAACAGGCCAGAAAATACTTGCTTCATCTGAACCTTCCTACAAGTGAAACCGGATGACATTCGCTAGTAATTCAATCCTAAGAAACTTATCCCTGATGAGGTTTTCTAAATGACTGGGTGAGGGATAGGAGCATGGTCTGAGAATTTTGGCTCACCCTGCCTTTGTACCAGCAGTGCCCCATATTCTCAGCAGAGAAGACAAAATCACCCCGCTCCAGAAGAAAGAAAACATGTTAGTGGATGCCTAGGAGCGGCCTTTTAAAAACTGACTATGGATATGCAGAAAAAACCCCACCACTTTCAGAGTAAATTGACCTATACAAAATCCTTTTTAGTGAATTAAGAATGAGAAAAAATAGGAGAATCCTAACCCAGGGATATGACTGCCTCCAAGCTACTTGCTGTACAACCCAGATGGACTCAACTTCTTCAAAGGAAAAAATCCCACCATCTCCAAATCCCCCAAAAAGCTGAATATCAAATTACATATTTAATGCATTTTATAACGCTATCTGTGCAGGAACATATTCCATGTAAGAGCAACAACTGAACAAGAACATCCTGACCTGAAATTTCAGTCCCAATACATTTTTGTAAGGACATATCCATGGTACTCCTGTGCCCAGCACTACCACAGTATTGTAAAATCTTTAACACATGTATACTCACAAAACTCTGTCAGGCAAGGAAGTATTATTGCAACAGAAGATTCAGGTCTGTGCTACAAGAGGGATGTTACCACATCAGATTGCATTGGTTTATACTAATGAGAGAAGACAATCCTTCAATAGTCCCCGAAATACCTCTCATTGGATGGAGAATTGGTCAATAAGGATTGCAATGGAAGTTGTTGGGGAAGCAGGGGTTTAAAATGTTTTTTTCCAAGCAGTCATTAGACTCTTCTTCCACTCTTCTTATTCAGACCTAATATTTACCACCTTCAAACCTCCTCTGGGCTTTATTTGCCATCTGCATAGGACTTAACAGCGAACTATTATTACAGAACTAGTGCTGGCTTGATTCCCCTGTAATTATCAGTTTAATATGAGAAAGAGGAACTCATATCAGGAATTCAAGCCTCTTGAAGTTTTTGTTGAGGAAGGAGAAAGAACTCACAGGAAATTAATATGGAACCATATTTTGATTTCCAGTCTATGTCTGGCATCTTTTGCCTTATAATGACTGAATCTACACTACAAGGGAAAAAAAAGGTCTCACTGTAGTTACAGTCTACGGCCTAAATGCTGACTGAGATGGGCACTTTGTCTGAAGTGTCAAAAGCTATGGCAAAAGCTAGCTCATTTTAAAAAAAATCTACATATGTGAATAGCGTGGTTGTATGTTAAGGATAAAAGAAAAATGTATTGTAGTTGAAGTCTGGCATGTGCTTGGGAATGTAAAACAGAGCACTCTTGCAGAGGAGACATTGGCAGAGTCTCAGTTATAACACGCAAGTTACTGCCACTATAATATAATGCAGCTATTTCAAATATTTCAAACATTTAGAATTTTTGTACAATCACAATGCTTTTGAAAATCCACTGCATTGATGCACTGTGTTTATGGGGCGGAGAGATAGGATGGGGCAGGCAAAGAGGAGGTTCATCCATCATGGGGCAGGGGGATGTCCCTGCTCGGGGCAGTGAGACAGTTCTAGCACACGTTTTTACAGGCAGCTATAGAATTTCAGACTCCAATAAAAGAGTCAATTCTTACTACCCTATGTCTAATACAGCTTTGCCTTCAGAAGAAGATCAATGTATATTTATAAACTTTAACTCTTCTTTTCCTCATGATAAAAACAAGTTGGTTTTTTTTTTTCTAATAAGTGCAGAATACTTCTTTTTATAAAATATCATGTAAACAAACTGCCTGCTAAATGCGTAAATTCCACAGATTAGGTACTAAGTACCCTGGGCTTTTGCTTCAGAATAACAATTTTGCACAGTAGGTGCAATTTCTTCTTGAGCACAGCTAACCATTAAAGTAACATTAACTTTTACTACAAAAATAGTAAGGCACTTATGAATATTTCCTATGTAAAAATAGGACAAAAAAAATCTTGAAGCAAACAAAACTTAATGATAACATCTCTCCCTAACCCTATTAGCAGACTAAATTACAAATTAAACCATTTAAGCATTTAATTCCTTAAACAATGAAAATCTTATGGGGTTCAAAAAAGGAAAGAAAACTGAATATATTTAACATTAGTTCACTTAGCACTTGATGAAATGCAAAGGAAACCTGTTTATCTACCCCTGGAACCAGCAGCTCTTAAACATGACTGTGCTTTGTTTTCTCTCCATGCAAGGAAGTATCTAAACCATTGTTCTACACCACCCACACAGCCACACTCTCACGCCCTTGCCAGAACCCAGCTTTATTCTTGCCATTTCACAGAGAATCGAGGCTCAGCTTTAGCCCTATGAAATCAAGCTGAAGCTTCCCTTGCTGCCACCAGAGCACCAGAAATACCCAGTGGATGGTTCACACCACTTACTTACCGGAGATACAGCCTCTAGGACTCGATGAACCACCTTACAGAGGGGGGTAGCTTTTTCCATCGGCTGTGAGGAAAGATTACAGCAGCTTTCCCTGGGTTAGATGCTTAATTTTAAAATCTCCAGAGCCAGAGGGATCCCAGTCTGACCAGGAGAGAGATCTGGCACGTCACAAAGGAACCCTGAAGCAGGGCAGCCACCTAGGGCTGGCCAGTGGGAGTCCCGGGATGGTCACTAGGCCATACTTCCATGGGGAATGGACCAGCCCTATGGGAGCATTACAGCTCTGACTTCTTAGAAATACAGGTCGTTCAGCAACAACTCCGTAACTACTTAAGGGAAGCCATGGAGGGAGGTGGGATACAACAGACACTCAATAAAGAGGGTTTGCATGGTCCTCAAAAGTGACCCTTACACCTCAAGTGAGTTTCATCCTTCCCTGCTCATCCAAAATCGCTTTACTGTGTTTCCTCTCTGCAATCTCTTTCTTCTCCCATCTGCTAATGTGAAAGATGTCTGAACAACAGACTGTGACCCACCTGATCCACTCTGCTACCAACACCAGTATTTTTGCACTGTAGGTAAAGGCTGTCAATGGCACCAATACAATCCTGCAGTTTCCTCTGTTGTTTCCTCCAAACAACCTTAATTCACATGATGACAGTGAAGCCACTCCCTTACAGTAGGAGATGTTCGTATGAATAAAGGTCACTTACTTGACCCCAAATGCAAAAGAAGGTGCCTGTAAGACTAGCAGAGCTATTCCAGCCATCTCAGGCTGTGAGAGCCCTATGATCAGGTTATTAGAGGACTGGAAAGTGCCTTGCATCAGTGCCAACTTTCTTATATCTGAATATATACATATTTAGCTCTATATATTTAAGCAAGAAGAAAAACCAAATACACTCTATTTGCTCCAACTACTCACCGAGATGTGAAGAATCTCTCGTTTCATGAACGTAACGAAAAATAAACAAGAGTTGTAACATACACTCTCCTGAGAACAAACCATGGTTGTTCATAAAGCTTTTGAATGGTCTGGCAGTCCTTTCTGCCTATGGACATGCTATAATTGCTGCCTCTCAGCTGGATCGAACCTCCAGCCTGGTGCCTGACCTTGTGGTCACCCCCACTTTCATCTTTTATATTGGCTTAGCAGACAAGGCGGCTTTATAAAATCTGTGCCTAACGCATTTTGGCAAAATACCACAACCTGATACTGTTTTGCTTTCAACAGGCTTCTCGTAACTCTGGCCACTTCTGTAGTTTCACTCACTGCAACTATCCAGTATCATCCAGGGACCGAAATGTGCAAGTGGTATGCTGCTTGTAAAAAAATCCCCAAAAGCCTCCTTCAGGCCAAAGGAAATTCACCTCCTGCCCTTAAGCTGAGCTCTCCTCGTTCTCAGTCTCATTGGGCTCGAGTCGGGAAGCAGAGATTGGCTCCATGTGTCAGAGGAGAAACTGCCAGCCCCCGGCGAGGCTCAGGTCTGGCACAGACCCCAGCAGACACCGCAGCAGCAGGCGTGACGGCTGGGACGTATGACAGAGGTGGAAAGGTTGGAGCTTCCAGAACAAGTGGGATGAGAAAGCTGGCAGTTCTGTGTCTAAACAAGATTTGACACAGATATTTTGGCCACTGTTTGCTCATAGGTTTGGAAACAGAAAGATCATCAATAAAGTTTCTCAACAAGTAAAGCCACAATGAAATCAACATAGCAATAGAGAGGAATGCAGGCTCTTGGAAAGATCCAGGATTTCTAAGTAACAAACTCCAGAAAAAGAAGGCAAAGCTGACACTTACTTGGTTGCTGATGCTTTCTGATCAGAAAGGTTGAACTGTCTTATTTGCATCATGCAACTACCCTGACCCAAAACTCTCACTGAGGGGAATGGACCATTTCGGCCCTCTCTTCCCACTTTGAGTCCAAGATAGGTACCAGCTCGAACGCACACAGGGCATTTTCCCTCCTCTCTCCTCCAAAGAAGTAGAAAATAAATACATGTTGTGTTACCCAAGGTGGGGTTCATCCAAGTATAGCGATCTAAAGCAGAGGTATCTCTGTCACCTCAAGGCTTTTTCTGTAGCCAGCAAAGACAGGCTGCCCTGGAAAGGAGTTCACCCTCTGCGCATCTTAGAATGGGATGTGTTTACTTTTAAATGAACAAAGTTGGATGACATAAATTCCCACCAGAGTGTGCCATTTTTCACATACCTTCTTTCCTACACAAGTTCAAGACACTTGCAAGGAGCAAAATAGCTGGCAAAACAAAGGTAAAATAAAAATGGTCTCCATCAGTTCAGGGCAATCCCTGGCTTTAGCTGAGGTCAGCAATTCCTGTAGCAGTGAATGGGAGCTCGCACTCTGAATTTCATGGTGGGGTCTGTGGTTGGGATGTGACAAAGCTACTGAATTCTTGTACCGTGTCATTCCTGTGTCAGGGGGTTGCTCTCCTTGCCCCACTGCAGCGTGTTTGTGGCACTTCTATGCTGCCAGGAGAGCATATGCAGACTGTGTCAGGGATGAGAATCAGCTGCTGCAACTTGCTGTGTTCAAATGCAAGAAGGCAGACAGCTTCAGCTCTTTTGTACCAAGCAAAGCAATGGAGATGAGAGCCAGAGGGGAAATGCAGTACTTTAGGAGCTCCTTATAGCCTCACTCCTCTGCTCCCTTGTTCCTCATTAAATGTTTGCTCAATCCATCAAATTTATTCAGCTATTGTTTTCCCAGCTCAGCTGTTTTGCAGAGGCTCTGACAACATAGCCATTCCTTATGAACATCATTCCACCAACATATTGCAGAAGAAAGAATGCCACACAGTACAAAACAAAAGAGGAAGAAACGGCAGAAGAAATAGGGACATCCAGACTGTAGACCACAAGACAGAGAAACTCTTTTCCATGCTCGTGAATGAAGAAGAAAGTCTAAAAAAGCTACCTTGAACAAGCACTACCCTGCAGACTGCTTTGTAGAATACATACAGTTTCAGAGGAGCAGCTTTCATGTGCCGTAAGAAAAATTGAGCTGAAGTTGCTACGGAATCCCTGAAACAGAACAATTTTAAAGCCTCGTAAAGGTTGGCTGAAGTTACTTGTGGTTATTGCAATGCAGGAGATGATAATGTGGACACGCATGGGGCAGACAGCCAAGAACACACTATTTCTATCTATTGCCTTCCTAATCTCATCCTAGGAAAGTCTCCAGTGAAGACCAGAGCTAAAAAAAAAAGACTAACTGATAAAAAAAGATCACTAGCAACTGAATGGGTGCTTAGGGATCTCATGCCTCTGCACAAGCTTCAGCTGTCTGTGGCCTAAGAACTAGAAACTGATGGACCTTGGCTCTCCAGAATGCCTCTTGGCTGACTACAGGTGAGTAAGGATCAATTAAGAAAAGACCAAATAGAACCTAATCACTATTTGTTTAAATCATGCTGTTGCATTTGAATGCATCTGTCTCTAATAAACCTATTTAAAGTCAAATTGAAAACAATTATATCTATTAAAACTTAAAATATTAATACTGTTTTACTTACACTGAATAATTAAAACAGTACATGCTTGTTGTCAAAGTTTTAAAACAAGTCAAATATCTAAAGTGGTTTATTAGTAACAAGTTAAATGGAAGACAGTGGTTAAGCACCTAGAATAAGAAGTGTTAGAACAGATCCTGACAGCACTAGTCTCTTCTGCAAATACAGATAATGTATCTTTCTTGACAGTTTATTTAAATATTTTTGGTTCACTGAATAATTCATTTTAAGTTGAAACCAACTATGAGTTGAAGAAAAAAAAAACCCAAACCAAAACACTTCAGACACAGCATGCTTTCTAATTTCACCTTGTGAATAAAAGCACAAGGTGAGAGGATGAGCACTGCAGCTCTAAAACCTTGAAGGCAGTTATCAGAAATAAACAGATCAAGTCATTAACTACAAAGTTCTTTTGTTTAATTAATCGCTTTGTTTTAAATCATAAAACTTGCAGAAAAAAATATTGAAAGGCAAAATATATTCCACGTATATAACATAGTTCTGACTCTTTAACAACATTGTAAGAATGCTGCTTTTGAACATTTTTCAGTAAATCTGATGTTTTATCCTTACACAAGTTGGGACTTGAACAAGTAAGAAAAAAATTATAATTACTATCCAGGGAGAGCCGCATTATTCTTTTTCACTTGTTTGTTTTATTAAGACATATAGATCAAGATTCTGAGTGAACCCGATGTTTCTGGGTCACAGAAGAGATGCTTACTGCAGGATGCCACTTGACAGCTTGTGGAAGCAGAGGGCTTTGCTCGTGGAGCGAAACTGCTGCTGGGGATAGTGCCTTGTATGAAGAGAGGGTAACCGCAGCACAACACTACAGCCTCTTTCCTTAGTCTTCGAGCAGGAAGAGCTAGGTGCAGAGACCGCAGATCAAACTGCGTTTGACCAACAGAGTCCTGGCAAGGGACAGAGGCCATAGCTCCGCACTGCAATTACATGAGGAGTGGGTTTAGCTATTGCAAAGTGCAAGCCATGAGTCAGCTGTGTAGACCTCATGCTCAACACATTAGTACTTCTGACATCAAAGCCCTGCTTCGGCACCAACCTGAACTCTAGCAAAGCCACAGGATTTCTAAGACGTGCATATTGGCCAGGAGACTTTTTATCTTGATTTTTCTTTTTGAAGTGAGGGGAGCAATGTTTCCCTACCTTCCTTGCAGGCATGCAAGAAAAGTGATCGAGTTGAGGTTTGGGGGCACATCTGACTGCAGAAAATGCCATACACTTAAATGAAGTTGACTGAGAAGATAGTATGAAAATCAACAGGTAAAGGAGGCAGGAGGAGGTGTTCAAGACTGCTTCATGCTCTCTTACAAGCAGATTCAAATCTGATCACTACGACTACGAACAAACAACCCCACCTAGGTAAAAAAGAAGAAAATGAGGAAAGTCAGTGTGAAGAATTCCTCTTTTAGGGATCAGGTTACTGCAATATTTGCTTTCTGTTAAAATTCTTCAAGCTGTAAATTTAAAATACCCTTTATTAGTCTGAGAAGACAAATTTATGCTGCTTAATTTGTATCCAGAAGAAAAAAAAGAAAAAAAAAAAGATTCACCTGACACTCAGTTATGCAGTCATTTTTTAGCTCTGCTGTATTACTGCACAAGAGAGATAAAGTACCATCACTGGGGACGCTTTGAATGCTGTGATGTAGCTAACAGCCTCCTGGGCGCATTTCCTCAAACAGAGCTGCATTTCACTCACTGCACCAGTTTCTCTGAACATTGTGCTGGAAATGAAGGGCTGGCAGACTCCCTCACCAGAGTCCCTGGCCGCTATCTGCAGCGATTCAATGTCTGGAGGTACTCTAAACAGTTTTCTTCAAAGATGCCACTTCATAAAAACTTCAATATATAAACGAAGTTTCATCATGTCAAACATTGTTCACGCACAAGAAAAAGACTACTGCTGTGACAGACAGAAAGTCTGCCTGAATTGCGTGGTTTGGCACTAGAAAATTCCGATCCCTTTCCGTACTACAGGGAAAGAAACAGCAGCAAGAGTTACTGCTGTCGGTGGGACACAAATGCTCAAACAGGACTGGCATGCTTTATTTCCACTAGCATAAAATGGAAGATATTCAGGACCTTACCTGTATAAACAACCTTCTGTACTTCAATGCTTCATGCCAAATAAGTGAAACAAGAGGTTTTACTCCACAGCATACGACTACAGCGAGACTTTGCTATTCCCAAGATGCTGGAGAGGAGAGGAGCGGTGCCCAGGCGCCCCACTGCTCCCCGTGCACTCGGGTGCCCACCTCAGTTTCGGCAGTCAGGAGGAGGACAAGTGGTTCATTGTACCCCCCGGCTTCCCATTCAGAAAGACGGTCAAAACCCCCAAACTGGGCACCTTGGGCAGTTCCAACCCCTCCCAGCCTCCCCACGCTGCCTCCGCAGGGGACTGGTACCCAGCAGTGCGGGGTACCCAACACGGACCTGCTTGCGGCTCTCCTGAGCTCGAGCATCACGACAGCTGCAGCGCTAGCCACGTGTCGCAGGAGGTCTGAACTGAAGGAACCTTAATTAATTCCCAGGTCCTCATTGAGGAAACAAAAGCCACTGAATCATCTTGGCTTCCCAAGGTGTGAAGCAGAAGTTAGCTGGTTTGTTTATCCTGTTTGCTTCTTCCAGGGTGGCCCTGTGTGTCTTGAGCACAAAGAGTTTTACAGACACAAACAACATTCCTGGGCCTTTGCTGCTATTTCTGGTGGGTGTGGAGCCATGCCTCACCAACACCCAAGCTGCTCCTCCTGGCTGGGAGCTTGACAAAGCATATCTTCCAGGGCCAAGCTCTATCCCACGGCAAGATCATCAATTATCTCATTAAGAATAGTCAACTTAAGGCAGAATTTAGTCTTTTGGGTAGGGAAAAAGTCACTGGGGGAGATGCCATGAGATAGCACCATAATCAGTGCACCATAATTAAAACACTACAAAGCAAGCCAGGCTGTAACACAGCAGTTCTACAGAACAGGTATTCCATATCTAGGATTTATAGAAATGTTAGGAGTTCAAGAGGAATTACTCTAAAAAGCCACAGGATTTATTAGACAGTGCTAAACTTTCTATTAGCATTTTGACCTATCCATATAAAATACAACAGGCATACAGCTTTTTAGTGCAAAGCATTTTCCAGATACGACATTTTTTTTTTTCTTATTTCCTATTAGAAGTTACATGAGTTTTCAGCAGGCATTTTAAGCCTATAGAATTTGAGATCCTCGTCTGTTAGCCCAGTGGTGGACCAAAAACACTTGAAAGGTCTCACAATGCCGTTTTTCCCTCCACTGTTAGATCCTTTCAAAAGGTGAAACATTCTCCACGAATGGCTGGCTAGCTGCCTGGCCCAGTGAAGAGATGAAGCACCTGCCACCTCCCCTCCTATTTCTATAAGGAAGAGAGAAAATGGAAATCTTCTATCCTGAAAAGCATGAGCTGAGCTGCATAGACATGCTATTGTGTGTACACCTGCTGTGGGAAGGCATGGGGGAACGTCTCCAATGAACAGTCAGGAGGAATCAGGAAAAATGTCATCCTGGGAGAAAATGAAACTCCACCTAGAAACTGAACAACAAGGAAAGAGCTTGAAAATTTGCTTCTAGTGCTCTTGAGCAATACAGAGCAATGCTGGCAAACCTGGGAAGACACTGTCCTGCAGAGACAGTGCTGCTGCACTTGCAAGGTCCCTCTCCTGCTGGAGGGACCCACTACCACACAAGGACCTGCACCAGCTCTGCGGGACACACCAAGGTCACAGTGGGTTTAACAAAGAACGCAGCCTTCTCCCCGTTTCTTTGTCTCATGGAGGCTAAGGGAAAGAAACCGGTCCAGCATTAAAACACAATACCAGACACACACCCCATTATCTGGTATTTAAAGAGAAACCATAGAAACCATTCAGATCTCAACAGATATTAATCCTCACCTTGTGTACCATTGCTATCCAACATAAAAAGTACAATCGGTTATGTATTAAAGATTGTTTAAATGTGACTTTAATTTTCTCTTTTTTCATTAGCAGGAGTAAGTAGTTTTGGAGGGTTTAATTAAAACTAACTGAAATAACTGTCTGATGGTTTTAAGAATTAAATGTTTTTCAATTCCTACGCTGAAAAGCGTGCAGCATGTTTGCAACACAGAGGTTGTGGGGAAGGTCAGACACTTCACTCAATACAGTCTCTTTCCAGAAAGTCAGCAAAAGTGCCACTGACGGCTTTTTCTGCCAAAAAAAAGCAGGCCAAAAAATGGTTGGGTTGAGGTTAAAATGAAAAGGATATTCCTTTACTTTCCTATAGCCAGGGAATCACAAGTAGAGAGGCCAGTCACTCCAGTCGTGTGCTGTTTGGCTCACGAGAGGCAGAAGGGCGGTCACCATGTGCACAGGCACAGCCAGGTACCCCGAGCCCCTGTCTCCGACACCTCATACCCTCTGCACAGAGACAGGATGGAATTCGCATCACAGTGAAGGAAATGGATACTGTGGAATATAAGCAGCACGTTTACAGACAGCAAAATCAAATAGTTTCCATACAGCATGTAACTACCTCATGGAGCTCACTGTCACAGGATATGGAAGAGGCTTAATGGTTTAAATGAGTTCAAAAAAGGACTACGCATTTGTAGAGGACAGATTCATCACAAGCTGTAAAATATGATGGTTTGGATGCAAACTATGGCTCAGCAAGTCTCTAGAGTATTGATTACTGAAAGTTGGAAGACTGTAGCAGAGCAAATGTCTCTAGATTTCCTCTGATTTTTATATTTGGTCCAACCTTTGTGTTATTGCAGTCCTTGCACATCTGAAAATAACCTTTCTGCGTGCAAAAGACTACAGCAGGAAGGCCAGGAACTACTTTGTGTTAGGCACTGACTCCCTTTATGGCCCTGGCCAAGGCATTTGGCCTCTGTTCTCTTTCTGCAGTCACCAACTTGCAAGCAGTTTGAGGGCAACTAATTAGCTAATGTTATATATGTCTTAAACATGAAATATGCTACATATCATCAATTAGTCTCATTTAACAAATCCAAAAGAAAAATTTATTAAAAACCCTATTTCTTTAGGAACTTGTACAAAGAGGTAGCTGTTACAGCTTCTAGCACAGCAACCTGACATTTTTAAAAAAATCTCTGTATTAAAATACCATATTAAAACAGTACAGCCTTGAGGGTGAGATGGAATAACTGATGACATAGCCAATTCTACTCAGCTTTTACATAGTACTAGCTTCAAAGTAACGACATTAAGTTTACATGGATACAAGCCAGGTGTCACAAACTCCCCGAGATGAGATATTACATATCCAGTATCTTCCAGATGGATCTCACCTCAGAGACTGAAGAATGTGAACATGACTATACCATGGTCTGCAGCAACAGCAGCTCATGGAAAATGCTGCATTATCTCTAAACTACCTAAATCTGGATAGCTGTAACAGTACAGGTGCAGCAGCATAAGGCTTAGGATGAACTAACTACCAAAGCATTTACACAGCTCCTTGGGCAAGCTTACCCACCTGTCCTGAGCTCTATATGCACTGGTGGCAATGCATAATCAAGGCAGTCCAAAATTACATTGGGTATATGTAAATGCAGCCCCTGCAGTCAAGGAGAAATGGGCTTACTAGCTGGGATAATCCCTCTGAAGCTGCCTACCCAGTCTAAATTAAATGTCTGGGTTTCCTCTGTAGTCACAAGAGCTGGAATGACCAAGCACAGACCCAAAGCTGACGCTGTGTGTGTAAGAATCAATATCCAGTTCCAGACACCAGATTTTCTAGGCATCAGATGTGAACTACATTTGTACTTCCATCCTTCATTCAGGTTGTCTGCTGTTTTAATTGAATAAAGTAATAAAACTATCACTGTGCTATGTAAAAAGCCTTAATGTGGCTGCCAACAGGGCAAATTAAGAGACAAAAGGACCAGTAGTTTATCACATGGTTTATTGCTGAGAAAAACATTGCGCTCAAGCTATTATCACTATTATGCTACAAGTTATAACAGGAAATCAATAAGGATAAGACAGAGAAATGTTCACATTCATCCCCGAGGCACTGAAATCTCCCCTCCTTTATGCAAAAGGAAATAAGAGCATTGAACAACTTCAATGTCACTGAATGATGTCAAAAGGCACGTCTATTACTCACAAAACAAGTGTTGCTACAGCAGCCATTTAGTGAACTTCGAGTATTTTAAACCAAACCTACCTTCACTGAATTTCATAGCACACAAATATCAGACTGTAGGAAATGAGGTGTGGAAGCAAATCCTCTGCCCAGCAGAGATCCCCCCAGCCCTGATGCTGACTGGAGCTGGTATCTCAAGCTGCCGATTGACAGGTCTAACGTACATCTCCCACGCAACTGCACGTAAAGGAGCTCCCCTCCGCTCCTGCTCTGTTCCTGACGCTGCTTTTCTCTCGCCAAGCCCAGCTGCGGCACAGGCTGATCCTCCCTCCCCAGCTCATTGCCTCCTGACCTCCGGGACCTTCTGCTGAATGTTGCCACTTGCTATTATCATTAGTACTTGGAAAGAAATACATCTACTACAGAATGGTAGTCGACCAGCAACTAAGGCAGGCACCTTTAAATGAAAGGTCAGTTCATTCTCCTTGGGGAAAAAAAAAGATATTAAGTGACTTCTATGCAACTGTGTTGCATCCACTGACATTGCAGTGTAGCTCTTGTGAGGAAGCGAACAGAAGAGAAATAGAGGAGCAGGTGAGAAATGGACACAAGGAATGAATGGGTGAGGACAGTGAGGACAAGGGAAGCCATAAACTGAATGGAGTAAAAGGGAGATCTAAATTAGAGTTGGAAGAAAAAAAAACCAAAAAAAAAACCCAAAAAACAAAAAACATGATGGCGATGCTATTAAGTAAGAAAAGGCTTCAGTTGCTGAACCTCCAGATCTGAGGGTTGTTGTTACTTTTCATCATATGCTCTCCAAAACTACTTCTATTTATTTGCTTAGTTATTATAAGTACATCTTCTTATGCTTTATCAATGAAAAAGTTCTTCATTTATTTGCTATGACTCATAAATTAGTCCAACCTATTTATAGTGCCTAAGAATACAGAAAATAGAACTGGTTCATTTTTTCCCAAGACATCTATAAAATTCCTAAGATCAGCTTTTGTATAAATATGTAATATAAAAAAAAAAATCCATGATGTTGAAGTCGAAGCCTTATATTGACATGTGCTTTGTCCATTGCTTTGCTCCTATCTTGTATTTCAGTATCCTCATGACAACATTAGAACAGAAGAGAAATGGCCAGTTAACATTTCTCAACTGATGCATCTGATTAATGAAATGACAGTAATGGATTATTGAAAAGTGATTATGGTGTTTTGGTTTTTTCCCCCCTCCATTATTCTTTCAGCTGAATGATGTTGTTTTTACAAGTAGGAATACATAAAAAATGACACTGGACTCTTTCAAACTCTCTCAGAATATTTCTAAAATATGTATGACATACACAGAATGTTTAATTTAATGCTATTACAGAAAGAAAACATTATAGTCTTCAGGATAGCTTCACTTTTTGTTTAACCTCAAGTAAGCAGTGCACCAAATTCAGTTAGATAAATTTTATTTGACAATACCCATCTCTCATATTCTTATCTACTGCCACACAAAAATTATCATCTATTTGAGGAAGTTGCAAGACTGCATAACCAGGAGCTAGAACTTTTAAAGGAAAAAGGTGGTGAGGTCACTTGTGAGCACACCTACCTGAGTCCCTTCATTCCACTGTGCAGCCTCTGCTACCACTCACATTAACCCATTTTTGCTGCATGATTTTCTCTGGCCTGTCCTGTGCAAGCGTTAAGGCACTGGAGTCACTTCTACTAAATTACAAAAATTTAATCTAGGCTATTAAAATTATTCGGGGGGGGAGAAGCAGGCTTTCAGTAAATATTTTGGATTCCCATTTCTTTTTCATTTCTCATGCATCCTCTACTCTCTGCCCTTTCACAGGCTTTTCTATCATATATTAAATATATTAACTTCTCTCTAGCAACAGGACATAAACACAGAAATTGGCAGCTTATGGTAGCTTTCAGCTTTTCCATGCTGTCCTCCATCTTGGCCATTTTTGCTCCCAGTTGTGCAACACTCAGCATGTGCTACACGCTCTTTAGAGCAACACACGACCTAGCATATTAATTTACAAAGAGGCAGAAATGAAGTCGAAAAAGTAATGTAAACTAATATATTCTCCCTAGGGACTATGGCAAATAAAATAAGGAAAAGAAGGAAGAAGACAGGTCATAGATCAAGGAAATGCCCTAACCAAAGTTTTTAATTGAATGAAAATTAAGAAACAGCTAGCATGCTCTGAAATGCTAATAGTTAGGGGGATGCAGACTTCCGTTGCGCAAAAGCAGTCCCACAGGACAGTCAGAAAATTAGCCAAAAAAAACAGGAAAGCAGAGGGGATTAATATCACCTTGCCTTAACATCAGTCTGAGATGGGGTAAAGCCTTCTCAGGATGAGCCTGTCATTGCTCATTGCCTACAGACAGAACCCAGATGACCAGCTTCACATACACACTGCTTAAATCATTGAGTGAGATGAATCCAAAGGTGTCACCAACTCTTCTCCATTTCAGCAGGACATTCTTCATCGAGGACAAAAAAAAAAAAAGCTGCAAGGCAGCTTCAGGGAACATCTGTGCATGTATGTGCCTTTGAAACCTCTGCAAGTCTGTGTTCTACTGAATCTCCCTGTAAACAAGATGATATCACTTTCTATTTTTCATCCTTTCTGGCACACTATTTCATCAGCATTTCTCCTGTAATCACTAACTGACAACACATGTTAGCATTTTCCAGCATAATATTTAACATTGCATACAGAGAAATCTCTGCCAAAGTTTCACTGTGTCACTGGCATGTTAGGCAACACTGGAAATATTCTCCCACCAGAAAGCTTGCCACCTCCACAATCTACTCTTTTTTTTCAAGAAACTATTTGATATTCACTCTTTCCAGAATCTGCAGAAATCTCAAGCTTTCTGGAGTATTATCTTGATCTTTGAAAGCTTCATTAAAACAATTAATAGAGTAATATAAGTCCCAGTTAAGTTCACAATGTCCTTTTTCCAGAATGACATCCTATAGTCTACCACAACCCCAATCTTCTGTTAAGCAAGAGCTAACAGCTCAGAGAGTGGTTACACGTGGGGCTAACCATTACTCATGAAGCCACACCAAATCTGAAGGATGACCACGCTGCAGAGAGAGGTCCTATGTGGATACGCCTCAAACCAAACTTAAAGAGCTCTGTTCATAATAGGAGAAAAAAAAAAAAAAAAGACTTTACACATAAAATCATGTCCTCCAGAGCCCGTGGCTTAAACAACTGTAGATCTGCCACTGTCTCACAGCAATCCAGGTTTCTGGGGACTGATAAGCATGAATCATAAGGGTCCACTCTTCCAAAGTTTTATGTGAGACTTTCTTCAGCAGTAAGGAGGACAGAAGGGAGCAGAAGTCAGAGGGAACACAACACACCTTAGCAGGTGGAAGACAGGAGATACATGTCCCCTTTTACCAGCTGGAAAATAGCTAATTCCACAGTTCTCCCAAATGGAAAGGAACAGAACCAGCAAAGTGGCGGGGGAAGAAATTTTGACCATAACAACAACCTTCACTGGAGGGTCCAAGATATAAAACAATGTACTTTTGGCAAAGCATGACCATGCTTCTCACCAGTAGATCATAAGCTGCTCTGAGTCTGGAAATCATCCTGGGATATACCTCACCTAGGGATAGCAGGGCTATTTGACTTCATGTCACATCTTATTTTAAAGCTTAGCAATAAAGTGCAGAGTTATCTTGAAAAATCTGAATTCTAGTCAGTCTCATAGGTGACAAAACTGTATAAAACTGACATAAAGAACAAGCTGGTCTTATTGCCTTAAAAAGCTGGGGGTAGTCTTTTACACTAGAGCAAATTCACATATTGAAAATTTTCTTAGCCAGTACACATCTTCTGTTCCCGTTGCCATTATTGCAAATATTTACATTTGAGGCACAGCAAGCTGCTACAGTTCAGACAAGTCTAGACAAATTCTGACTGAAAATGAGATCAACTTAAACTCTGAACCAGTGGAATAACTTAACAGTGGATTCTAGCAAGTTTAAGTGTTTAAAAATAGGATTTTTAAGTAATGAAACAAAAATTTGCTCTAAACTTAATCAGAAATGTGTCACTGCAATGAAGTAATCATTTGGTGAAATATTATAGTCTGCTTAATGAAGAATGCCAGAATAAATCTAGTTGTTTCTTCTGGTCTAAAACTTGCTTACAAGTTCTGCAGGAACTCCTCTTGCAGAATAACTACCCTAGGATGAATCTGCATTTATAACAATATTGTAAGTGCACCACAATGGCATTATTTGAAAGGCCACTATCAGCATCACAGCTCTAATGCATCAGGCCATTCCTTAGCAGTATCCTACTTCGGCTGAAATCATTCAAGCTACAGTGGCATGAAAGAAGAGAAAGGTCTTGAAGACTCAAAAAATTGAGCCTTTGTTCAGAGCTGAGAGAGATAGTGAGATCAGTCTTTCAACTCAACATCCACATGGTGATCAGCAACCACAATGGGAATAGTAATACACAGATGGAGCGTAAATAGGCTTCAGCATAAGAGAAAGATTCCTCAAAGTCTTTCCACCCTAAAAAAGTATTCATGCTTCTTTTATTGTACTGTTTATGTTAGCCTTATTCATTCTTAAACCACAACACCCTTCTCAGTAGAAAAAAAAAACCAACAAAGATTAATAATACCAAATATATTAGGTTATTCTGAACAAATGCAAATATTGGTCACATTTCACCCTGCAGTGACATGAAACTTTTGCCAAGAGCGCCCTCAGCTCTAGTTGCTGGCACGTAGCAGCACACTCTGTGATCTCCTAAGTATGAAGATTTGACAGGGCATCCTGGAAACCGATTTTCACTTTTAGGCAACTGGTTCACATAACTTTTGCAATCAGACCTTTGTTTACAATGTACATGCATGGACACAAAGAAGCTTAATGCTACTGCAGTCAATGGGGTGGAAGTACGTGCTTGAGTGTTGTCTTGATTCAGGGCCAAAAAGTAAGGCTCTTGAAGAGGTTCAGAAATGGGCGTTGGAAGGTGGGACACCTATCTATTCTGATAGAGAATTCTGCTAAGTATTTAATAGCTAATAAATCATGAGAGTCAAATGCTTTTGCCCACTTCTTCCACTTAAGCCAACATAAAATTGAAGAGGTGCAAAGCTTTAGAGCTCTGACACTTAACCACCTCAATGGGTTGTATATGACTAATATTTCAAGAACATCAACATTATCTCCACTTTCTGCAAAGGACCATGGTAAACAGAGCTAGTCCTTTATACAGGCATAAGACTGGCCTTTAAACTGGTTGCACATAAATTCTTCAGTCATATATATTTTTCATCAAACTTAGTATTTTTAAGCATGTGAGACTTGTACTTGGTGAGCTATAATTTAATAATTATACTATGCTTGAAGTGTGCACAATAACATTCAATATACAAAAGGATCTTATATTGAGTCAGCACATTTACAGGCAAACAGAGTTTTAGAGCTGGTTTCCCATGTGAACACACTTAAGTCTACATGTCTGCTTGTCAATCCCCACTACTGCATTTTTAACCTTCAAGCCAATATGAGATAGGAAAAGAGGTTGCAATATATAGTATTTCTACAAGTTAAAGGAAAAAGGAGGCCAGCTAGAAAAAAGGGACTCTGTTAATGACACCACTCAGAAAAAGGCTGCAGAATGGGAGCACCCTTATCAGGCATCAGGGAATCCACACTGGCTCTCACCGTAAAGACTGAAAACCCTTAAGAAACCAATCTTTGTTGGTTCACTGCTCACAAAACAACTTCGTGTCACTCAGAAAAGCATTTTAATAACTTAGCACCCAAAACCTAATTTACCTGTCCTCTCTAACTAATAATAAAAACTAGTATTTTCAACCACTCTTAATACACTGCCACTGCTTGTACAGCAGTATAGCATTCATGTGCTAAAACTGGAGGCCAGCGTGGTAGTTCCGCATTCCGGAAGGAAACAGGAAACAAAATGACTCAGAACATCTTCCTATTAGCAAGCGTCAGTTTATCAACACATAACATGATCATTTTCTATAAATACACCAAGGAGTTAATACCAAAGAAAGAGAACCACCCAAGCTAGAGGACAGAGTTCACCTGGGAGCAAACAGATGTAAACTTGGCACAGCCAAATCATGGCCAGAATTATAGGAAGGTTGCTAAGCAGCTTTGGTATAGCCCCCAAGTAATACCAGCAGTAGCACAGAATATACTATTTTTAAGACAGAGCTCACTTTACCTGTATACAGGGACTTGGACTGAGACAGGCCTTCCAACTGAGTGTAAGCTAAAAAAGACAGAGGTGAAGCACCAGCACATATTTTATAGTTAAAAATATGTGAATTTTAACAAAGGATTTCATAGGAAATATGAAGAGCAGTAAATTATGTTAGGAATATTGCCTAGTAGGAAGACAGATATAGCTCTGTTGAAGGGCAAAGATTCAGGCCTCAGAAAAAAATGCTGATTTAGCATAATATAGCATACAAAAAAAAGGCATGAGACATGAAAGACAAAAGACAAACTGTGGGTAGCGTGAGGCACGACTTACCCTACTGAAGGCTAAAAAGGGGAATGAGCTGCACAGAGAAATGAAGGACAAAAATAATTTAGTTGAAGAATGGGAGAGGACAATCAAGCTGAGAAGCCTCCAGTCATACGGCAAAAGAAGCCTTTGAAAGTGGACTATAGCTTAGAGTAGAGAGACCACAGGCTTGCAAAATGTTAAGGACACTGAGTAATCTACTCCCAGGATTAAACACATTTACATTTGTTGCTATATCTGAGCCACAATTCTCAGCATTTTTTACGATCAAGCCAGTAAGGAGAAGAAAGCCATCTAACAGTTGCGAACCTCATGAAAACGTCAAGTGAAAAGATGGAGAGATGCAGGAAGAGAAATGAGGACCTTAGCTTTATTTTTAACGCCTGTTAAAAGCCTTCAAGGTGCAGACTAAAATTAAGATACAAAATGCTATTATTAGCTTCAGTTCCTTCATTCTGAACCAGCCTTTCCCCCAGTGGACTGCTATTCAGACCAAGAGACAACTGATGCCAAGATCCTTTGGTTCAGATCACATCCAAGTGAGTTTTTTCAGTGTGTCAACAGATAATAATCAGAGGAGAGGACAAAAAGCCACTGCTTGTCCAAATCATCATCTCCAACATATTCTACACATCTGCCTTTGCTTTTCTGGATTCATAGCCTTAGAAACATTCAGTTAATTTAATGATAGTTTCTATTCAGTTTCATTCAGGACCAAGTTCTGCACATTGGAAACAATGGTAGCAATGTCATTATCTTCCAGGGCATACAGTCAAATCCAGAAGTGTCTTAGCATTGCTCAAAACTTATTAAACCATTTGTCTCACATTAGATGCAATCAGATACCCTTTAGAAATATTCTGAACCAGGCCTTCTACCACTTGAACTTTCGCAAGTGAATTTATTGTGTAAATAAATCCTTACACAACTTCTACAGAAACACTGTTTTTCCGTTAAATTGGGTTCCGTCATCTATTCCCAAAGAGGGTCAAAGAAAGAATTCCATCTTAGCTTTTCCGTACAGTGTTATTTATACACCCTCTTACATCTCTTTTTGTGCAGTTTGTTTACCTAAATAAAAGATGCCTCACAGCTGCAAGACAAAGAAGCAAGACTTAAAAGTCCCCACAGGACATGTCTGTATTTCCACAGGTTTGGATTTTTGGTGTCTCAGAATGTAAAGCTTTTCAAGCTTAACTTTGAAAAGACAACTGATAAATAATAATACCATTTAAACTACAAGTTACTTGTGGGGACAAAAGTCCAAGCTTGCAAATACTTTTTTTAACACCAGTAGTTGGAAGGAAATAATATAAAGGGCTGAATAAGAATGGGCTGGGATCTTTTCTTGAAAAGGATGAAATGGGGCATGCTGAGCTATGATGTTTTATTTGTGTTGTAAATGCAGTACGTGTGAACCAGAAACAGTATTTGGCTGTCCAGAAAATACTGTTTCTAGTTGCAATTGTTTTGGATTCAGAGTCATTGCACAATGCTAAACAAACCTTGTAGACTCATGGTGTTCCTACCGAGATATAAATCTCAGTCTAATATCCAAAATGTGATTTAACTCTCTACTTCTCCCATGCAGTCTGTCATCTATGATATGCGTTATGCGTATGTTCTACTTTCAGATGGGAATAACACATTAACTACCTTACTGGCAAGTTTCAATATACATACCTTATGTCCATTCTTAATGGCACAGAATCTCTCTGGACTCTTGCTTTCATTAACTTATTTTGACTACTATCATTTTCAAGAAGAGACATTCCTTTTCTCTTCTTTTTCAAGAAGAGAAATTCCCTACTTCCTATGACTCTTTCTTCCTTTATGTGTTTAAATTCTACTATCTGAAATGCTCATAACTCTCTGAAAAATAAAAATATGACTGGATGGGGACTTCTGAAAGCTCTCAATACTCTATTCTCATTGAAGTCCCTGCTAGCTTTATCCCACACTCCAGTGGGATGAGAGCTCAGGCAGAGGCCTGATTCCATGTTGTAGTGCTTCCATCAGTGGACTTCTAGGTATACACAAAACCTGTTTTTTAATACTTAAGCATTCAGTAACATCACCAGTGTGAATTTGCTCTATGCCTACATTCCCATTTGTGAGCTTCCCTAATAACTATTGAACCTGTTGGCTAAATTGAGGATAAAAGCCTCAAAGGTATTTCAGTTTGTTTTCTGAAGACAGGCAGGAAAACAGAGAGAAGAGAGGCTGTATTAATGCCTCCCTGGGAGCAGGGAAGCAGCATGAGCCACATTCCCATTGGTCAGCAGGCAATCCAGAGGGAGAACATTACTGTACGCCTGAACACTGGGAAAAGTTTCAAATGCAGCTCACATTTCACAGCACAGCCTACCAATGAGGTACAAAGCCTTAAGAGATCAGGTTGCATTACTTCTGCTGTCCAAAGAATTACATTTTATTTGACTTCAATATATTAAATAAAGGTTAGGCCTTAACACAGTGAGATGTAGACATTTTATATCTGCATTTAGATAGGTTTATTTTAAGCAAGAAAATACATTCTAAAACAAATTCTAAATACGCGTGGGATTATTTCTTTTTTCTTTGCTTTTACATCTGCTGATCAACAAGGGAAAATGGTGTCTTATAACATGTGAGTGGTAGACAGCCACCAAATATCTCCCATTACACAGTCCGGGGTGCAGGAACACATGTAGAAGTCAATGACTATATGGGCTACAGCTGCAGGTCCAGGGAGATCTGCAGGCACAGGTCTCTGTCAGCATTATGTCTGAGTGAGTTCGGTCGGGATGAGAGAAGAGAGGGAAAGGGGGAAGAGGCCTCAGTTGAGCACAACTGCAAAGATTCAGAAGATAGAGAGGTAATGGGCTCAAAAAGTATAGATTTGTATTTGCACTTACATGTTCATACAGCCAGCTCACACCCTAAGGTATCTTCCTAGGAACGCTACCACAACAAGATTCATGACGTTCTTTGCAGTTTGGGAATCGGCATTCAACCAACCCCTCTTCCCTCCAGTACTTACAACTCTGCAGCAACCTCTGGCTCAACTCTCGTGACTGCGTACCTTCAACCAGCCGCAGCTGAGAGCTGCTTCCTTACAGGCAGTGATTTCAGACCCTGCCAGAAACCTCTGACAAATTTGTTCTCCATAAGTCAGAGCCTAGTGCCATTATGAGGTCTAAAATAGCTGGCAGGGGTGATACGTATTAATCTCAGTTGACCTCTATACATATAAGAAATGGCTAACACAAGATCTTGCACAAATATATGCTGGTCTAAATCTATTTAATAACTGCCTGTGATCCTGAAAAAAAAGGGGAGCCAAATCTAATCCTAAACCTGCTCTTATTCCAACAGTAGTGTCAACCCTCCACATTTTATCCCAAAAGCTGTGGTAGCAAATGTTATTCTTGAAGCTCACATTCCCAGAGTGACGTACTAATATCACTTGCTAGTCAGAAGTAACTAGTATAATGTCATTGTTCATCACTCTAAAGAAATCTTTAATCTTATCCTAAAGATGCACCATTTTGAAAAGATCAAGAAGACCCAACTCACATTTCTCAGAGAGTGATAAAAATTGGAATATTTTTAGATACTTCTCTGAGCTTGCTGTTCTAGTGACCTAGTTGCCCTAGACTTGCTTTATACTGAGTGCAGAAAGAAGGCACATGCAGAAGGTAATTCATCCCACCTAAAGACGGACACCTAAAACAAATAGTACAAACAGTTCTCTGCAGGTGCCTTTCTCTCCCCCTCAATTATAGGGGAAGCTTTAACAAGATGCCCCATTTTTCAAACCACCAAAGTTTGGTAAAATAAACTTTTTTTCTCTACCAGTTACATTTCTGCCTCATTTAAACACACAGTAAGGCAGACTGAATCTAAATGTGAATGTATGAGAATCCCTTAAGCACAAGGCAAACACACACATACATACATACATATACATATGTATATACATCTGTAGGTACATATGCATACACAGACACACACACTTTTCAAAGGCCTGCAGCCAGGACCTGAGATAAAGTGACTGACTTCAGGACATATTTTCTAGTCTACTGTGGGGTTGGGAAAATAGATTGATTCACATTTGAGATTTCAGCTGGGATTTAAAGCTACTAGTAGGAAACCTAGCCTAATATCTTTAATTTTAATCTGAGTTTTCATTTTTATTGTTCAGGCTTGTTTGTTTTAAAAGAATATTTAAAGACACAACCATTAAGAACATATTTGTCTGCAATTAAATATAACTTAGCACAAGATGAAATAATTCTTTCTGCTCCCTAGGAAGATGAGCTATGTCTAATAATATGTAAAGCTACTTTACCTCACTATATATTTATTGCACATCCTGAATTTTATGATTTTTTTAAGGTGTCAGGGAACATTTCATAATAATGAAAATGATTGTTTTGACTGTGATTTGCATCAAGCTGCATTTGGATAGAAATCAGAATTCAATTAAAATGTGCATATCCCAGCATTTTAAATAGCTCTTAGTTAAATAAAGTACCTTAATTGTCTTGAAAGCATCAGAAAAAGAAGTACCATAACATGTTTTGCATTCAAGTTTGACTTAGTAAATAAAGGAAATACTGCCTAATAATGAACTCCCGTTGCTCCTATTCACACAATAGCAGCCGTATTTCTGAAATGATTCATGGGCCCCAAAATAAAATGCGGTGAAAATTTAAATCTTTTTGAAAACATTTGTGCAGGTATGTTCCTATTGGAATTCTGGATGTTTTTCTCTGCAATGCTGACTTCATACACTTGTAGTTGTTTTTTACTTATGGACTGAAAGAGAAAATGAATCATTCTGTTTGTGTTCTGTTTGGTTTGGGGGTTTTCGTAAGCCCAAACTGATTTCTCAATTTTGAGTGAACTAAACAAAATGAAAGAAGAATATTCACTCTACACTTGCCATGTAAATTGAAACCAGGAATAATGAAAGCAAAATTTCTGTACAGCAGCAATTGATGTCTCAGATTTTGAAATAAATGCCAACACCAGCATTCAATCTACTGTAAATATAGAAAATACAGGTATTTAATAAACCACATCCCACTGTCATATGGTTGCAAAACTTGAGCTGACCTCAAGAGATAAAAATAGTTCTTCAATTCCATACATAATTAAGAAAACAGCAATATTTCAAGTAGTGGAATTTGACAGATCTCAATGAAATGGCATTTTGCAGTTACCCAACACCATGTGTTATATCTTGCAAAGTATTACATTTTGCTCACAACTTCAAATAAGCTGTCATGATTTCAAATGGGTTTCTTTTTCAAACTAGAAAGCATGCATTTTTTATTAATAATGTTTTTATTTATTTTGATTAACAATTTATCCCTGTATTTAAGAAAAAATATATTTATAATTAATCATAAAGAAAAATGTGCGGATTTTATGAAGATTTGTGCAGAATAGTCTCCAGAGCATAGCAGCCCCACCAGCATTGTTTGCAATGCAATAGATGTAAACAATACAAAAAGTAAATAGACCTTCACAATGCTATTAATTTCATCAAGATCATACAACATCAATTCTTCAAAACAACATGGGATTAGAAAGATTTTCATTGAAATATAAAACATTATTATAGCTGAGAACAATACATTTATTACTGTAGTATAAAAGTTTTATGTCCAGACAGCTCCAAAACTGTAGAAGCAAAAAAAGCATGACCTGCTTTTCTGTGTCTATCAGAACAATAAAAAGTCCCATATGGACTTTACATAGAAGGTTGTAGGGCCTCTTAACAAAACTGTATCATTTGGACACCTGAATTTGGAGTTAGGTCCCAGATACTCAGAGATGAGCATCAGCTTAGATCCCATGCATACTACCAGGGATAGTGAACTAAATAAATGTGTAACACTTTGCACTTATTGAAAAGAAAGCCTAACTGTAAGTGACATAAGAACCTTCTCACTGGCTGATAATGTCATTTGGTCCATAGCAGGGATTCTTTTTCTGTTCTTAAAACTGAGGCAAATAGAAATGGATTATTCTGAAATTATTCTGGCAGGAAGAGCCAAAGGAATGAAACACAAATATAACAGCATAGAGGCTGCATATTATCTTTAGAATGCTCTGTGTAAACACAGATATTTACACTAGAATCAAGTAATACTGCATGGCATTTGATTACCTTTCCATAGATAGACTAGCTGCTACACGCTCAGGTACAAACACATACAGAATCACACACACCAGGAACCACCATTTCTCTGTTAGAAAAACAGGATGCAGGAGAAGGTTACAGAATGTGGTTAATGTCTCAAAGCTACATCCTTGAGAGCACTGGAAACGAGAAATCTCTCCAAAGAAGCCCTAAGACCCCCATCAGTGACAGCATGAATGTAAGCCTGAACCACCTTTGCAGCAGAGGATTTCTCCATGGGGAGGGCAACCGAAGCTGTTTGAGGTATATTCACTACATTTTAGTTTAGAAGCTGCTAGAATAATCACAAGGAGAGACAGTAACCACTAGAGGATAATAGAGCTTACAAAATAATAACTCATAATTTACATGCTTAAAATTAGATGGTATCAGCTGCTGCCCCAGTGTTGACTGAGTGATCCTGATGGATTTATGAGACGCAATGCTACAAACTGTTTTCTCCCAAGATTCCTCAGGCATATGTTTCTTTGCATACAGGATGGTCTCCAGCCACCAGATCTAGAGGAAAGCGCACGTGAAGATGCTGCCTCTCATGTTTTCTGTAATATTCCTTTCTCCTCTGCCAACCACAAGGGAGAAAAGCCATAATTGTTTTATACATAGTTTAACCAGTTCTATTCCTTTTCTTCTCTACTAAAAGTCAAATATGGATCTGTAGAGTATGAATGAAAGGATGCCACTTAATACTGGAAACACGGACCTCACTCAAACCACAGTGGCACTAACAGCTTCATTACAGTTTGATTCCTCTCAGCAAAGGTGTCTAAAAATTGTCAGATTAGAGCAACTATTCAGTGTAGTGTGGAAATTAGATGCTAATTAAGTTATCTGAATACCTGAACTTTTGCAGCACAAAAGCTATAAAATAGATTAGCATTTTATTTACCAGTCATTAATAAGAGGTGAACAGCAGCTGAAATCACACTACGTTAATAAGGTCACAATTACAGTAAATTACTTTTGTACAAATTGAGCACAATCACACAGTATTTAAAACTGCATTATTGCCAGTCTTGGGAGTAAGGTGAAAACAGGATCTATACCTAGTGTCTGTTTTCCACGGGAAGTGAAAATGGCATGCACTGACACAAAATGACACAAAAGATATATATGCCTCACGTGAGGTGCACATGGACAGTCTCTCCCATGCGGCTCAGTGAGGAATATGGAGACTGAACACGTCATCTGCTTTTCGTAGCAAAAGCTGCAGTACCACATGGAGGAACTGCAAAAAGTCAAATTTAGCCACGTATCAGATTGTTTGCTGGCACAGGGCTAAGCTGTGGCTTCAGTTCTTTCTGCAGAGAGGAGGAGACAGGAGGGAGCCCCATCCAGCACACACTGAACCAAGGAGATGCTCTTCCATGTTCATCAAGACATGGAGCAGGTACTCCAGCAGGGAGTAAGAAGGAGTCTTAACACACTATCCAACTTCTTCCAGCCTCTCTGCCTTAGTCATTATTCATAACGACACCCTTTCTATTGCACTGTGTTTGTACACCCGAGGGGAAGATTAACTGGAAAACTGAAGCAGGGCTGCAGCTCCTGCCCCATCTTCCCTCTGACACTCAGTACGTGGCTGGTAATGCACATGCTCAACGTGCATGATTTTACCCTTTAGTCCTGCTACATCTGGCCCTACAATGAACCCAACAAAAAGAAAGATAGCATTTTTAGTTCTTCTGTTTTCTTTATTTTGTACATTTAACAAGGCTGTGTAGTCAATTACACTTTGTACCTAATGTGATTTTGAATTTCATTTTAAAAATATGTTTCAGGTTAATCCCACATGTTTAGTCATCTGGCAATGTTTTTTTTTGTCCTGGCAAGAACAGAAATGAAAATTTCTTGGCTGCTAAAATATTTTTTTCTTACTCTCTTTTTGGTTGTTTTCCTTTGCCTCATAAGAGCAAATATTTGGCAAAAGGATTGTGAGGGCAGTGCTTTGTTTTCAATATAGTACATGTGGGGATTTGATAGGTACTAGAAATCTTCAGCTTCCAGTATTGCCAGTCTATTCTCAACTTTGTTTTTCTGGGCCTCAGACGTCAGCATCAAAAAGTCAAAATTTACCAAGTTTTTAACAGAAATGGTGCATGTGAAATCATTCAGCAACCATTATGGGTATGAACTCTTTATTAGTATCCATCATAGGCAAGCACAGTTGTGCTGGTTTTGGCTGTGATAGAGTTAAATTTCTTCATAGTAGCTAGTATGGGGCTATGTACTGGATTTGTGATGAAAACAGTGTTGATAACAGAGGGATGTTTTCATTCCTGCTGAGCAGTGCTTACACAGAGCCAAGGGCTTTGCTGCTTCTCACCCCACCCCACCAGCGAGCAGGCTGGGGGGGCACAAGGAGCTGGGAGGGGACACAGCTGGGACAGCTGACCCCGACTGACCAGAGGGATATTCCACACCATACGACGTCATGCTCAGCGTATAAAGCTGGGGCAAGAAGGAGGAAGGGGGGTACATTTCGAGTGATGGCGTTTGTCTTCCCAAGTAACCATTACGTGTGATGGAGCCCTGCTTTCCTGGAGATGGCTGAACACCTGCCTGCCCATGCGAAGCGGTGAAGGAATTCCTTGTTTTGCTTTGCTTTGCTTGCATGCATGGCTTTAAACTGTCTTTATCTCAGCCCATGAGTTTTCTCACTTTTACCCTTCTGATTCTCTCCCCCATCCCACTGTGAGGGAGGTGAGCGAGCGGCTGCGTGGTGCTTAGTTGCCAGCTGGGGTTAAACCACGACAACAGTGTATCATCTTAGACCTGGCATGTAGCTTTCTCACAGAAGTTCCACTAGTCCCTAGTGGAAGCTCCCTGGGTTTCTTCCAGTCAGCTCTTTCAGCAGGCCCGTTCATGCTCTCTGAAAAGCTGTGCCAGCTGCTGCTGCATGGGTAGGAACCTCTGTCAAAACCAATTTACAGAACTGCCTGTATTCACGTGCTAGCATTGGATCCTCTATTTTATCTGGTAATTCTAAGAAATTTTAAACTGGCAGAAACATCAAGCCAACAAAATCACGGTAATACTGTGCAGTTCATGCTGGTTTGTGTCTGAAGTATAGGCTTTGCTTTAGCTACAGTAAATGTAAAATAAAAATTAAAAATTGACAATACTGACTTATAATAAATAAGCAAAGGAAATGCTTGTCTCCTACCCATGGAAACAGAAGGGAAGCAGAAGCCACATAAGGTGACCAGGCTGGCTATCCTCTCTAGAAAGAAACAAGGCAGCCCTGGGTACTTCTGTTCTAGTTTGGCCAATCATCTTTGAAGGCCTTTTTGAAAATTAAATGCTAGAAATTCACTGTCAAAACTACAACGATGTGTAGTTAAATTTGAAATCACTTCATTGCAAAAGCATATATAGAAATACACTCTCTCTTCTGATAAGAAAAACAGGTGACACTTTTTTCTTCAGTCAATATTTTGACTAATGGCTTGCCTAAGGTAAGCTGAAAAGCAATCTGCCTGAGAAGACTTAACTTTAGGTCCTGCAAGGGTTGGTGATGGAACAAAAAATAGCAGTAGCATCAGGAAATGGCATTGTCATAATGCTGCAGAGAGAAATCCTGAGACAAGATCCCTGCACAAAAATAAAAGGCAGCACCGGCAAGCCTTGAAAAATATCCTGCACATATTGATAAAAAAGCCTTTAAAGTCATTCTTCTAAAAAATAAACTGAACTGACATAGCAAGTCATTATGATTTCTTCTTCACGGCCTTCCTCTATTTCCTTATGCACGAGATGAAACCAAACCCAAGGAACATGCAAAGAAACAAAACCAGGATAATAGCTTTCCCTGTTTTGGTCTGGGGTTTCTTTGGAGGGGAGACTGCTATTTAACTCCCAGACCACAGGAGGCAAGCATGTGAGAGCCAAGATATTTGATTTTTATGCAGGACATCATACTGTTGTTTTGTATGATTCTCTCTTCCCCAAAAACGGCTATCCACGTGCCCTGTTATTTTACCTCAGTATGTCACATAGCTTTGCGCCTGCAAAAACACTGGCAACTCTGAGCAGGAAAGTGGACAGGAGGTGGGACACCACAGGCAGCACGGCCACAGCATTTTAAGGATGGCTGCACCCTGGTAAGGATCTCCAGTCTTGCCCACATGTAATGACTGCTGTGGGTGGCACTTCTGCCTCTCCAAGCTGCCAGGGCTTGACCCCTACAGTGAAGAGAAGGTATTACCATATAGTGTTACTGCCCACAGAAAAATGTCATCAAATGTGTGAACACTGCCCAGCAAAGGCTTACTACATGTGCTGTGACTGGTTAGGGGACTGGGGAAAGAGCAGGCTGAACAGCCACACTGATCTGCTTCTCATCCTCCTCTGCTTGCCACTGTGGGAATGACAGAGGTCCAGGATCAGTCCTCAGGTGTGTACTGGAGTATGGCATGAGGTTCCTCTGTGGTACAAACAAATTTATTTTCTGGAGTGATGCTTGTTTCCATGTTGTCATGTGGGCAAGGAAATTACTTGTTTCTTGAAGTCTGTTGGGAGGCAGGCTGTATGTATGGAAATGGAGATGCAACGTCAAAACCTGGCTCTGCCACGCAGGTCAAAAGACAGACCGAAGACACCTCAGCATTACTCAAGGGTGCTGCAATGGTGGGGTTGTTATTGTGTCCATTTCTCAGAGGCACCACTCAAGACACCCTTAGTGCACTGTGCAGTAAACGTGGTGTGCACTGTCAGAGAACTGACTTTGGAGGTTCACATTTGTACATGCTAATTATGTAAAAGCAGATGACATATATACTAGGAGAAGCTAGATCACTACTATATGATGCAAAAATCTTATCTCTTGAAGAGGTTAACTTTGGCTCCCACTTTCCAGGATCTAATGAATGATGAGAATTGGTGAGAAATGCATAACATGTCATTAAGCTCTCCTGGGTGACAAGCATTAATTACAAACAAAAATAAAACCAAGCCTACCCAGGCAAAGAACTGTTCTCTGCCATTATGAGGATCAAAGGAGTAAAGAATATCTTTCCACTTCTCACAACCACATAGCCATCCTACCAGAACAACAGTGATACATGCAGGCATGGCGGTTTGGGAGCCCCAGGTCACACCGTATGGACAGTGATGAAGAAAACCACCATCCCCCTGTGCTGACTTCCAAACATTCAGCAACCTAACACAGCAATGTGAAAGCGGCTTACAGCGGCAAGGGAACAGGCCTACAACCTGATCCAGGAAAAGTACTGTAACTTTGGGTCTTTCTGTTGATTTCAAAGCAGGAAATTCTCTATGATGAGGTCTTAAACCCTTTTACTGACATCTGGATGTGTTAGTGAAATCATTCCTATCAGTGTTTATCCCTGCTGAGACATAGTGATTAAGAAGCTGTGTTGGTCCATTTCCACAAAAAACCTCAAGGCACTATTACCACCTACTTGCTGTTTTCATGCAACACTACTGTCACTGGTTTGCTAAAGCACAGGATTTATCTTTCAAGCAAATTCCTAGTTGAAAAATTAAGAGCACAACGGTACATAAAGGGTTTCCAAATTCCACAGTACTTCTGGTAATCAACATTCTGTGTACCTATTTTTATTCTCTCTAACCAGTCTGGGTCTCTGCTTTATCCTCAATCCACTTTTATTGTAAGTCACATCAGATTAGAAATACATTCAACTATGAGAAAAATCTTCTGCAACTGATCCAAGAAGAAACAATAACAAAAACCCACGCATATTACACTTGGAGCCTCTTTAAAACTAAAAAACAAACAGAAACAATGCAAGACACTGAAAAATACTGACAGATTTCATTAAGGTCTTGTTTAGAAATGTACTGCAGCTGAAGTCTCTTGTAGGATATCCTGTGGATGACACATAAGATTGTCAGTATAGGATAAAAAGCAGCCGGACCCATTGACCCCATAAGGCTTAGTTCTGTACTTTTGCTAAACCATCTGTACTACATCAGTTACCCCTTCATCTCTATAAGTGCAATTGATTTGAGTTTTTTTCAGTGAATGGACACTAACTGAGTATCTTAACTATGAGTATTGTAAAGCTTACCTACATAAGCCCCTCACTACAAGATAGACATTGAGGTGCTGGAGTGTGTACAAAGAAGGGCAACAAAGCTGGTGAAGGGTCTAGAGCACAAGTCTTATGAGGAGCGGCTGAGGGAGCTGGGGTTGTTTAGCCTGGAGAAAAGGAGGCTGAGGGGAGACCTTATCGCTCTCTACAACTACCTGAAAGGAGGTGGTAGTGAGGTGGGGGTCGGTCTCCCAAGTATCAAGTGATAGGGCAAGAGGAAACGGCCTCAAGTTGCACCAGGGGAGGTTTAGATTGGAAACTGGGAAAAATTTCTTCACTGAAAGGGTTGTCAAGCATTGGAACAGGCTGCTGGGGGAAGCGGTTGAGTCACCACCCCTGGAGTTATTTGAAAGACGTGTAGATGTGGTGCTTAGGGACATGGTTCAGTGGTGGACTTGCAGTGCTAGCTTTAAGGTTGGACTCGATGATCTTAAGGGTCTCTTCTGACCTAAATGACTCTATGATTCTGTAACAAACTCGTCACTGAATTCCTAAGCATTTTCTTTTATCCTGTATTAATTCATGTAAACTGTGAGCCAGACCCTGCTGCAGTAAGAGCTGATGGAAGTTTTGTCATTGATTTCAGTGCAATGAAAGGCAAGACAGCTGTTTTTCAAGTTTTTCATGGACCTAGTGTTTAATAAATATTTTTACACAGTCTAACATCATCGAGTCCCAATGCACAGCAGGGCTAAAATACATTGGCAGGAAGTTTGTACAGGAGGTAAAAGTGTGTCCTCCCGCACCATCTTCAAATTTGCAGAGCTCTGACTGCCAAAGCAGAAATATGGGATGTTGGCCTTCACAGCATGGGACACAGATCAAAAAGGAAGCATGAAACTGAAGATTACTCAAGTACAATAGGAAGCCTGAGATCATGTAGGATTTATTCACTACCAAAAATATCAGAGCCAAACCCAAACTCCCAAAAGAATATCTAGCCAGTTTGACACCATAAACAGGACACTTCCTTAGCTTTGTAAACAGGAGATTGATTTGAAACAAACTGCCAAGTAACCTAACACAATCCAGTATTTTAGCCAAGAGATCCTCTCCAGAAGCAGTGATACAAGTGGTCTCTTTTATCAAAAATGTGGTATAATACAATCAACCTTATAAATATCATAGCAGGATTTTTGGAGGCAATTCTCGAATACAGCTTGAATCAACTAACTAAAAGGAGTACTACTAAATTTTCCTGCATTAGTGAGCAAATTCTTACTACAGAGAATGCCAACACAGAGCCTTCATGGTATTTCTTAGGACTCATTTAATATCCCAGTGTCAAATCCCTGCAGGTCCACAAAAGCCAGAGCAGGCGGGGCAAACAGCCCTTCTCTAGGGTTGGGAACATGCTATGAACATTGAGAGCTAACTCAAGCTTTCTTAGCTGGGTAGGCAAAACTGAACGTTGCTACACAAGGAACAGAGGAGGAAGGCAAGGAGAAGGGACACAGCTGGGCCCAGAGATGTAGGAGAACCACACTTCATGTTCCTGCTAGTGCTGCACGTGGGAAAAGGGGTGAGAGTGGGCAAGAGGGAGAGCAGGACAGAAGAGACAGGCAAAGCGACCACTGCTTCTGAGGCAGGATATGTTCCACCCATCGCCACCCCTGTCAGCTGCAGTAGGTGCCATTACAGAATGGTTGAGGCTGGAAGGGAACTCTGGAGGTCATCATTATTGCTCTGGAGGCAACAAGGAGCTAGACATTTTGAAGCCTTTTGGAGTCTGATATCGCAGGCAGCTGCCTACTTTTTCTGTTTTCAGAGCCAGTCCTGTAAGATATTTTATTTGCTGTTAAAGAGATCAGTCTGTAATTTGCTGCAGATATATTTTAATACAAGCAAGACTATCCATATGAAAAGACTGCAGCATAAAATACATAAACTTCTGCTGCACCTTTTCTATATATACTATCATTAGAGGTATGAAATGAAAGCCATTCCCTGTCCTTCTAATTTACTGTTCCTCAAAGAAGTTTTTTGCTGTATAAATAATACACATTTTGCAGATCTGTTCCTTTTATGCAATATTTACACCCAGTCTAAAGAAGGAGTACCAGAAATGTAATGTAGTGAATTTGTATATTATTTTTTTGAAAGAATTTCTGCCTTCAATAATCCTTTTCCCTATAAGTTCCTTTTTACCTAATAAAAATTTTAATAACATGTAAATTACTTTCAGAACTTCCACTCACAACCTGGAAAACTGACAAACATTTTTAAACACAACTTGCTTTCAACCCAAATTCCATAAATGACATACCTAACAACATCATGTAAAGAGGATCTTAACTACCTTCAATAGTTAGGCTCAAATATTTGTCTATCAGTTCATCGTTCAACCAGGACTTCAAAAAGTTACATTAAACCTGGGGGGGGGTGGGATTAGTATTCTAAAAAAAAAATTCCCTGGGTACAATATTTTTGTGATTCAAATGCTAATTTGGAAACAATTATATTAAGTGTACTTATACTCATTTCCCTGTGCTTATGTCCTCTGATTTATGTGCATATATAATATCCTACATGACATAATATGCAAAAGATGCAATATATATTTATTCTACATATCCATGTACATAATATTCATGCCTATGAAACATATGCATTATATTTTTATTTTAACAGAATACTTGACAAATATATTTGACAAAAACATAGTGACAAAGGATGAGGAAAAGGCTGAGGTACTTAATGACTTCTATGCCTCAGTCTTTAATAGTAAGACTAGTTGTTCTTTGGGTACCCAGCCCCCTGAGCTGGAAGACAGGGACGGGGAGCAGAATGAAGCCCCCCATAATCCAAGGGGAAATGGTGAGCGACCTGCTACACCACTAAGACACACACACAAGTCTATGGGGCCAGAGGGGATCCACCCAAGCGTACTGAGGGAGCTGGCACAAGTGCTCACCAAGCCACTTTCCATCATTTACCAGCAGTCCTGGCTAACCAGGGAGGTCCCAGTTGACTGGAGGTTAACAAATGTGATGCCCATCTACAAGAAGGGCCTGAAGGAAGATCCAGGGAACTACAGGCCTGTCAGTCTGACCTCGGTGCTGGGAAAGATTATGGAGCAGATCATCTTGAGTGCCATCACACGGCACATGCAGGACAACCAGGTGATCAGGCCCAGTCAGCATGGGTTTATGAAAGGCAGGTCCTGATCTCTCTCCATCTATGACAAGGTGACCCACTTTGTGGATTAGGGAAAGGCTGTGGATGTTGTCTACCTGGATTTAGTAAAGGCTTTGACACTGTTTCCCACAGAATTCTCCTGGAGAAACTGGCTGCTCATGGCTTGGACATGCATACTCTTTGCTGGGTAAAAAACTGGCTGGATGATTGAGCCCAAAGAGTGGAAGTGAATGGAATTAAATTCAGATGGCGGCCGGTCACAGGTGGTGTCCCTAGGGCTCAGTTTTGGGGCCAGTTCTGTTTAGTATCTTTATCAATGATCTGGATGAGGGGATCAAGTGCACCCTCAGTAAGTTTGCAGACAACACCAAGTTGGGTGGGAGTGTTGGTCTGCTGGAGGGTAGGAAGGCTCCGCAGAGGGATCTGGACAGGCTGGATCGATGGGCTGAGGCCAACTGTATGAGGTTCAACAAGACCAAGTGCAGGGTCCTGCACTTGGGTCACAACAACCCCATGCACTGCTACAGCCTTGGGGAAGAGTGGCTGGAAAGCTGCCCAGCAGATAAAGGACCTGGGGGTGTTGGTTAACAACGAGCTGAATATGAGCCAGTAGTGTGCCCAGGTGGCCAAGAAGGGCAACAGCATCCTGGCTTGTATCAGAAATAGTGTGGCCAGCAGGACTAGGGAAGTGATCGTCCCCCTGCGCTCGACACCGGTGAGGCCGCACCTTGAATACTGCATTCAGTTTTGGGCCCCTCACTACAAGAAAGACATCGAGGTGCTGGAGCATGTCCAGAGAAGGGCAACGAATCTGGTGAAGGGTCTAGAGCACAAGTGTTCTGGGGAGTGGCTGAGGGAGCTGGGGTTGTTTAGCCTGGAGAAAAGGAGGCTGAAGGGAGACCTTATCACTCTACAACTACCTGAAAGGAGGTGGTAGTGAGGTGGGGGTCAGTCTCTTCTCCCAAGTATCAAGTGATAGGGCAAGAGGAAACGGCCTCAAGTTGCACCAGGGGAGGTTTAGATTGGAGACTGAGAAAAATTTCTTCACTGAAAGGGTTGTCAAGCATTGGAACAGGCTGCTGGGGGAAGCAGTTGAGTCACCACCCCTGGAGGTATTTGAAAGACATGTAGATGTGGTGCTTAGGGACATGGTTTAGTGGTGGACTTGGCAGTGTTAGGTTTATGGTTGCACTGAATGATCTAAAGTTCTTTTCCAACCTAAAAAATTCTATGATTCAATGATTCTAAATTTTGCAAATACTTGTACTTTTGGTTCATCGTAAGCTATAGTTAGTTTTACTCGGCATCATCTCACTTATATATAAGCTATTCGAGCTTATATAAATATATTTTATCCTGTAGGACTGAGTCCCTTGACTTCAATGGAATTATAAAGATGCTGAAAGTTAAGGACATGGAGAATGTTATTGCACTAATGATTCCCTGTGAGTTTCCTATTTATGCCTATTCCTAGGTGTTTTATAAAACACAGCCTTTCTGTGGGATCACAGTGAAAAAAAAATACATTATTTTAGAATTTTCAGCAGTGTTCAGTTTCTAAGAATCAAAGCAAAACAATTATCAAGTTTTCTCTGCAAGCCTTTTAAGAATTAGCTGACCCAATTAAGTTTCATTCAAATACATTTTAAAAAAAAGAAACAAGAAGTGTTGAGAGACTGGCTGGAGAGTTTATAGTGACTTCCACTAAATTATATACATCTACCTGATAAAAGACGTTTCAAAGCTCCTTTGGAGAATTATTCCATGCTGCTTGCTGCTGAGTCAGGGTTGGAATTCTCGTGCAATATCCTTTGATACTTCAGTTCAAATAGTTAATTATACAGATAAGAGAATCATCAAAGTTAAATAATTGTAGACCAAAGTGCATTACTACAGGTAAATTATTAAGGGTTTTTTTTTTTATCTGATGAAGACTGAAATACATTTTTTTTTTACAAAACCTCCAAAAACAATCAGGATAATAAGCTTATAAAAGCAAATTTATTTTAGCTATTTTCCAGTTGACACAATTTTATGTTACTAGAGTCCTTTAAAAAAACATGTACACAAGCCTATTATAAAATAACTCAAGAAGTGCATTCCAAACCTGAGGTTCTTATACTGATACAACAGCCATTTCAAAGTGGTATGAAAAACACCCCAAAAGCAGACAGTTAACACCTGTTTGGTGAGAGAATACTGCCCAAATCACCAAATGCTCTTCCCTGTGCTTAGGCACAGGCCAACACAGGGAAGGGGAGGGTAGAGTTAATGGCACACATCCCTTTGGACAGGCCATCAAAGAGCCAAAAGCTGTTACCGTTTCCCCAGAATGGTAAAGTACAATTTTTCTTTGTATTTTGGTGTTTAACAAGCAAACCAAAGTTTAGAAATTCCATATTTATTTTGATTGATAATGAAAACCACAAGAGCCCAGAATCTTATCTCAAGTCGTCTGATGTTACGGTTTCAAACCCACATCAGAAGATACTGATTCCATGGCGTTCTGTTGTTTACATACTGAAATGATTTGACACTATGCTGACTGTTCTGTTCTGCCTTTTCTTTAAACTTTGGATTTTAAAGTTTAAAATATGTATAGTGATGCTTAGTCTGAGTATACAGACTAGGCATACTTTCCTAGTTTGCACATTCATACAGATGTTTGTTCCATAACAGATAAGAACGAGCAACTGATGTTTCAGTTAGACACCATACAGTAAATAATATTACTTAGCATTTTTCATCTCCACTTTTGATCTCCTAGTACACATAAACAACCAAAATAGCAGAAACAAAATATCAGACTTCTTCTAATTAGGCAGTATTACCTGTATACTGCAAACTGGGAAACTGATGCAAAGAGAACAATGGAAGCATCTGGAAGCTCCCTCTGTGTGTTATTCTGACAAACTTCAAACGACTTAACAGGTAATGGCATTAATAAAGACTTTAAGTAAATACTACTACATGTGCTATAAATATGGCTGGCATCTCCAGGACACTTTAAAAAATTGATTAGTGCTACACTGGACAGCTGAGTCATCAATGCCCGTCCTTCCGCTAGGACAAGAGGATGTCTTGTAAGCAGGTTATTTATATTCTTAATATCTTCAGCAGGAAGTACAGGCTGGTTAGGTTTGGTAGTCATTAAATGGCACTTTTTTTGTATGTGCTGCCCTTCATCTATAGATTTCTTCCCAGAGCAACCTCAGTCTAAAGTAAGAGCAATTACAAATAGGCCAACCTCTTTTAGCCTAAAAGAAGAAAGATAATCTCGAATCGCGCACAGTGCAAAGGTTTGTTTTGGCCGGAAGCAATACCAAGCCTCCATATTAAAGCTCTGTGTATGCAGTATCACTAGTTTATCCTGGTTGGAGGTAACAGAAAACTGGAATCCAAAGGATTGCTTTCTTTTTTAATGAAATGTGCAGGTGGTCTTGGACTTGCCAAGATACAGTACTTTTTAAAAGAGCTGAACAGACCTTGCTTCCTCTTCAGTATCTCTCTTAATTCCACAACATAATAATCATGATCATCAACCCAGGACATAATATTAAATTAGTTTTTATCCCTGCTGCACGCTTTGAGAGAGACTGTTGGAACATATTAGCTCCAGTGTATTGTGTGCTCTTAGATCCTCTTCCATATTATCATATCTGCGAATATTTACAATGCAAAAAATACTGTCCCACTCAGCAATGCAACCCACATGTCTTTAATGCTATTCTGTATCAGCGCTGCAAACCAAAACAAGACACAAACACCACTGAAAATTAGACAAAAATACTTATAGTGGCCTACAGCCAACTATGGTCTAAGCACTTTGCTTGTGAGGTCATCACATGCATGCAACATTTGGAATACAGCTCATAACCTTTGGCTGCACAAATATAGACCTTTAGTCAACAAACTCAAGCAACAGTTTGGTTCCTTTGACTAAAATCAGGACCATCAGCAGCTTATCTGCTTCAGATGTTGTGACCCGATAGCCAGCTCCACTGACCATACCAGAACACATCATCCTTTGCAGCCAAAAAGCAAGAGGATTCCCAAGCACAAGGAGGGAGCAAGGCTGCAGCATGCTAAGGGTTTGCATGTGGTCTTCCTAAAAGTGTGTTTGGAGTTTGACTTGGAAGGAAGCTGGCTTAGCTTAGTTCAGTGATGGTGTCAGTTCTTCTAGAAGGTTTAAGATGACAGGCTAACAAGTCATGAGGCTTGATAAAATACACAATAGTTTTAAAGGATGAAACAGAAATAATGCATGTATGCTTTTATTATGAACACATATATTTTTATCACATTAAATTTGGCTTCTGAGACAGAAGGAACTGCAATTCTGTCTTGTTTCCAGACTCGCTATCCCAATTCTAAGAAAAAGCCTCTTCACCTTCTCTATGCCTTCTTTCAGTGACTAGGAAAGGCAGAGAATTAAGTTCAATATGGCTCCAAAGCTGAAACATAAACATCTTCCTAAAACAACTGTATACCCATTATACACATTGTATACATGCTGAAAAATAAACACTGGCAAATACAGAGTACAATCTTGGAAATGGCTCAAGTGACTGGGTTTTTTAAAAGGGTTTATAAAATATATAAATTCTGGCAACTGGAAGACGTTAACTTGAAGACTGAACTTAACCCTGTTCATTTTCAGGGAGAATATCTCGCATTTCACTCTGCAAGAGGGTACAGTCCAACATGCAAAAGCAGGTCCTCCCGCATGAAGTTGGAACACAACAGGTTGCTCCCCAACCAGAGGCTCATCGCCCTTCCCAAACCGAAAGACCTGGTTATCTTTAATCACAAACAAGTGGATTCCAAAGGCGAATTTCAGCGGTGCTATTTTCATGCAGCCTCCACATTCGTTCACCACAGGGCCACGGCACACGGCCACGCTGACCGCTCACTCGAGGCGCCTGCGCCCGCGCAGCTGTGCTGCAGACCGTCGACAGCACCTCAGCTGTCGGGGATATGCCCTGCCGGCCGCTCGCAGCGCGAAACGCACCAGAGCCCAAACACGAAGACTGAACCCGCTCTTTGGGCTGTGTCTGAAAGCCCGCAGCCACCCTCCCTGGTGCCCACCGTCACTGGGCATCCTACTCCTGCCGACGGTGCGGCAGGCACAAGGGACGAGGCCAGTCCTCGCGGGGCACTGCCCAGCAGACCCGGGCGAACGCCCAGCCCTGGGCCCAGACCCTCCCGCCAAGGCGGCCCTCCACCCGGAGGACGGCTCCCCGAGAGCCGCTACAGGAGCCGAAAGAGGCCAAAGGCCGCAGCGCGGCCGGGAGAGGAGCCGCGCTCCCGCCGAGCACCCCTGAGGCGGCGGCGGCGCCGCCCGCGCCCCGCCCCGAGGCCCAGCGGCCGCCGCCCGCGCGTCCTCCCTCGCCCACCACACGCCGCCCCCGGGGGGACACGGCGGCGGCCCCGCTCAGGCCGGAGCCGCCACAAACTCGCCGCCCTCCCCGCACTGCCCCCGGCGTCGGCACCGCAAAGGGACACAGACGAGACGGGGCCCGCGGGTGCCGAGGGGCGCCGGGCGGGGCCCTCCGCGGCAGCTGGGACCGGGCACCCCGCGCCGGCAGGGGCAAGGTGCCGCCCGCAGCCCGGAGCGGACGCGGGGAGCGCCGCCGGCTCCCAGGAAGCCTCCCCGAAGTTGCCCCGAGAAGTTTGGGACCGCCCGGAGGAGCAGCCGCCGGGCAGAGCCGCCCCCTCAGCCGACACCTCCCTCCCTCCCCCTGGCCGCACGCTCCCCGGCCGACCCCCGCCGGCCTCCGGGGACCGGCCCCCGCGCCCCGGCTGACCCCGCCGGCCTCTCAGGGACGGGACCCCCGCCCGGACAGAACGCCGCCGGCCTCTGGGGAAGGGGGGACGGCAGCCCCCGGGGCGCGCTCCGGGCTCGGGGCTTCCTCTGCAAGTGCAGCCCCTGGCAATAAAGAAGACAGAGAGACGCTTACCATCTCGCCTGATATTCGAGGACCGCAAGGCTTTTATAGATCCGCTCTGGGCAGGGGCAGTGGTGCCCTGACGGCTGCAAAAGTTCGCACAGACGACAGCGTAGAGGAGGAGGAGGATGAGCAGTTGCATTGGGATCCGCTGTGAACGGGACCGTGTCTCTGCAAAGAAACCCGGCTCTCCCCACCCAGGGTGCTTCCCTCTCTCGTGTTCTCTCCCCCTTCCCGGACTTTTGGTTGTTGTTGTTGCGGGTTGCTTGCGTGTTTGGGGGAGTTGTATGCAGGGAAGGAAAAAAAAAAAAAAGCACACAAAAGCCCCGAAAACCAAAAAAAAACCACACCACCCGAAACAGCAGTCACGGCTGCCGAGTTACTCTCCGAGCTGCCCCCAAACTTCCTGCATGCTGAACTTTCTGCTGCCTTTCTGGGGCCGGCCAAACCCGGCAAAGGTGAGAAATCCCCGGGCCGGGACCGCCGCCCCCTCCCCTCGGCCGGCAGCGCCGTGCCCCACGTCGCAGGCGGGGGGGCTGCCGCTGCCGCAGCCGCGCTCCCCTGCGGCCGCCGCGGCGCAGCTCCGCGCCCCGCTGCCGGGCTGCGCCCGCCGCCTCGCACCGCCGCCGCGCCGCGCCGCTCCGCTCGGCAGGAGCCGCCGCTGGGGTGTGGAGCGGCGGGAGCGCCCCGCGCTCCGCGGAAAGGGGGCCGGGGGGGAGAGGCGGCCCGGGGGAAGGGGGCGGCCCGGGGGCAGGGAGGGAGGCGGGCGGGAGCGGCCGGCGCCGGGGAGGCAGGGAGCGGTGCCCGGGTCCTCCGTGAGCTACCGGCCGCGCCGTCTCCAGCCCGGGCAGAAAGCGGCAGGAGGGGTGGTGCGAGGGGGGGCTGGCCCCGGTGCGGAGTGAACCTGCCCTGCCGGGACCGCGGGGCACCCGGCGGGTGGGTCCGGTGGGAGCCGTGTGCCGGGGGCTCCCCGCCAGCAAAGAGGCCACGCACCCGTCACCCGCGGGCCCGCAGTGGCCACGTAAAGGTTATCCGTTGGGCTGGAATGACTCAAATCACTGAGTTGCACCGGGGCGGGCGTGGAGACTTAGTGGAGTAACTGGTGAAAACACATTGGCTGAAGAAAGCCGGCAGCTGTCCCTGGGAGAAATACATGGGCTCTTCTGTCATGCCAAGCACTGTCCAAAGCTTCTCATAAAAAGTTAATTCCTACTAATTTAGACCCTCATTAAGTTGGGTCCGGTATTAAAAGATTGTATTGCTGCCTGGGAGAGTTCAGCTCTAAACCAAAGGCATGTGAGGATTGTGATCAGATTGCTGTTTTACTACTCTTTTTCCTTCCATTAGCTGCAATGAAAATAATCAAGTGAAGACGTAGAAAAAACAATCAGGTTTTAACAGTTCTCTAATAAATTCTTACCTACTCAGTTTATTTCTTAAGGCATTTTATATGGTCTTAGCCAGTCTGACAAATTGTGACATGCTGCCGGACCTTTAGCAACATGAAACAACACCTCACTAGCAGAAGAAAAATGTCAATATAGTGCTGTATGAGGAATATTGGATGAGTCCTGCTACACTCAGAAGACTGCCTCTGGCTGTATGAAATATTTTCTCCAAGAGCGTGTTAGGATGACAATGGGACTGAAACATCTTGTATGTCTTAAGGAACCAGTAGGGTGCAATTCTGTTATGCATAATTCATGGTTCTTTATCCCTCTCATGTTCCCCAAAACCGACAGCGAACCTAATCCTGCTCCCATGTGGTAGATAATGGAAAGGCTCCAACAGTGCTTCATTTGTGAGCAGATGTGCCTATATTTTACGTGCCCGTTTCAGGGGGGAAACTGGGCAAACAGAGGGAAGGTGGCCAACCCAATCATCCTAATAGAAGCAGAAAGTCAAATAGAGGACATACAGCAAATGAAGACAGGGGGAGCTGTGAAGATGTGTTCTGTTCATCCAGTCAATGTGTCTGTCTCTTTCCAATTACATTACAACGAAGTGGCAGAAAATGTCAATAGGATCCCAGCTACCTAGCTCTCTTCTGAGTGCAGGTACCTTGTAAGATAAAAGGAGGTGGTCAATACCCTGGCCTTACCACAACCCCCGTGGTGAAGTCTTCCCTTCCTCAGTGTCCTGAGGCCCTCATTGACTCTTAGATTTAGGGAGCTAGAACCCGTAATTGCTTCCCCTTGGGGGCGTGCAGTGACCGTTTTAAGGCGGTGGAGGAGGAAGAGAAGGAAGGACGGATTATCTTCCATCCAGAAGGCAGACAAAAGGTGTTTTGACAGTATCTGAGCAGTTATATAATTCAGTCAAGAAAGGGCACTGTTTCCAAGGCTGTTTCTGTACCCAGCTTCACCTGTATAAATTTTCTTATATAAAATTCATACACCTTCCCAAGAGCTGAGTCTGGAGCTGGAGTCATGCGGTGTCTTTCTGGCCCCATGCCTGCCTGGCTGCACAGGTCCAGCTTTGACACAAGAGTGGAACAGGCTTTCACCTAAAACACTCCACAGCTGTTTGGCTGATGTGCTCCCTGGCTTGATATAGACGATAAGTTTCAACTTCCTCAAGCTGACCCAGCTACAGAACTGAGGTTTTTCTCAGCATTTTTTTTTTTTTCTTTTAAAGAAGTACATACTGCTTGTGATGCATAAGATGAAATTCCTGTTTCTGCAGCAGAGGTACTTGTTGCTTAGAGAACTCTAAAGCAAAACAGCATGGGGCCTCATAAATTAGACAGTGATGAAAACAGGAAAGTGGATTCCACCACCAGTGGCTTTGATATATATCAAGAGGAACTGTGTATAACTCCTATCATAAGCTTATGGTACTTTTCTCTTCCTCCCTGTACAAAGCATGAGAAGCTGCCATCTTTGTTCTGAAGCCAAAAATATTCTTGTAGCAGAAGGGATGAGTCTTTTTCTCAGGTCAGAAAACAACCAGGGAATATTACTGTGGGGTTCCAAACACAGGCCTCACTCTATCAATTATCAGGTATTTACTTTAGCCCCAATATCAAAAAATCCCAGATTTTTCCATTTGATGTACAGGTGTACAGAAAGATTTTGGGATAGAGCACCAAGACTGACATGCATTGGTAGACCTTTGTAGAAAAGGTCTGCATTCCAATGGCTGTTGCTGCAGCTTTTCAATTCACTTTAAAAAGCACTAAACCCACTACAAAACAAAACAGTATCTTTATAATAAGGTGTCATAGAACACCATGTCAAAGTGTGAGAAGTTTGGATTATGCTCAGACAGTTTTATGAGCAGATGACTGGATCTTCAGTTTCTGGAAAACATTCTAGTACATTGGCTAATCTGTATTCTAAGGGTCTGGGACAATTTAAAGCATCAGGTGATTTCTATATGAAGACCTACAGCAACTCATGGTTACTACATAAAAGGACATACTGATGTATAAGTGTGATGACCTAGGTAATTACAAATCTGTCAGCCTGACTGAGATCTTGATAAAATAATGTAACAGTTGATATAAGACTCAATTAATACAAATTAAAAGGAAAATAATATAATTAATGCTAATCAACCTGGAAAATCTTATCATGCTAACTTGGAAATCTGGTTGACAAACAGAATAGCATCAAATTACAGCTTTCATAAGGCATTTGACTTGGTACCACACAATTTAAATCATACGAAATGAAAGTCATGCATACTAAATGTTTTCAAAACTCATTAAATGACAGGTTTAAAAATGTTTACTAAAAAGGGAAACATTATTAAATGGATTCTTTTCGAGGGCGTGCCACTTTAGCTAATTTTTGCTTCTGCATTGATTTGCATTTCCAACAATGACCTGGGAAAAATTCAGTCATTACTCATGACATTTGTAGATGACAAAAATCTTGGGGGAGTAATAGGCTGATTTATAGTAATGGTGTTATATGGAGATAGACATGTAGATACTGGGTAGAACTGTAAAGCTGAGCCCTGGCATATGGCAGCACTACTGAGTTTTTGTGGCATCCATCTCACCGCATTTTAGTCCTTTGAAAGTGGCTGGTGTAAGCCAGTCACACAGGTTCTCATTGTTCATTGAGAGAATCGGATACCCATCAGAGGGCACTCTAGCCCAGCGGTTTTAGACAGTTGTGCTGGGATGGGATAAGTTTTTTTCTGGAAGGTCCACTTTCTCTCCACTGGCTATGGAGAGAGTATAGGGAACAAATACATTTATAGTTACTAGATAAAGTAGTTAATCCTAGAAAGCACTGATGCAGAAAAAATTACAGGGGTGCATTATCAAGGAAGTCAATGGGCTGTAGCCCTCTCTGTTATAATTTGATGGCTGGGAGATGCTTCACTGTCATGTAGTTTGTCTGTGGAGCACAGATGTAATGTGTGTCCACTCCTCAGAACATTGGAAATATGGTGGTTAAGTAGCAAAACCAAAGACCTTTGTGTGTTACCACTGGGATCCTTGGATATTTGCTTAAAGAGGGGAATATCAATTAGAGTAGGAACATTATGCTTTCTTCTGTTATTAGACTGCTGCATCAAGTTCCTGTGAATATAGTCTGAAAAAGGACCATAATAAAGAGAAAAACACTGAGAGGAAAACCACAGGATTGGTTAGAGATTGAGAAACATGCTATTCAGGGAAGAGCTTAAAAATCACAAGATGTTTAGCTTGTCAAGGAGAAAATCAGAGAGGTCACAGCTACCTCCTGGAGGTGGGATATTGATTCGAGAAGGCTATTCTGTCTAGTGGACAATGACATATCAAGGTGAAAGTTCCAGTTAGACAAATTAAAATTAGAAGTAACAGGCATACTTTTCAGTATGGAAAGCTATGGAAGTATCAAAGTTGTATATTCTTCATCACTGAAAACTTGAAAGGCAAGATTTGACATTTTCCTAAAATGAATCAAGTGGTTTCAAGCTGTACTTAGGAACTCATGGGGTCTATTGATCTCTTCTAAAAGATCTGTAAAGGTGACAGAGAAAAGCATGTTCATATGTACCATACTACAAGCCACAGATGAAATTTCTAAGTGGTTCTGCAGTTTATTGGAAAATGACAACTAATAAAATGTACCTCCAGGGATTAATTCAGGGCAGCACTGTGATTTCTGTTATATAGGCGGGCAAGCAAGTGATGGCAACAGCCCCATCCCCAAGTTTATAATCTGTGAATGATGTGAAAATGAGCAGAGGTGCATAGAGAGGATGGAGAAACATCTCACAATTGCTAAAATATATGTCTTAAGTAAATGAATGTAACAATGTAACAATGTTTTGGCAGACCAAAACAATGCAAGGAAAAGGTAGACCAAAGCCATTATATGTCTGGAATTAGAAAATAGGGGCAGAGTGGTGTGTTGCTAAGAAAATCACAATATCCCACAGGCAGCAACACACCAAGAAAAGAAGAACCACACAGTGATCCATGGCCCAGATTTACTATCTCAGCTACAGGCAGCAGTTCAACAACATACAAAGAAAATCCCCAGTGAACCTGATCTCTTTAGGTGTTGAGATTATCAAACACAAGCTCAAGAACTGCTGCCTGGTATCACTACAAACTTGGCATTGATTCATGGGAACTCATGTTAAAACACTCTGAACATTAGATCTGGGCCACAGACCTGCAACTGGTGCTGCTCTTTGTCCTCCTCCAACAGCCAGCTGTGCATGCTCGCTTGTCTCGCCTATTCTTGAAAACAGCTGCAGGCAGCTTTGATTTATCCAGTCTTTCAATTTTCCCTCTTGTGTCTGCACTGCTACAGGATGCTGTGCCCTTCTCCCTTTCAATGAACACCTGCTTACCTTCCCAACTGTTAAATGACTTTTGCTGGCTGTACGTAACTTTTGGCTAGTTCTCCACTGCAAGCATGTATTGGGTTTGTGCGGCAAGGTTTTGGTAGTGGGGTGGCTACAAGGGTGACTTCTGTGAGAAGCTGCTGGAAGCTTCCCCTATGTCCGACAGAGCCAACGCCAGCTGACTCCAAGATGGACCCGCTGCTGGCCAAGGCCGAGCCCATCAGCGACGGTGGTAGTGCCTTTGGGATAACAGGTTTAAGAAGGGGAAAAAAACCTGCGCAATGGCAACTGCAGCAGAAGAGAGGAGTGAGAATATGTGAGAGAAACAACTCTGCGGACACCAAGGTCAGTGAAGAAGAAGGGGGAGGAGGTGCTCCAGGCGCCGGAGCAGAGATTCCCCTGCAGCCCATGGGGAAGACCACGGTGAGGCAGGCTGTCCTCCTGCAGCCCAGGGAGGTCCACGGTGGAGCAGATCTCCACCTGCAGCCCATGGAGGACCCCACACTGGAGCAGGTGGGTGCCTGAAGGAGGCTGTGACCCCATGGGAAGCCTGCGCTGGAGCAGGCTCCTGGCAGGACCTGTGGAGAGAGGAGCCCAGGCTGGAGCAGGCTTGCTGGCAGGACTTGTGACACCACGGGGGACCCACGCTGGAGCAGTCTGTGCCTGAAGGACTGCAGCCCATGGAAGGGACCCACGCTGGAGCAGTTCATGAAGAACTGCAGCCCGTGGGAAGAACTCACATTGGAGAAGTTCATGGAGAACTGTCTCCCATGGGAGGGACCCCACGCTGGAGCAGGAGAAGAGTGAGGAGTCCTGCCCCTGAGGAGGAAGGAGCAGCAGAGACAACGTGTGATGAACTGACCCCAACCCCCATTCCCTGTCCCCCTGCGCTGCTGCGGGGGGAGGAGGTAGAGAAAACTGGGAGTAAAGCTAAGCCTGGGAAGAAGGGAGGGGCGGGGCGAAGGTGTTTTTAATATTTGGTTTTATTTCTCATTACCCTACTCTGATTTGATTGGTAATAAATTAAATTAATTTTTTCTCCAAGTCAAGTCTGTTTTGCCCATGATGGTCATTGGTGAATGATCTCTCCGTGTCCTTATCTTGACCCACAACCTTTTTGTTATATTTTTTCTCTCCCCTGTCCAGCTGAGAAGGGGAGTGATAGAGCAGCTTTGGAGGGCACCTGGCATCCAGCCAGGGTCAACCCACCACAGTCCTTTTTTGGTGCCCAATGTGGGGCATAAGGAATTCAAGATAAGGATACTAATGGTAGAGGTAGTGGGCAAAACATGGACTGAACACAGCTAGAGAGTGAGAAGTGGAATGATCATGGGGAATTTCTGTTGTAATTGTGGTGAAGGGACAACGGGTGGGTTGTGTGTAAATTGTCCACTTTTCCACACTACAAAGTGTTAGAGACAAATATCGCACCACTGACATGCACGTAGGGAGGGAGAGAAAAAGGATGTCCCAAGCTGAACATGTTCATTTATTACATTTTGAGAAACTGCTATAATCACTCTGACTCTCCCACTGGTACCTAGTGTCAGGGCCAACTGACAGGTAGTGTGCATGCAATATTCAGAGTCATGCTTCCAAAAAATTAGTATGAATGAAAAAAGAAATGTTGCCTTCCTGAGGTTAAGTAGGATTTCTTTTCCCCATCTATATAAGTAGAACCAGCATTTAGATTTAAATTCAGGTTTAAAAATAATGGACTATGCTTTCTCATAAGTTTTTCTTAATAAGAAAATAATACCTTCAAAAAGACTACATTTCTTCTGTATCCCAATTCCCAGGTTCATCAATTTAAAGGATAGAAGAGACCTTTCTCACATGATATAGTTTGACTACTTGCATAAATAAGCCACAGCATTTTGCTGTGTGACCTCCTGCTTTGATTTCTCAAGAGTTAGCATGGTATCTTTTAGAAAAAAAGATCAAAACTTGATTTTAAAATAGGAGAAAACTCGATTTTACAGTATCTTGAGGCAGAGAATCCCCCACCATCAATGTTAAGTAATTAAAGTGATTAATGACAATTTTACAGATATGGGTTTTTTTCCCTTTGGAACCTGTACTGTGTATGAACAGTAATGGTTTATCAGGATCCTCTGCTTCGTCTTTCAAAATATTTGGATACAAGGAATCTGAAACTACTACTCTGGACTTTGCAAAACAGCTGTCCTCAAACCAAGGTAACTTCTACCTAACCACTCTCGTTATTTCTGCGATCAATTACTTTGCACCTGTCAAAATGAGGTCAGATTTTGTTTGTCTTGGATATAATATGTTTGAGTTAGAAAACTGTCACCTAGAATTTTAGAGAAATTCTAGGAATGTTTTATTACTGGTAGCCTGAGATCTCTAGGATCAGAGGTTTCAGACTGAAATTTCCCATGATAATTCATGCTTTCTGTCTGCACATTGTAGATATTACTTAAGGTTAGTATGACAGGTTTAGTATGACAGAGAACAGTATGGTGTAGGTTCCTCTGCGTGTAGTCCTGCCCAGACACTCCCTCTGAACTGCTCTCTGTTCTCTCCTATGGGACAGGAAGCATTTTCATTCTCTTGTCTTCAGCATTTTCCTTCTCCAGCACATTTTCAGCATGGGAACACTCTAAAATTCTGTAAATTATTATCTTGTGAACAACTTAAAGCATACCATCTGAACAATGTTGTAAAGACTGAAATGCACCTTGATGCCGAACTCTCAGGGCAGAGTAACTTGGGTCTTGGCACCACAAAGATGGCACATGAATTTCTTGCAATGTACTGTTTTTCAGTTTGTGCTCAATGAGAAAATATGTAAGAGATCAAATGTGTTCCTTTGTCGATTAAACGTTCCCCCTCAATTTCCCGGGAGTTGAAGTTCTGATCACCCATCACACTCGTGTGTCCTATACAAAGTCCTCTATTCAGCCATCTAGATCATCAGAAGTTTATGTAATATTTTCAGGATTTTATAAGGACTGAACCTTCTAGTTATGTAAAATTTTTCCTTGTCCTCCTGAGTTACATCCTCCTGAGTTACAGCTTGCATTTCATCCTTTGTCTTCAGTTTTACAGAACACCACTTACTCATCTTGTCAACAGTGTTTCAAAACTGCTGAGCCATGACTCTGGGCTTTTTTTTTTCTTTCCTTCATGGGTAATTTCATTCCTCTTTGAGGTTTGGGTGCACATGTGCAATGGAGATACTTACTAAATCCAATTGACCAAAAACCTCAGCCTCATTTTTTTCTGTTCTTCTTTCCCACTCAGGAATTTTCCAACATCATTTTACAAAGAGGGAAATTTCTGGCTTGCAGTAAGAAATGTGCAACGAAAAACAGAGAACCACTTTTCCATTGCTCACCATCTTAGTACTGTGTGTAGTTTTATGCTTGGAAAGCAAATTTGTCATACTTCCTCTTGACATGCCTATATTTCACAGATATAGCAAAATGAGGCCTTTTCAGTCATTTCAGAATCAATAAGTAGACACCATTAAATGGACAAATCTAGAACATAAGTCAGAAATTCAAAACTCTGAGGTTCAAAACTCTGCCTCCTGGAGCTTGTATCATATAATCATACAATGTTTTGTGTTGGAAGGGACCTTCAAAGATCATCTAGTCCAATCCCCGGGCCATGGGAAGGATATCTTTCACTAGATCAGGTTGCTCAAAGCCCTGTCCAATGTGACCTTGAACATTTCCAATGATAGGGCATCCACAACTCCTTGGGGAAACCTGTTCCAGCATCTCACCACCCTCACTGTAAAAAAATTCTTCCTTACATCCGATCCAAACCTACTCTTTTCAGTTTAAAACCATTGCCCCTTAACCTGTCACTACAGACCCTGGTAAAAAGTCTCTCCATCTTTCCTATAAGCCCCCTTTATATATTGAAGGGCCACAATAAGGTCTCCCCAGAGCCTTCTGTTCTCCAGGCTGAACAACCTCAACTCTCTCAGCCTTTCTACACAGGAGAGGTGCTCCATCCCTCTGATCATTTTTGTGGCCCTCCTCTGGACCCACTCCAACAGGTCCATGTCTTTCCTGTGCTGAGGACTCCAGAGCTGAACGCAGTGCTGCAGGTGGGGTCTCACCATAGTAAAGTAGAGGGGCAGAATCACCTCCCTCAACCTGCTGGCCACGTTTCTTTTGATGCAGACCAGGATACGGTTGGCTTTCTGGGCTGCGAGCACACATTGCTCACTCATGTCCAGCTGTTCATCCACCAGTACCCCCAAGTCCTTCTCCACAGGGCTGCTCTCAATCCATTCATCCCTCCAGTCTGTATTGATACTGGGGATTGCCCTGACGTATGTGCAGGACCTTGCACTCAGTGTTGTATATCTTAAAATGTACTCTGTGCTTATAGTCCGTCTTTTTCAGGGAGAGTAATTTTACATCATACCAAAAATAGAACCCGTATACAACAGACTACAATATATAAGCAACAAGATTTTCAAATTGAGTTTATTTGTAAGTATTGGAGAAGGCACATTAAGCATATTTAAATTTGTTTCCTTTAAATATGCGCAGTTTGTAAATCAGCTTGTTAAGAAAAAATTCTTGTCAATCTGCTTTAGATGGCAATGCATGAGAGTCTTCATCTTACCTTAAGGGCAGCAGTGAGAATGATTTATCTCTGGTTCCAAATTAGTGGGAATACATTCAGGCTGCCCAACTCTTTCTTCAGATCACGTTGTCATATAGAGGAGTTGAGTTCACAGTTTTATGCGCACAACACATTAACATAAACTAGTTAACCACCTGGCATTGGTTAAGCAGAATTTATGCTGATACTGTGCTAATGACCTTGCACTATCATTAAACTAAATCAGTCTCCTGGGGGAGAACCCAACAAAGCATACTAATTCAATGCATTCCTAGGAAGTAGCATGTACAGTAAAATACATTTTGTCATTTATCTAGCTCCATTTTCATTCAAAAGTACTTTCTAAATTAAATACCGAGGCGTCTCCAGAGGCCTCTGGAATGGCAGAATGAGATAAAAACATGCACTGAAAAAAGACAAACAAAAGAAAGATTTGTGCACACCTACAGTCATTGTGGGCATTTTAAAGTACTGATGTACTGTATTAACAAGTGTTGGAATAATCTGCGCTAAACCTAGACTTAGAAAAGGAAACTTAGAAGGGTAAACAAAATGTAGAAGGCTAAATGTGATGTAGAAACCATAGGCTCCCTTTACAGTCTGTGAGAGAAACAGGTGCCACCAGAAGGTGCTTAATGTAACATGCCATTTTCATAATTATCTTAGGAAGTGTTGAATTCTCCTTGCCCCCCACCCCCCAAGGGCTTTCTCTTTCCTCAGTGACTGTAAGACAACTATGGGTGATTAGCACAGACTATAGATGTCTAACTTAAGGAAACATAAGTTAGGGCAGATGAATTTCAGCCCAAACAATCATAGCAATCAGGAGTTAGAAAATTTCAGAAATAAAATGCGTTGTGAATCTTAATTCAGCCTCCTCTTACATATGTAGGACATATGCTTTAATTATTAGGTGTGCAAACTACTTTTTTCAGAGGATTCAGTAAACACAATGGAGGAGATGAATCATGATTTTACGGTACAAAGGGAGATAGTCTGTAGAACCTTTGCTTCATTTGTAGCAGAGTTGAAAGTTATGAAGTGAGTGGGGCAGGAGGTGGATGGAAAAGAAAACTGAATCCCTAAGGCTATTGAGTGCTGTGAAAGGGTTTCTACACCCCCCCCGTTTGTGCTGCTACAAGAATGACGTAAACCAGATTTCTCACAGCTGGTCTCTAGTGCTATGTTTCTCATTTTCTGGATGCCCAGCTGGAGACAGTAGGGTCTGACTTGAAATGCAGAGCATGCATAACTATATTTGAAGTTAACAGAAGTTGTTTTTTGAATATGTGTGGTGATATATAATGCCAAAGATTATAAATCTTAGTATCTAAAACTAGTGGAAACAATTTACCTTAATCATTCTGCACCCCAATCCCATTTGAGAAAGGGGATGATGACATACTTCGCTATACACTGTAGCACCTAAATTAAATGCCTCGTATATATTCTGCCAAATAAAATCTTGCATCTAACCATAGATGTGTCTGTAACATAGACAAAAATAGACAGTTTTTGAACAGGGTTCACGTGATTTAGATGTCTAAGAGTAAGCTGAGTTGTACCCTAGAAGTACCTGTTTCTTTTTTCACTAAGGGAAGCCCAAAGTGACTAGTTCAGGTGTAGACATCAGGGCTGCAGATATCTGAAGGCAGGGCAGGTGAATCCTGCCTTCTGTGATGACCTCCATTTTGGGCACTGAATGAGGCAGAGACTGTATAAGAAAAAATAGTCTCCAATCATGTTATTTGTTAGTTGGCTTCGTAACTAAGCACAAGGGACGAAATTAAGGTTGCGCAGAATGCCTTTTGAAAGCTTGGCATGGCAATCTTAATAGCAGTATAATAGTTATTCTTGGGAATGAAAAGACATCAGCCTGAGGCAGACACTTGGAATGTTGCATTTCAGTTCAAACAGTTGAAGTTTGAAAAGAGAGTCTTATAGTAGGAAAGGAGGGCAAATTAATAATAGGTGGTTTTACCAGGTCTCCCTGAGAAACTTTCAGCCTTTCTCAGTTCTGCTTGTATGGCAGCCCTGTAAGCCTGTGCATGTCTCAACTCTAGTCCTTTGTTCAGCATTCCTCAGGAGTTAGTAAGGACATGGCATTTTCAAAAGTTTTTACAAAAGTGGCCCAATCATCAGAGCTTTTCTCTGGAAACTAGCTAGATTTTTATTAACATTCACACTGTAGAGATAGGGAAAATATTGGTTAAAATTATTTGTCCAATGTCACATTGCACAAAATTATCAAGTAAAAAATGGCAGTCCAAGTCAGTGTTTAACTCATTAGGCTAAAATGTCTAACAAAATTTTCTTTCTGATGCTTCCTGGCAAAGCTGCACTGTACCATTTCATGTAGGGCAATGACTTTGCATGCTGATGTTACAGACTTGTGTAAAAGGAAAAGGACCTTGACTAAGCACTTAAAACTGGTTATGAGATATTGTCACTTAAAACATCTCAAGGATTGCAGTGTCTGGCAGGACAAGGGATCTTTCATGTGTCCTCCTGGTGTAAGTCTCAGAGATATTGTATGAGCAACAAGAAGTCTTTCAGACTCACCAAACAGCATTAGCTACCATTGCCTTTCCTTCCTAACTTCCTTTCATCTGCACTTTGCTTGCTCGGAAGCTGCTCTGGATGGTGGAGGTCAGCAGGATCAGGCGTTAGAGGCTCTGGTATAGGCTCACTCTGGCTGTATCACAATGGAAACTTTCATTAAGCAGGGGCAGATCATGTGAGCCTCTTATTAGCCATTATGAAGCCACTGAACAGTGTATGACAATTTGGTGACCTTCCTAGGCAGGGCATTAACATCTAACATATTGGAAATGGGCCTTGGAGACATGAATTCTAAGCCTGACTTGATTTAGTTTACTGCAGGATGCCAGAAAACTGATTTAGACCTGTATTTCCAAAATTGCCTACTAATTTTGGAAACCTGATTTTCAGAAGAGTGCATCCTCTGCAGCCACAGTAGATACCCAGGCATTACAAATGCATGTCTATTGCAGTTGCAAATTTACTTGGGAAGGGAGAGGAGAAATGGACCATGAACTTTTTAGTCATTCCATTAACACTGACCAATTCAGCACATGATTAGGCATATTTGCATTACTATCATTCCCCACCCTCAGTTTAAATAAGGACTGTGGGACTACTCACTGTGTTAGAAAGATGTTTTGGAGAGATCTGATATTTGTATGGCTATACTGGCAGCTGCCCTATATCAACAGTCAGTGGAGGTGGGAATGAATTGTATTTAGCAATCTGACATCTGAATTTACCCTGTGCAAATCTGCATGGCTGAAAAGTGACATGTCACACAGTGACTGCTATACACAGACAGCAGTTTTAGACTGAGCCCATTGCGATGTTGGTGCAAATCTAAGACACCAAGCAAAAACTCCAATAAAAAACCTTACAGATATTTACCTATGAAAGAAATATTCTTGCTCAAAACTTCAGGACTGCAGAATCTGCTGCTCTGGTCTTCAGTCAGTTGTCAAAATAAACTAATCCGGAACAAAATCAGCTGCATCATGGAGATCTGAAAAGAACAATTTGCAGAGGGCAAAATGGTTGGTCTGTTTCTTGGATAAAAAGAGATAAAAGAGGTTTACTACAGATTTTATGAAAGCATTCGAACAATGTTTTCTGACCAAACCTCACAGTTTTAACAGAGAAGGAATTTATTTAAGTAATTGAAAACCGTGGTTTTTGTGTAAGATTCTGTATTGGAAGTTATGTGCTTATCTTGGCTGTATTCTTACAGCTGACACTTTTACCTATCCACACAGTACTGGTTATTTACTGTTTGTTAGAGTAATTTGCTGTACGCACCTGCACACATGCACACTGTCTTCTAATATATTTGCAGAAGAGAGACCCTATTTTATGTTCATCATCAGATCTAGTCAGTGATGAAAAGGAACTCAGTTCCGGTAACCTAGCTCTGTGACTCTGAGGCAGGTAGCCAGCCTATGATTTACAGTATGACCTTTTTTCTATCATATTTTCTTAGTGTTTTCATAAACAAAATGAGATAATAACTCTACAGAAGGAGTAATAATGCATTCTTCTAAATTCTGTTGCAGAAGGCAGAGAAGAAAAAGCAAATTAATTGTAAGGGACAATTTCTGTTTGCCTGACAATTCCCTTCTAAGTCAGTTACACTTTAAGTGGTGTAAACAGAGATTTAGATTAAAAATGAGAAGCATTGCTTTTATATTAGATATTTGAGAAGCACAAAGAAAAAATTGAACCCAAGGAAGATGTGCTTTCTTAGTTTGGAATTCAGTCCATAATTGCAGTGGAGGGAGCTATGGTTTAAAGAACTGAATCAGGAATGTTAGTTTGTTATTCATAAAAGTTGAACAGTAGATGATTTTAATAGCTTTACTTCCTGTCAATTGATGTGTGTTTTCAGATACAGTCTCAATGCAATGGCCAGCCATCAGCTGTAGTCTAAGTAACTATTAGCTGTAGCACAAGTAACCATTAATTAATGTATGTTGAACTACCATGCACAGCATTTGTGGGTTACTTCACCTTCATCCTGAGTTTTAAGATACCCATGGTGATCATTTTTCCCTTCCTGAGGGAGTGATGGAAATAGTCTTGGGCTTATTTACAACCGGAACTGCTTTATGAGCAGGAGTTTATTTGTAGTTTTTTGTTAGTGTCCATTAAACATTATTCATTTAAAAAATGGAAATCCACCATGTTAGACATGCCTGGTTTGGTAAGAATACCTCGCAGTTTGAGTAGATTAAGCTCTTGGGAGCTTACACCAATTTGTATCTTTTCAGAAGTACTGAACCTCAAGTGACAGTCTACCTGGTTGCAGGATGAGGTGTCTCAATATGTTCCGCCCCCACTGAATTACTGTCTTAAGTACAGTCTATAATCAGTAATTTGAGACCCTGTGTAGGTCATACAGAGGTGTCAGTCAGTGGAATCACAATACGTTTGTGCCTTCCTTTGATTTATAATTAACATTGCCTTAATTTTCCTCCTACCTCCCCAAACTCACATTTTCTTCCTTTTTTTGTAGCTGCTCTTGAACTTTGTTATCCACATTTTAGGCTTTTTGAAGGCACGTACATTGGCCTGTGCTGTAGTAATCTTCCTTAATTGATTTGGGATGTCTGCCAGTCTCTTCTATTATTCTGTGCTGATATCTTTATATGACTGGCTTTTATCCAAAGCTGTCATCTTTTGCATTCTTTTTATCCCTTTGCTCTTTTTGTGCTGAGAGACCATATTCTTAGCTGTTGAGTGTTGCCCCATCTTCCCTCACGTTTGCAGTGTTAAAAGGTACAAAGGGCAAAGTTTCCAAATATTGAGATCTCCATGCTTGGCCTTTCTGATATTTTCTTTACTCTTTTTGGTTAAGGCAGTTGTTGCATGGCATTCATCTACTTAGTAAGATGACATTTAAAGGTTTGATTCATTTTATTCCCGTTTAGTACTTTGATGAACTTTAGTGCCTTAATTTTTTCTTGGTATTTTACTTTGTATTTTCCACTCTACTCATTCATTAAAGAAAAGGATGTGATTCAGAATCAGAACACCGTGCCATCATCATGTTCCCATAAAGCTTTCTCATGAAGCTTTTTGATTTCTTAAAACGTGTTGTAAAAGAGATTAATTTATAACGAGCTTTAATGTAATTGAAAAGCAACTTGGTTTTATACTGGGGATCATTATGTTTTCATCTTCATTATAAGGCTCATAATGTATATCACTTCTTTTAGATTAAAGGAAAAAAGCTATCCCTAGACAACTGAAAATTCCTGTGTTGTGGTTATATTTGATTACCTTTACACAGTCCAGCTCTTTCTTCATGTGTCATCAGCTGCAAAATGAGCTCTGCTCTAAAAAACATAGGAGCAAAGTAGTTCTTTGGTATCTTGCTATAAATTATCAGCAGTGATCTACAGAGGAAGAAATATAAAATCCAATTTAATTATGGACCACGACAAAATCACTTATAACTGATTTCCTCAATACATATTTTCTTAGTATTTAATCCAAATCCCAACCAAACCAAAGGGTTTTTTTTTTTTTCTCATTTCAGTGGTCTGTCAATCAGGCCGTTAATCCTTGGATAATAGAGCAACCATATTCAGCACAATGCATTACCATTCCCTTAGCCAAAAATGTGTGGCTAATTCAGTCAGTCAAACTACTGTGATTAGTAATAACTCCCTGTGTCAGGTTAACTTTGATAAATTAAGTATTTTCTAAAGAACAGGGCCTTGCAAACTTTGTTTTTGTGGATTTATTATCTGATTAGCCAGATGCCTATCGCCAACTTGATGAAGACCTTGTAGCCATCCTCTCCTGTCTTCAGTTCATGAAATCATCAGTGACTCATCTTTTATTACTGTAAGACCTAATCTTTTTGCATATGGAAAAGCTTTCATGGATGAACCCAGTTGGACCCTAGCTGTCTAAGTGAATGGAAGAAGACAGTTTATTTTATACTTTTTGTAATCAAGATTATGATTTTGGTGTCTTATGTTTTTAGGGTTGTAAGTACTGGAGAACATACATATAGAAGTTGGAGATCTGATTCTACTAACTATAAGGATTATTATCCAAATGCTTTAGAGATTACACCATCTGGATGCATTTCAGAAGTATTAGATTTCCTCTTGGATCATTATGCAAATATTTATATTTACAGATAAGACATTGTAACTGTCTATAGTTATTTTTTTTATTAGTACTAAAAATAATAATGTATTATCATGTCTTTAGTATATTTTATGTAATATACTATGTGGAATGGATGCAATTACAATCAGTAATATATACTTATAGTTCCCATCTGAAATAGTATCTGAGCTGTTTTCAGAATATGTTCATCTCCATAATACCTCTGTTAGGGATTATTAATTATAACCTGCCATGGTTTTACAGAAGGAGAACTGAAAACATAGGCTCTGTGTACACTGTTTTTTGAAAGCAGATTCACCAGTTGGCCATGTTATTCACAAGGAGTGATGCAAGGGCCAGGTTTAGGGTAAGCCAGCTGCTTCACACAATAGGAAAATCTCTAGTACCTTCTGCATTGTAAAGTGCATCCAAAGGCACCGTTATCTGCAGTGACAGCAGATCCACCCTAGCAGCATGTGTCTGGCCATTTTCATATTTCTTGTCTGCCTTTCCAGTGACATCATAGGACTAATATCATGCATGCAAGAGAGACCAAAATTCTTCTTAGAAGGGACTGATTTACCATTTACAAGGTAAAGTGGGATTTTTAGTCAGTCCTCATTCTGGTTGCTTACAAGGACAAGGTTTGTACCTGAACCAGGTCTCCAGAGGATATGAACATGTGCCATTGCTGTGACCAGGCAGCTAAGGTTCAGTATAGATGCCATCACTGAGACTAGGTAACTTGCCTTGTATCACACAGGGGGGTATGTGATAAAGTAGGGAATTAAATTCTGTATTTCCATATGCCACAGTAATACTGTAGCTATCGGGCCTTCTATCTTATAGCTTGCCAGTTAGTGTTCACAAAATTATTAGAAGGCTGAAGATGATTATCATGTGTACACAGGTATTAGCCCTGAATTGAAAGACTGCAGTGTTTAACTAATGCAGATCATAGATTTGAATTTTCTGTTCAACTTGAAATTCAAGACATAGCATCACAGAAGATCAAGTCTTTGCAAGGTCTGTCCAAATGACTCAGTAGGCTATTTTGCCACCTTGTCCTATAATTAACTATAGCAGGTAGTAATTAACAAGGGTGCTCTAAATCCTTGATTTAATGTTCCTTTAAAATAGATACAAGGTAAATGGAACCCTGGACAATCTGGCTTTCTCTTCTCTAGCATTTCAAAGGCACCTAGAAACTTGGCTTCTAAGTACTACTAAGCAGATTTAGACCCAAAGGGCATGAGATACATAAAAATTAGTCTGGCTGTAAGAGAAAATGGAAAGGGCAGATTGGCAGCATTACATCAGAGAAGACAGTCTGTTCAGCATAAAAGAGGAATAGGACTATCTCTTAAAACTCTTAGACTTCAGGTGACATTAATAAGCTACTTTCTCTCTCATGCTTGTAGCATTATTATGTACAGGAGACGAATATAATGTTCTTGTGTATAATTTATTCTGTCACTAACCTGTCGATGCCTAATCTCATGCTCTGGGGAGAATTTTCAGAGTTTGACTCCAAATTTGCAGGACTTTCAGAGATGCCAGAGGAAGCATACCTGCAGACATGTGAACAGTAAAGCTGATATTAAAAAAAGTAGACAGGAAGGTGAACTACCGGTATCACTCATTGCCACAAAATGTACTGAATCTAAGAATTCAGGAGCAAACAGAAAGCACTGGATGATTGATGAGTAATGAGAGTATCAAAGTTTAAAACAGAATTTAAACAAAACCCAAACCAAAAGCACAATTAATTGGAATTACTCAGGGTATATTCCCACAGAATGATGGGAACAAGAGAATATCACTGTGTTAAATTATTTCATGGCTATAGGAGAAGGGTGAGACAGTACGATCAGGAGATGGTGCTCATTGTGTAAGTGAGAGGTAAGGACTATTGTGGCATAAAATAAATCTTTCATACTTGCATAGCAGCAAGTATTACAACTACAGCCTTTTATCTGCTGTACGTGGAACTTTAGACAAAACCTAACGGTAATCATATTGTGATTCTTTCCTGTGGTAATTTCTAGTATGTATAAGTCTGAAATATTCTTTGTCAAAAATATTCTTACTTTCTTTTTTCTGATTGGGAAATATAAAGCAAAATGAAATTAATTACATAATGGGAAATGTTGCCTAATAGTCTAGTAATCAGACTGGAAGTTATGAGATCTGCAGTGTGTTCAGTTGTAGTTACAGTGAATTGATACCTGGTTTTGGAACTTTGGGATTACATTTACTTCTGCCCTTATTTGTGTCTGAAATGAGAAAATAGCGAAACAGTTTGGACTGAAGCAAAGAATAATAAATGTATTGGCATGCTTCCATATTTGGAAGAAAAACCAGTAATAAATACCAAAGCGCGAACTTCTCCCATCATGACAATTTCTTAAAATTTCTTAAAATTTCTTAAATTCTTCTTATGACCTATAGTTTGGCCAGCAGGACTAGGGCAGTGTTCGTGCCCCTGTGCTCAGCACTGGTGAGGCCGCACCTTGAATACTGAGTTCAGTTTTGGGCCCCTCACTACAAGAAAGACATCGAGGTGCTGGAGTGCGTCCAAAGAAGTGCAAGAAAGCTGGTGAAGGGTCTAGAGCACAAGTCTTATGAGGAGCAGCTGAGGGAACTGGGGTTGTTTAGCCTGGAGAAAAGGAGGCTGAGGGGAGACCTTATCGCTCTCTACAGCTACCTGAAAGGAGGTTGTAGTGAGGTGGGGGTCGGTCTCTTCTCCCAAGTATCAAGTGATAGGGCAAGAGGAGATGGCCTTAAGTTGCATCAGGGGAGGTTTAGATTGGAGACTGAGAAAAATTTCTTCACTGAAAGGGTTGTCAAGCATTGGAACAGGCTGCTGGGGGAAGCAGTTGAGTCACCACCCCTGGAGTTATTTGAAAGACGTGTAGATGTGGTGCTTAGGGACATGGTTTAGTGGTAAGTCTAGTGGCAGTGCTAGGTTAACAATTGGACTCGACGATCTTAAGGGTCTTTTTTGTAACCTAAACGGTTCTATGATTCTATGATTCTTGACTGATAAGTCATAAAGCAGCAGCATGATCCATCAGGAAGTCTTCAAAGTTTAATGCATAGTATCATCTCAAACTTTTCCCACTAGCACAGAAAAAGGCTGTCATTGCAAGCTCTGTAAGACCCACTGAGCATAAATGTTATTTCTTTCTCACAACATAGCTTCTACAGTATTTTCCATGAAGAAATTTGCTGTGCACTTAGTTTTCTATTCAAGATTTAAAAGGGTGATGAATCTGGCTCTCTTTTGACTCAAAGATGGTTGATTTAGTTCATGAATCCATCCATCTGCTATTAGTATGCAAAACTGAAGTGAAAATTCTTTGAAGATAGAGTACGTGTCCAAAAAAATAGGGCAAAAGGACTGCAGAAGATCAGTTAGACTGAATTCCTGCCATGAAACAGGATAAAAAACTTAGTGGTTGGAACCAGTGTTTTAGATAATATTTCTGTTTAGAAGTAGCTCAGATTTAGTATCAAATGGGATGTATAATGAAAAGTAGAATAATGTAAGAAACTAAAAATGAATTGCTCTTCATGAAGTAGAGGTTTCTTACTCCCCCCTTCTATACAGTTTAGCATGGCTGGTTTTTTTGGAAATGACATGCCACACTTAGCAAAACCGTCACTGTCCCAGTCTCAGTATATAAACAAGTATGTAAATTTAAATACACACATAGTGCAGGGGACAGATTTTTAAAGGCACTTGAGCACCTAATTCTTAGCCTTGTGTGCTCTAGTACCTTTCCTAATCAAGTCACATTCATCTATCAAGCACTTGCTATCCTAAGTTAGGAATCTACTTTGCAAATATTATTTATTAAATTCTCAGGGCCCTGTGAATTAGGCAGACTTCAGGACAGCCATTTTAAAGACTGGTACATGCAAGTTCAAAGGTGCTAAATGGATGATAAGGTACATCAGTAGAAAAGCTGTGTCAAGTACCTAGCAGACTTAAATTCTAGTCCTCTACATTCAACATTTCTTTATAAAGTTGCCTGTATATCTTATAAAGCTCCAACAATGTGCAATTTAATAATGTTTTTTGTGGTCTCCCTGAGATTCAGTACATGGATGGTTTCCTAGAAGTCAAGACAAATGATGTATAAATAGTTGCAATCCAAGTTCTTAAGGTGTAAGTAGGATTTTTCCAAAGCTCATCTTGCTGCTAGAGTTTATTGTGACCTGTTAGTTGTGGGGGTTATTTTTCAGTCTTTGGTGCAATTATTTGGTAATCTTTAGTGTTAGAGAACATGGAGCTGTCCTATGCAGCTTTCTTTGCTTTATGGATGACAGCAGGAAGACAGTGCCAAAGGTTAGAGATGGCAAAATTCACTTCATTCGCAGCAAAATAGAAATAGGAAAGATACTAAAATCTGTTTCTATTTGTAGCTTTATAATGGATATTACAAATCACCTCAGTTGCAAAGTGTCTTCTCATTGAATGCTAAATGGCATTCATAATAGTATAAATTCTACAAGATGCATAAGACAATTTTATAGTACAAATTTTGAAACTTTCTGCATAGGCAAAGAAAAGCCAAATGTAGTTTTTAAAGGAATTCATACATATTGCTCACCTAACGTTAGCTCCTGGGCTGTAGTATCTTGCATCCTCTTAAGTGATATGCAAGTCACCTCAGTTTTCTCACTACATATCTATTCAAGGCAGGCAAATTCTGCAACACTGGCAGGCTGTAAAATTATAAAGCATTGTATGTAAAGGCCCTTCATCTTTTCTACTTTTTCAGCTATACTATTTGTACTAATTGCCATTATTTACAGACTTTTCCTTGTGTATGTTCTCAGGCAGCGGTGGTTACGTTACTGCTGGGCACTTGTCTGTGGCACTTTTATACAGCATACCCCAAATATGGTGAAAATAATGAGGCCCTGAATCTGAAAAATGTCGTAAGCCTTATTTTAAACCCTGCAGCATCCATCTCCAAATTGAACCCCCTTACAAGCCTAAGTTTAGGCACTCACTTACTTACTTTGCTGACTTAGAATGCTGATGAGCCACAGTAGCATAAGAGAAGGAAACCTCACTGAAAGGTTTTAAATGTGCTTTGCTTGTGTCCCAACTTCTCAGGATATTGTAACACCAATGGTGTAAATCAACATAAAAAATCCAAAGCAAAACAAAAATCCCGAAAACAATTTAGGGTAAAAATAAATAAAGAAAAAAAATCATTTTGAGCAATCTCTACTAAGAAAAATGTTAAAAAATATGTATAAATAAATACTTCCTCTTCTTCAGATACCTGTCGTACTGTTGTGTGAAGAGAAACATGAATTTTGACATTCACCATGACAACCTATAATGCCACAGTGCATTTTTTCATTGTAGCCTGTAAGCTATTATTATTTTTTGTTACCATAAGTATGCAAAGCCATTTACTCAGTGGCTTGTAAAAAGCCATGTTTCAGTGGACTTTCAAACAATTTTTCAAACTTTATCATTGTTTATTATTAGTGATTGGACCAGGTGATTTGTCTATTCATTTTAGTTATTTTTGTCAGTTTCTTATCCATTGGATTTAAGTTGCTGAGTATTAAATGGGAAACATCAAAATTCATGAATGATGCTGAATATTTTTCTACCTGTCTTGTTTGAGGACTAACCTAAACCAAAGTGGCAGGCGAGAGATTTGCTAGAGGTTTGCTGCCTGCAATTGGGTAAGAACAGAAAACAGTAAATTTTAAAAGGTTAAACTAATATAATTGTCTTAAAGAACATGAAGTTTTTGAAAATGTATTTAGAGTGCTATACCAAAAAAAAAAACCCTGCAGTGACTAAAAATGGATTATTTTCAAAGAGCTAAGCCAACTCCAAATTCCTCTGAAAATCTACCAGGAGGTCTTTTAGATGTGCCAAGTATACCTCTCTGCTCTTTTTCCTTTTACTCTTTCCATAGATTTTTTACAAAATTTGCTAAGTGGTAAAAAGCAGTAACTTCCTTTTTTTTCATGGTTGATTGATGCCGCTGTCAAGATCTAAGCTTTTGGGCTGCCTCACTCCTGTTAGAAATCCATCCCTGTTGTAATTTTTTATGAATTGCATCAGGTCAGTATTGTACCTCATGCACAATTTTTGGCCACTGGTTTTAAGGGGTTCTGATGCATTATGGGGGTTCTAGGAGAAGAACCTGATTACATTATTTTTCAGGTGGAACTGATATATGGGAATATTAATGCTCAAATCCATGAAAGGTTCAGACATTTCTCCAGAGCTGGGTGGAATTTAGACATTCAAGTGCAGAAATGCAGACCCTAATCCCATCCTTTTTAACAGTAACGTTTGGCAGATACTTTGTGTTCTCATCCTGGGCAAGACCAGACACATGTCAATCTTTCATGGGGGCTGAAAGGTTTGACTTTTGACTCATTAAGAAAAGTTTTCCAGAGAACAGGCATTCCCACAGTCAATACTCATAAGTGCCCAGTGGCCCAGCCCAGCAGGGGTGCCTTTAGCTTATCTCAAGAGGACCTACAGGATCATGCACAGCATCAAATCCAGTGATCACTGTATTCATACAACAGAACTTGAGAAGAGGAAGTACTAGTTTTCCTTTTGTGCAAGAGCATGGTGGTTAAAGCATTTCCCAGAAACATATCAAATGCAGTTCACAGCATGGGCCATAACAGATTTTATCCATTGACTTAGCTATTTTTAAAAAGGTACCCTATTCCCTCTAAAATACAAAAATAAGACAGGACTTAGAAAATAAAGATGTTGGTTTTGTAATTACCTGAATAATTTTGCATTATCATGCTTTACAAGCAAAAGAACAAGGATTTCATAGGAAAGGAAAAGTTATCAAACAAAGTGCAAAAGAGAAGTTTTTTAAATAGTGGAAAGTGTTTTACAGAACAATTTCTTCATTGCGACTGCTGCAGAAAGGGAAGACAGAGCATGTGCAGAATTTTAACTATCATCTCTTCAAATCCAAAAGACTTCCAGTGAGGAGAAAAAACCACCCTTTTCCATGTGCATGAAAAAGTAATCAGGTGATGCACAGTATTTTGCAGATACATAATCTTTATACTTAGCCAATATCTATTACAAAATTGTTAAAAAAAATAGTAAGATGAGCAATGAAGACAAGTAAGATAACTAAGTCCAATAATTTATTTTATAGGCATTTTTAAATTAAAATACCGTGATAGCTTGTTACTTTCTATTTAACTGTGTCCAATTTTTTTCAGCATCATCATGTTCATCTATCTATCTAGTTTGCTCTCTTGTTAAGCATAATCACTAGCACAGCAGTGACAGCAGTAGACCATTTTCTCCGCAGCCCAATGCATGCCAAGGCTGAGTGCAAGGTCCTGCACATGGGTTGGGGCAACCCCCATTATCAATACAGGCTGGGGGATGAATGGATTGACAGCAGGCCTGCAGAGAAGAACTTGGGGATACTGGTGGGTAAAAAATTGGACATGAGCCAACAATGTGCACTTGCAGCCCAGAAAGCCAATAGTACCCTGGGCTGCATCCAAAAAAGTGCGGCCAGCAGGTCAAGGGAGGTGATTCTTCCTCCACACTCCCTGCTCCCATGAGAACGCACCTGCAGTACTGCGTCCAGCTCTGGGGCCCACAGTACAAGGAAGACATGGACCTATTGGAGTGGGTCCAGAGCTGGGCCATGAAAATGATTAGAGACTGGAACACCTCTCCTGTGAAGAAAGGCTGAGAGAGTTGGGGTCGTTCAGCCTGGAGAACAGAAGGCTCTGGGGAGAACGTATTGCAGCCCTTCAATATATAAAGAGGGCTTATAAGAAAGATGGAGAGAGACTTTTTACCAGGGTCTGTAGTGACAGGACAAGGGGCAGTGGTCTTAAACTGAAAGAGGTTAGGGTTAGACTGGAGATAAGGAAGAAATTTCCTACAATAAGGGTGGTGAGACACTGGAACAGGTTGCCTAGAGAAGTTGTGGATGCCCCATCACTGGAAATGTTGAAAGTCAGGTTGGATGGGGCTTTGAGCAACCTGGTCTAGTGGAAAGTGTCCCTACCTATGGCAGGAGGGTTGGACTAGGTGATCTTTGAAGGTCCCTTCCAACCCAAACCATTCTATGATTCTGTGACATGAAATCTAGGGCTTGATCATGTTTTATGGATGCAGCTGTGCAATGCAAACTACAGCATGTCAGTGCTGACTTGGTCTGTCTTTGAGCATATGGGATGTTACCACATCCCTATCTGGAGACCCATTTAGAAATTTTAGTACAAAATTCTATGTAATGCTGTTTAGCTTCCTCTCAGAAAATGTAAATGTCACTACTGCCATGGCTGGAATGGATTTAGTCTTGAAAGTCCAAAGTAATAGTTTTTAGAGGAAGCCTATGCTTTCTCGGATGCTCAAACTAGGAGTCCTTCTGCTCATCTGAATGTCAGGGTTTGACCTGGCAGAATTGGGAGGTTCTGAGGACATACATTCTGAACCCAGTTTCACACAAAGTAAAAAAAAGTCCCAGAATCTGTAACAGAAATGTTAGAACTGTACCTACCACAAGGATCTGGATTACTGTTCATACTCTGTAATAACTCTTTCAGTAACAAAATAAAACTCTGGCACTTCTATTGATATCTGAGCTTTGTTACCACGAAGCAAAACCCATGGACATTCCAGGTCCTGCCCAGAATTTACCTGCCTATCTCAGACAAAGTGAAGCAGCTTCATTAAAGTAGCTGTTTGAGTGCCCCACCCAGGAATACGTCTAATCTTCAGAGGTAAGCCACTGCTACAGTTCCCTCACATGGAAGAATAAACTGAAGCTGGAAGTGTTTTACACATGCCGGATGAGTACAATAATCTCATAATCATTGAATAAATGTATGTTGAGCAGTTCTTCAGCCATGTTTTGTGAGAAAAATTTGAGTGAGGCACTTTTAACTTCAGGAGATAAGTTTTAAGTCACTTTCTTCAGTATGGAGAAACTTTCCTAAATCCTTGGGGAAGAAGGGTATAGTTTAAAACACACTCCCCTTTTCAGGGGGTGGAAATCACATTCTTGCTTTCCATAGACAGGTTCCTGATCAGATATAGGCTTTTGCGGATCCCTTTCTTTTCCAACAATCACTACATCTAAGTATTGCTCTTCAACGGAGATCTACAAAATATATTGAAAATATGAACCTGGCAACTAAAATTCATAACTACTGGAGCCACAGACTGAATAGAGACATTGGTTTACAGCTCTTTACAATTTTCCTGCCTCTTCTCCCGTCTGCCCCACAGATGCCAACCAACCTTTCCTTTCACACAGTCTGTTTTTTCTCTGGTATACAAATTATATCCATATCAATTGTTCCTAGCTGGAATTTAGCTTGATACTTGCTATGTTTCTCCTAGAGAAAGGCTTGTTCCTCTGAAAGCTTGTCTGCTTTTAGCTATATATATACATATGTATATACACACAGGTTAGGCAAATAAAAATATTGCTTGTTCCCACAAACTTTCTTTTTTGTATGGGAATCTACATATCTAATCTAGGTTTTTGCTAAGTTTTCCTGTGCAAAAAGGTATGTGCTTCAGCCTTTTTTCACTGGAGAATTAAAACAAAGGCTATATTACTTTATGCAGTGGTGTTTTCAGATCACGGATCTCAGCATGATTAATTTTCAAGCTGACCCTATATCAGGGTGTATTTTTGTTTGCTTGGAGTTCTGGTTTCTGCACAAAGGGAAACTGTGTGGTGCAGACAGGACCCCTCTGTGCTCTGGATGTTCTGTGGATTCAGTATGTGGGTGACCCATGAATTTATACACTGACATAGTTTTGTTTTCTGTTTTGTTCTCAAATAATTTTCTAATAAGTCCTAGGATTTGATCTGTTGGGTTTTGTTGGTTGGTTGGTTGGTTGGTTGTTCATTTTGCCATCTGGCGGGTACTGAGCACATTTTTCCATTGATCTATCTCTTATAACCCCAAGTCTCACCAGTGTAGCATTAATGGTCACCTCAGAGCCTGTCATTTTATACAGGAAGCTGAGCATCTTTCTCCTCACATACATCACTTGACATTTATCTACGCTGCATTTCATCTTTCGTTTTATTGCCCAGTTAGTCAGTCTCATAAGTTCCCTATGTAGTTCTTCACAGTGATCTCCTGTCTTTTTTATTTTGAATAACTTCATATCATCAGCAGACTTTATCACCTCAGAGCTCACTCTCTTTTCCAGCTCATTTATGAATATGCTGTCTGGAGAACAAATGTATGCTGTATAGAGAACAGCTCTTGTGGAAGGCACTGTGAATCCTTCAATACTTTGACTTTAGTACAAAAGCATCCACCTGAGAATTTTGTGGTAGAAGTGCCTGTCGAATGCTAACGGATGGAGAACTTTGCAAGCCTTCATTTGGATGTTCCCTATGGAGACAGGTGCAGTGGGCTGCGATGATCCAGGCAAGAGAAAGGGTTTCCACATAGACACATCAGAGGAGATAAGGAAATAGTAATTCCCGGATAACGTGGGAAGGATTGTTCAATATTATGACTGCATACAGCTTTCTTTAAATGCTGTGCCTATAATTTGTTAGGGTGAGGAAGACATTCCGGCCACTACTCTAAAGGCCAGAGTCATATGCATTGTGAACTCATTCCAGATGTTTGTTTGAAAGTAGATTTCTCCATTCTTTGAAGTATTTTCATTGGGGATTAGTTTGGGTTTGGTGTTGTTATCCTGCTCTCCCATTGCTTTAAATCAAATAATACAAATCTAGAAGCAAAGAGCATGTATCATACCGAAATGGAGTTATTATTGGATGGAATTATTACAAAAGGGCACCTTCCTCATCATCAGGGTGATGAAATGTCTTTGGAAGAAAACATCAGTCATCAACTGAATGTGTAACCCCAAAGCAGAGCTGCAGCAGCTAACTGGGCAAATGTAAACTTTGTCTCTTTAAGCAAGACAGTAGCAAATAAGAAGGTGATTTTCCCTCTCTGTCTGGAGATGACAGGACTACTTGTGAAAAGCCACTAATGTCTTCATTTAAAAACATATGCTGGAAAATTGAAAAGTATCAAAGGTCACAAGAATGTTACGAAAACCTGCATTACAGTAAAAGAAGAAACTCAGTCTACTTATGGAAAAAAAAAAAGAAAGAGTAAGAAGTAATTTGAAAATGACAATATGCAGAATCTGAAAAAAAAAAAAAAAAAAGTAGAGAAATCCAGTGACTGGAAGCTCAAGCAAGACAAAATTAAATCAAAACTGGAATCGATGCTTGAAGTGAAGTAATTGTTCAGTCAAATGGATGTGATGGACTCTATTACTTCATATATTTCAGTTGTGAGTACGTATTTTTGTACAGGGATGATCTAACTGAAACAGAAGTTACATTCTTGTTATGCAAGCTGTATTGTAGTTGACACTGCCTTTGCCATGCTTAGGGCTTTAAAATATACAGATATATAAACTCAGCTTCAGACATGGGAGTAACTGTGTCTGAGCTAATGTTTATGGAGAGGAGTTCAATTGGTCAGAATATATGTTTCTTAAAATTAATTTTAGCAGCAAAAAGATAATTATACTGCATATACAGGCTCTATAAAGTGGCAAGGTATTCACAGTCCTTTATTTCTACATCTCTGTGGTCAAACTGCAAAGTCTTCCTCTCACAACAGCATGAAGCTCTCTACCCATTTCAATCACCTGTTTGAGAAATGGTTTCACATTAGTATGAGCCTTCATGCCAGAATTTTAATACCTAAGAATAATTTTCTGCACGGTGTTAACTCTCAGATATACTCCAAGTCAGAAATACCTTAGGCATAACAGAGAAGCAATCATTAGTGAGGTTTTACTACTTTTGCTCTCAACTCAAGCACCAGTATTTTCATCTTTTGATCAGATGGCAAGATACAGTTGTTTCTAAAGAACTAGATTTAAAGGACTGTAATTGGTCTTAGTGTAATGACTTATCTAAACAGTAACTGAGAGCTTCATCTCCCATGATTCCTTATTTCTTCAGTATTTCATAGTTATAAGTAATCCTCTTCCTGATGGCTGAGTTTGAATGCAACAGTCCCAGAACCAACACTGCAGTATCTTTCCCAGCTAATCTGATTTAAAAGACTTATGCCACCTAACTCACCTATCATTGTATCTAACCTATCATTGTATCTTTAAATATTTTGGTACAATTTCATAATTTCATAATTAATCCATTAACTTTTGTGTTGTATGATGTATTTCTCCTGAGAAAACTCTTATCCTGAGGCATTTTGATATTTGTGTTAACATAATGGAAGTATTATGTGTAAGTTTTTCCTTGATCTTTAGAATTTCACTGAAAAGTGCCATTTGGGAATGCATTGATTAGTTTTAATCACAGAGTTGGATCATTAAATAACATGTAACTAGCATAAACAATTATTTTACCCCTTGACTATTTTATGCAGCTTATCAATAATGAATAATTTGGCACTAAAAAATAATTAGGACACCAAAGGTAATGTATTTACCACACAAAGACAACTGACTACATTTTGCATCGCTGCTATTAGTGCCTGCAATAACACTTCAGCTCTTACTTTTGCTTGTAAGTTTTAATGTATGTAATATCTACTGTGCTAGGTCATCATCATGGCTCTCTTTTTGATTCCACAAAGCAATCATGCACATGATTAAAGCTGTGTGCTTAATGTTTCAGGACATCCAAGGGCTGTCACTGTTACACATATTACAGTATTACATTTCAGTGATTCCATTTACTTGCAGGCTTATGTGTTACCAAATCACAGCCTTTTTTTCCTATATGCAATATTGGCTTCCTAGAGCTAGAACCAGCTGAAGTAAACAAGCATAGCTCCACTTATTTCAGTGCAAAACTTCTTTTTCTATGTAACTGATTTTTATTACCTGATCCACTCGTTCTTATGGTTAAGACTTAGAAAGGTCATATAGTAAAAAAGATCCCATACAGGAATCAATTCTCTAGTACAGTTATCAAAAACTAGGGAGAAAAACCCAACCATGTAAAAGAACACTGGAAGACTCCAGCTGTTCAGAAAACCATTTGTTACCATTTGATTATGTGTTATTCCCAGGTTTCATTTATGAGCCTAATGCTTCTTTTTAATGTCTGTAATAATCTAACAGAAAGTCCACCCAACTGTATTCCTCACTACATTTGAGATGATGTTGCTTTCCTGGGAAAATTGTACCATCCCATGATTTTCCTCATAGTTTAAAAAATTTTTTTCTGATGTCTGACTTTTCCATTTTCTAACTCTAAATACTCACAGATACCTGTGAACTTTCTGCCTTTTGTTCCACCCTGCGTATCTTTTCTCTGCTACTTTTGTGCACTGGATCACAAAGCCAATGGTACAAAGAAGACCACTGCATTGTTAATTGTGCTTTGGGAAAGGCTGTCAGCTCTCAGAGGCAATGATCAAATGCTTACTTTTCAAATATTCTTTTTTCCACCCGCTCTGTGAAATCCAGTCTAGTCAGGATATGATTCAGTAATGGGTGGTGTTACAGTAAAAGAAAGGCTTTTTTCCTTCTTCTTTGGATGTGAATTCTTCTCCTAAAATTTATCTGTTTTCCAGTGAATCCAACAGCTTAAACAGACATTCTTAAGGGCAGCTAAAACCATGTCTTGCTCCTCTTAAGTCAATGTAATTTTTGATCTAACGAGAAGAAAGAGAATGTTTGCTATGAAACATATATCACACTAATGAAAAGAAGCAATTAGTTCAGTGGATATAAGAGGATTGGTTTATTTATCCATTGGTTTTTCAGGACTGTGCACCTAAAGTACCCTAAAACAGTGCCTTTTAAACACTGAGATCCTCTGTCAGTTATTCCCAAAAAGTTATGCAGCTAGTAGTAATAAAAATAAGATCCAAAATACATATAACAATGTGATTTCGTGGGAAAATATTGGTGTTTAAAAATAACCCCTCAAGCTCAGTGTCCATCAATAAACGCAGTGAAACTCCCATTATTATTGTGAGAATTAAGAATTTTCAGGGGGTTTTATTTTTATTATGAGGGTAAACCTAATTAAAGAAAGCAATTTAGTGATTTAAAACTGCTTAAAAATGACTGACTGGATGTTTTGCCCCAGAATCTGTGCTGTGGACTGGTGTCTTAGTGAAGCACTAGGCATGGATTCCATTTTCTAGAGGTAGGTATCTGGTGCCATTTGAAAAGCCTTTGGTATCCTGCTAGGCCTTCAGATGCTACTACAGAAGGGCACAGCTCTTCTGCAAGTCCTGAATGGTACCAGTCAGCAGTAATGGATTCTTTAGAACATTTCCAATCTTAGATACATCTAGATAACTGAAGCATACCACATATGCTCCAAATAATTAAAAAAATTTGTGTGACATCCAGAACAGTTTCTGCATCACTGCCATTTCTGTGCTGCTGAGCTGTTAAGAGCATGAGGTCAGCACATCTCTTCAGCAAACTCCTCCAGCCTCTGTTGCCCCATCTACTCCCAGGTGTATAAAAGAGATGATCCAATGATTCCTCTGTCAGTGGGGCAAGTTGCAGCTTTGGGAGCTGAAGAATCGCACAGAATGCTCCATGTCATAGAATCATAGAATGGTTTGGGTTGGAAGGGACCTTCAAAGATCATCTAGTCCAATCCCCGGGCCATAGGTAGGGACACTTTCCACTAGACCAGGTTGCTCAAAGCCCCATCCAACCTGACTTTCAACATTTCCAGTGATGGGGCATCCACAACTTCTCTAGGCAACCTGTTCCAGTGTCTCACCACCCTTATTGTAGGAAATTTCTTCCTTATCTCCAGTCTAACCCTAACCTCTTTCAGTTTAAGACCACTGCCCCTTGTCCTGTCACTACAGACCCTGGTAAAAAGTCTCTCTCCATCTTTCTTATAAGCCCTCTTTATATATTGAAGGGCTGCAATACGTTCTCCCCAGAGCCTTCTGTTCTCCAGGCTGAACGACCCCAACTCTCTCAGCCTTTCTTCACAGGAGAGGTGTTCCAGTCTCTAATCATTTTCATGGCCCAGCTCTGGACCCACTCCAATAGGTCCATGTCTTCCTTGTACTGTGGGCCCCAGAGCTGGACGCAGTACTGCAGGTGCGTTCTCATGGGAGCAGGGAGTGTGGAGGAAGAATCACCTCCCTTGACCTGCTGGCCGCACTTTTTTGGATGCAGCCCAGGGTACTATTGGCTTTCTGGGCTGCAAGTGCACATTGTTGGCTCATGTCCAATTTTTTACCCTCCAGTATCCCCATGTACAGATCCTTGAGGAACACCACTTGTTACTGGATTCCTGAAAAAAAGGGCAAGATTTGTAAGGCATATGAGATACCTTAATCTTGTATATAAGATCAGAAACTATGTGAATGCTGAGTTAGAAGAGGTGTTAATGAAAGACAGGGTGCTTGCAATAAGTACTGTGAAAACACAAAATAATTAATGTTGTACCTTGAAACCTCAGTGATGGGCACTGGTTCCAGCTGTGAGATGGCTAAAGAGACATTACGGAGACATTACAGCTGAATAAGTTCTGTGAATGTGTCCTGGTTTCAGCTAGGATAGAGTTAATTGTCTTCCTAGTAGCTGGTACAGTGCTATGTTTTGAGTTCAGTATGTGAAGAATGTTGATAACACTGATGTTTTCAGTTGCTGCTAGTAGTGTTTAGACTAATGTCAAGGATTTTTCAGCTTCTCATGCCCAGCCAGCGAGAAAGCTGGAGGGGCACCAAGAAGTTGGCACAGGATGGAGCCAGGGCAGCTGACCCAAACTGGCCAACGGGGTATTCCATACCATGTGATGTCACATCTAGTGTATAAACTGGGGGGAGTGGGGGTGGAGGGATCGCCGCTCAGGGTTTAGCTGGGTGTCGATTGGCGGGTGGTGAGCAATTGCACTGAGCATCATTTGTACATTCCAATCCTTTTATTATTGCTTTTGTCATTTTATTAGTGTTATCGTTATCATTATTAGTTTCTTCTTTTCTGTTCTATTAAATTGTTCTTATCTCAACCCGTGATTTTTACTACTTCTCCCGATTTTCTCCCCCATCCCATTGGGTGGGGGGGAGTCAGTGAGCAGCTGTGTGGTGCTTAGTTGCTGGCTGAGGTTAAACCACGACAGAATGCTGGCTGATTCCATCAGCTGATCCCAGTCCCTTCCCTAGTAGAAGCTTAGCCTTTTGTATAACTAAGAAACTTGACTTTTGTTTTGCTTTTTTTGTGCAAAGTTACAAAGAAGTCTTCATCAGAAGGTACACATTCCCATAACTGAAATCACTTTGACCAAATAGCGAATGACTTCCACTGGGATGTTTTTCTTAGCATTGCTTTTGTGTCAGGTAGAACTGCTTACTTTAAAAATCAGTGTAATGTTCTAGCAAGATGTATGACTAATGAATTAGTCAAATTCTAAGCAACTAAACAAATAAATAAACCCAACAATATCCATTTCAGACATTTTCGGGGGATTTTCAGTAATGCTGAAAAACGAACAAAGATATTACTCTGAAATAAAATACTGAAGAGTAAGATAAAATACATATCAGTGTGGTCATTTATGCCTTCTCAGGCAATAATATGGATCAAAAGACAAAACCATCTTATTTCTATAGCAAAATGAAACTAGTTGGATCTTTTTAAAAAAGCTTTCCATTGGAAGCTAAGATGCCAGAACTAATCAGTTGCATTCTCTCCTCTCCATCTCACCTGACCCTCATCACTTCTGTTCTTTACAATGACACTGAGTAAACAGTTTGGTCTGGAGAAATGGTAAATGAAAGTCACAGGAAAGCCTGCCTTCCTCTTCCAGTCTTTATAACCATAAAGCTGATTTCTACACAACATATGAATCTGGAAATACTGTTGCAATTAGTGAACATATAAAAAAGAGGTCATGATATCTATAGATTTACTTACTTAACCAAAACTGTTGACTGGAAGATTCTGATTAGTGAGAACATTGCAGTCACTTTACAGGAGCATAGTTATTCATGGTGCTAGTTAACACAGAAGCAGTAGAACAACAGGATTAATTCCTTACTGGAAACTGGGACACTGGAATACACCACTGGGTGTTAATCAGATATTTCTTTTGGTATATAGTAGCGCCCTTTCAGGACACTACTTATATTAAAACCAGGAGCAAAACTTTCAGAAGTATTCCAGTGGTACAGATTAATTGCTAGAGAAGAAGAAATTATATTTGGATGATGCTTACTAATGCAATGAATTACCATTGTGCTGTCTTGTTTTTCCCCTTAATAAGTCAGAACCTTCTGGCAGGAAAAAGTAAGAAAGTGAATGAAAGAGAATTTAAGTATCCCCAAAGAGTTTAACGAATAGAGGGAGAATACAGTCTTTCTGATTGCCTCTATATTTCTGGCCTGCAGTGATGTGCCAGCTCACTAGGGAATAGGGTGGAATAGTGAATAATAGGGAACTAGATACTAGGAAAGTAGAAATTATTAATTATTTCTATTGCTAGAAGCTTTTCATGGACTGTCTTACATTGTCCTAGAAAGAAGGAAATGCATCTGAGGACAAGGGTTTGCAAATGCAATGACCCTAATTTCTTCCTTGGTTTACATATTACCTGCCTTCCCACGTTTCTCACTTGATGCTTACCTCTCTATTCCCCTTTCCTGTGTTCCTTCCCATCATTTTGGGTGTCTTCAGCCTCCATATTGAGGTCTACTACCAATTATATCTGCCAACATCCTGTCATAAGCCTGCATGAAATGAGTTGCAAGTAGTCGGTCACAAAGTGTTTGTAATGGTGGTGAAGGGGACTATTTTGTGCTACTGATGTTGTATATTAATTAAATGGTAAGATCTTAATCGGAAATGTTGGGAAATGGCTTACCACAGGACAGAAGGCTTTAGCATCTTATGGGTTTCACATACCTTTTCTACTTCCTACCACATGGTGTTTTTCCTGAAGGGAAGGAAGAACTATGGGGAGTGAGAGGACAAGAAATTTTTGTGACCCATGTCAAGCTGCACCCAAGTAGGGTGTAGTAAAAAAGTGGACTTCTGTATAAGTAGGAGTGATATTATTTCCCATACACCATCTCTCAATGTCTTTTGTATTTAGCTTAAAAGCTGTTTGGGATAAGACTTTCTTTTGCTAGAGGTTACAGACTATGACTACTAGCCTGATGTTCCTGTGCAAGGGAACAGATGCCAGGCAGCAGGGAAGCAGGCTCTGCAGGGTCCTCTCTGACAAGATACATGGGAAAGGTGGGAACAGATAAGACCTGCACCATACACAGTGACATACTTTGTGCCATGTAAAGGGGAGAAAGGATCCTGAACTTGCTTGGTGTCTGAGGAATAACATATTATACATACTGGGGAACACACACCCCCATGTTTGTTTGACATGTGTAGACAATCTAAGAAACTTGGATTTGGATAATCAGAATAGTGATATTTGAAAAGAGATCATAGAAAAATAAGTCAAATTTTCTGGGACCAAAAGTACTAGCTAAAAAACACTGACACACATCTTACATTTTCTGTTAAATCTCTGTGTGTGGAATCTGGCTTCAAAAACCTGGAATAGGTTCATGGAAAGTTCTCTTAAGCAAGGGCATGATAAGGGGAGAACAGTAGATTTGGCAGGTCTGAGAAGCAATCTATTGCTTATTTTTGTTGACGTTTGCATTCACCTTGCTGCTGTGTGAAAGCACATTTTTTCCGAATAGTGCAGAGAGGAAATCTGTTCATATTAAAGTCCTGACATGTTCCCTTCCTGCTCAGATGTTATCCTAACAAGGGTTGCATCATTGTACAAGAACCCAGGGGAGCTATAAAGATGGTACTGATGTGTTTTTACTGTTTAGGACTCAGAGTCATGTTAGGGCAGAATACAAAATGATAAATTACAAAAAAAACCCAAATCCCCAAACTGACAAAAACCCAAGGCATTTGAGGCTACTGTTTGTATGTATCATCCAATAAATGTCTCATGCAGACTTCATAAATAGCCCTGGTGACACCCAGAACTTCCCGCTCTTGTGTGAGTGTGTGAAACATTAGTCTACAGAATCAAGGCTTTGGGAAGTGGAAAAGTTCATGCAGTGAGGGAACAGAACTTGCTCCACAACCACCATGCTGTGATGCTAAAGAGGCGTCCTTTCTCCTTAGGACTAGTTACGTTAGACTCCTGTTACAGTCAGTGGAGAGAAACAGGAACATTTAATGTTGCTATTCATCTTAATCAAAGGGGTCATCTGCCACAGAAGTACTGATCACTCACCACTGACTCAATTGTCTACGTATCTATAGAGACAGACATCTCTATAAATGTATCTGTAGTGTAATTGCCTGTGGTGAAAGGAGACAAATACCAGTCCCTAAGGATTTTGTTGGTACACAAATATTACAAAAACAAGGTCAGTATGAGATGAGTGATAAATATTGTGTTAGGAGACCTGCAAAACCAGGCCTTAAGACTCTCAGGCTGGGCACCCCAAATTTGCAGTCACCTTTAACTTTCTGTGCCTAAAGATCCCATCTGTCCCTGGGACTAAAAATAGTACTGGCTTACCTTGGAAGGTAGTTATAAAGTCTGTGAAGCTGTATAATTTTGACAATCATCACAGAAACACCAGGGGAAAAAATATGTACACTAGCTTTGCATCAGGACAAGAGTACCGTGCAAAAAAAACAATTCACTGGGCTGCATACTGAACAACATTTTGTCATTGTTCTTTAACTGAATACAATCCATCCTATGCAGTGACTGCCAATATGGCAGTCTTACCTGTCTTAGCTGTTGTCTCCTAGAAAACATCCATTAGCCATGGAATTCCCTATAGATTCACATAAAGATGCATATTTCTGCTACTCTGATTTTATTGATCGAAATATTACCGTATATTGCATCAAATCCAGAGCAGACATTACTAAAGATTTTTTCCAATAATTGATGATAAAGATTTTTTTTAAAAAAAAACTCAAATTCTCAGAAAACCATAAATCTAAGTCAATAATGGTAAGACAACACTGGTATCTTAAGACAACACTGGTATCTCGGTAACTTCCCCAAGTCATGGTAGAATCTAAGTTTTGCCAAAGTATGTAAGCCAATTTTTTGTGATTCAGCTGTCTCTATGGTCGACTATGTCACAAGAGCTGGTGCAGCGGTCTTTTAATTCCTGCGTAGTGGAATCTCATTTGCCATCTTTCTATGATTCTTTTTATTATTTGAATCAATGAGATTGCTAATCAGGTAATACGATGCAGTAGTATTCAGGAATAGAATGCTGTCTAGAGGAGACTCAGAGCCTTACATTCATTGGCAATTTAACATCTGCAGTGTTCTTTCCCTCTGCTCTGATTTTTCAGACCACAACTCTCCCAGAAATGTCAAAGCATGTAAAGGAAGTGCATAAAAGTCATGTTTTGCAAAGCCAGGTACTTGGAACGTGTTGAGAAAAGATACTGGTTTAACATAGGAAGGGTATTATAAAAAGATCTGTCATGATAAATATTAGTCATGTTTCAATACATATCCCTTGGAGGTGTTGAACACTAGGACAGGTGCAGTGCAGGCTTCAGTGGATTAGACTGGACTAAGCTAAACAGAAAGCTGCCTTGCTCCAGTCTGTCACCCAAGGACAAAAAGAGTGCAAAGGAGAGAGTTTTGAATTCACTTTGAAACAAAATCCTTCCTCAGAGTCGAAACCTGACTCAAATCCCGTGCAGTTCAGGGTTAAGGGACCTCACATGAGTGATGATTTACTGACCTGTGATGCATAAGGTACCAAAACCATCCAACTCATATTTTGACGCAACTCAATTACTTTTTAAAAACCATGAAATCAGGTCACTTAATCAGATTAGGACTGCCTGATCACTCAGTTTCAATTCCAGTATGGTCTGCAAAGCTGATGTCTTGTATTTCTGTGGTACCAAGCTGGGGTTTCTCAGTCCTTGTGTGACATCTGAACATGTTTTCCCTTACTGCCGATCAATATTTTCATATTTTACTATCCTACTTGTAGTAAATGCCGCACTAGGTGTGCAGGTCATCTTCACAGGCCACTGAGTGTTTGTGAGTCAAATGATAAACTCTGAAGTCTGGGTTTTTTTGCAAAACATTTCAGTGGACCACATCTTTTATGACGTAGCATAGTACAAATGCTCATTTTTGTGGGTTGTGCTAGAGACCCTGAAGGTATTGCATTATGCATCTGCTAGAAGTATTGGTAAACCAACACAGAATGGACCAGTTGTTAGAGGTGAGACTCACCTCATCTGTTTTCGGTATGTACGATGCAAATTTCTCACCTTCTGAAGTAGGTTTCCTTTTTAGCCAGTGGAGAGAAACAGGTGCTTTTAGGGATCATTCATTTGACCTGCTTCAGACATTGATTTAGGATGAAATGAATCATATCTTAGAACGGGTTTTTCTTCTCTACTCACTATGAAGTAAGCCTTGGGCATAACTCCACTATTAGCATAGAAGGGTGAAGTTCAGTGAAACTATCCCATCCTCGCAGACTGTGACCGATATAAGGGACCCTATGTCACCCATGCTTATGCCATCTTTAGTTATTCTGTTTCTAAGGTTCAGACTAACACTTTGCCTGTTTTATGTTGAACTAGAGCTGATCTTAATGAAAGCCATTGATGAACACAAAACACTTAACTCCATTAAAAGAAATGGCTGCTCAGAATTTGCTATGATTGCCCTGCACATGCAGTGTTCAAAAAGTGACGCAGAATACCTGCGCCAGCATGGTCTCTCCACAGGCTGCACTGTGGATATCTGCTCCGCCATGGTCCTCCATGGCCTGCAGGGGAATCTCCACTCCAGCACCTGGAGCACATCCTCTGCCCCCCTTCTTCTCTGGCCCTGCTCTTCATACAGTTGTTTCTCTAGGCTTGCCAATGTGACTCCCATTTATAAGAAGGGTCAGAGGGAGGATCCGGGGAACTACAGGCCTGTCAGCCTGACCTCGGTACCGGGGAAGATTATGGAACAGCTTGTCTTGAGAGCACTCACATGGCATGTGCAGGATAAGAAGGGGATCAGGCCCAGTCAGCATGGGTTTACGAAAGGCAGGTCCTGCTTGACCAACCTGATCTCCTTCTATGACCATGTGACCTGCCTAGTGGATGAGGGAAGGGCTGTGGATGTCATCTTCCTTGACTTCAGCAAGGCCTTTGACACTGTCTCTCATGGCATACTCCTTGACAAGCTGGCGTCTCATGGCTTGGACAAGTGTACTCTTCGCTGGGTGAAAAACTGGCTGGATGGCCGAACCCAGAGGGTTGTGGTGAATGGGGTGAAATCCAGTTGGCAGCGGGTCACAAGTGGTGTTCCTCAGGGCTCGGTGTTGGGCTCTGTTCTGTTTAATATCTTTATCGATGATTTGGATGAGGGGATTGAGTGCACCCTCAGCAAGTTTGCAGACAACACCAAGTCAGGAGGCAGGGTTGATCTGCTTGAGGGTAGGGAGGCTCTACAGAGAGATCTGGACAGGCTGGATCAATGGGCTGAGGCCAATCGTATGAAGTTCAACAAGGCCAAGTGCTGGGTCCTGCACTTCAGTCACAACAACCCCATGCAACGCTACAGGCTTGGGGAAGAGTGGCTGGAAAGCTGCCCGGCAGAGAAAGACCTGTGTGTGCTGGTTGACAGCCAGCTGAACATGAGCCAGCAGTGTGCCCAGGTGGCCAAGAAGGCCAATCGCATCCTAGCCTGTATCAGAAATAGTGTGGCCAGCAGGAAGAGGGAGGTGGTTGTTCCCCTGTACTTGGCACTGGTGAGGCCGCACCTCGAGTGCTGTGTTCAGTTTTGGGCCCCTCACGACAGGAAAGACATGGAGGTGCTGGAGTGTGTCCAGAGAAGGGCAACCAAGTTGGTTAGGGGCCTGGAGCACAAGTCTTCTGAGGAGTGTCTGAGGGAACTGGGGCTGTTCAGTCTAGAAAAGAGAAGGCTGAGGGGAGACCTTATCGCTCTCTACAACTACCTGAAAGGAGGTTGTAGTGAGGTAGGTGCTAGTCTCTTCTGTCAGGTGGCTGGAGATAGGACAAGAGGAAATGGCCTCAAGTTGAGGCAAGGGAGATTTAGGTTAGATATTAGGAAAAACTTCTTTACTGAGAGGGTTGTTAAACATTGGAATGGGCTACCCAGGGAAGTGGTTGAGTCACCACCCCTGGAGATATTCAAAAAGCGAGTGGACAGGGTACTTCAGGACATGGTTTAGTGGGCATGGTTAATGGTTGGACTCGATGATCTTGAAGGTCTTTTCCAGCCTAAATGATTCTATGATTCTATGATTCTCACACTGTTTCTCCTCGCACCACCATGAGGTGTTTTGCCCTTTCTTAAATACATTTTCCCAGAGGCGCCACCATCTTGGCTGAGGGGCTCAGCTGTGCCCTGTGGCGGGTCTGTTGGAGCCGGCTGGAAACAGCTCTCTGTGGCACTAGGCAGCCCTGGCCTCTCCTCACAGAGGCCGCCCTGCAGACCCCCGCTGCCAACACCTTGTTATGTAAACCCAATACATTACTTTATTGCCAGTCTCTCTTTTTTTTTTTTTTTTTTTTTTTTTAGGATGTAGCTAGGGGAAAGAGAGGAAATCTACTCATTTACCTGGTCCTGGCTTCTGCTCCCTGAACTAGATGAATTCTCAGATGGGAGAGGTTCTTCCCTGAGAGCAACTGGGCATGGTCAGGGGGTCATGCTCAATTAGCGCAAGCAGAGGGAGCCCTAGGAAGGCATTTTCCCTCTTCAGGCAATACAGCGGTGACAGAGAGCTTGCAGAGGGGACAAGCATTAAGAATAGAGCTGGACCTCAGACATGATGGGAAGACAGACATATTCTTTGTGGGTTTGGAAGGTGACCGACTGTGTCAGTTGTTGCGAGGAAGCTGCTGAGCTGAGAGAAGCCTGGAGGAAAGGATGTTATCAATGAGAGGTAAGGGTTGTTTATATGCCCTCTATTCTTGTACTGTTTTATCTAGTCACTCTGAGTTTTGCTATTGTAAAAGACGTATTGTAGTAAGGCCTGACTTTTAAGGCCTGAAGCCCTTTAGAGACTTTGTGTTTACAGAAAGGTGAGGGACTACTCTATCTCAAAGCTTTGGTAATGATGATGTAGTTTCCCTTTGCAATATTTCTTTGTGTGCAGGTATTAGTTAATAGGGATTTTCGTAGGGCTTTTACCCAGAGCAGGAGGCACTCCAATAGAGAGCAATTCAGGGACATCGGGTCAGGATGGAGCAAACCCCTTGCTTTCTGGTGTTCACAGCTGTGTAATGTGCCTGTGGTAACTCTGAAAGTTAGACATGACAAACTAAAATTAGGGAACTCCTTGGTATGTTTTAAGTATCACTCCTGAACTAATTTAGCTTTTGAAGAGAAGGCAAAGTCAGTACTCTGGCATCTCAGTGGAAATTAGGTACCAGTCATTTTGTGTGCCTAGAAGCATGTGACTGATTTTAGGATTTTCTGTGCTAGACAAGTACTGGTGCTGTCAAATGTCCCATACTTTAATGTGATACAGCTGAAGTTTCTGCACTCAGGAGGACATTCTCTATGTAGTCCTGGGCATTCAGCAAATGATCCACAGCCAGGCGAGATCTGACTTCCCCATGGGCTTTCTCCCAGGCTGAGGAAGCAGGATGGCTCCAGCCAATCTGGAACCTGTGATTTCCTTCCTTTCCTCACCTGTGGCACAAAGGTGTTGCCTGCATTAGCTCTTCCTGAAGAAACACATGAAGTTTAGTTAGCTCCAGAAGGCATCTGCTTCTCAAAAACATGACCTAGTCTCAAATAGTTTTGCCTCTCTGGCCAAATCATTTAAAATAACTTCTCAGGATTTAATCAGTCTTTATAAAGGAGTTATTTTGCAAGTCAGAGTTCTTCCTATAATAATGTTCAAGTCTGGGCACAGTCAGTGTTTTGGTCCAGAACATAGCACAAATGAGAGCACTTGGTGTCTACCACAGGAAACAATTTTTTTCCATTTGAAGCAAACAAGTTTTCCTTAGTCACATTGTGTTACTGCTGTTTAGTGAGGCTTTTCTTTAGTCCTAGCAAGAAAAAGGAGCTTGAGGAGTGCAGAGAGTGTGTGTTGTTTCCAGGAAACCCTGTCCTGTGTCTCAAAGAACCTGTTCCAGACAAAGGGTATCCAAGGCATGTATCCAATCTGCAGTTGGTATAGACTGGCAGGAGCTTGCAAGATGTCGCTCAGGCTGTAGTCTAAGGGCCTTTGTTTTTGGGGGTAGGTGAGACAGAACCACAAGTTATAAAAACAGAAAATGAGTGATTTTCCTCATTTTTTTGTGGCCACCTGTCTGGCATAATATTAACAAAAAATTCTGCATACCTACATGCACAGGTTACTGAAATAGTATATAGACCTTGTGACACCAGAGGTAACATCATTTAGAGAGCGCAGTGAAGATGTGGCTTATGGGACATCTTCAAAAGGAACATATTTACTGTGTCAGTTGGGCTCCCTTATAAAAGTGACAGAACTCATGGGAAAGCTAGTGGATGACTTTAAGAGCAGTATCTCTCTTCACCGTGTTAAAAATAGTTTATAATTGAGGCATAAGTTAAGGAACAGTTCAGATATTTCCTTGCTGTACAGCTTTGGGTAAACTGATAATGGGTAAGATTTTTCAAAAGATAATAGGAAAATAGTTTTGGTTGAAATGATGTTAAATTTAGGCATCTTAGTTTCTTTTGGAAAATTCACTTATGCAGCTTTTTGCTTCTTCAAAACCTTTACTGTCATAGGATCATTTTATTCCTGTAATTCAAGAAAGAGAAAAGAGAAGGATGTAAGTTTGTGGGAGATCTACAGGAATATTTTTCTGCTCTGGATGGTTTTTCCATTAGGTGGCACCTTTAGAAGATAGGCTAGAGAGCCACAGTGCTTTGTGTTCTTGTTATGAATGCATACTATTATTAATATCCCTTACCATGGTCAATGTGCCCCTACATGCTTCATCTGTGTGCACACCTACTGAGTCAAGATGACTTTAATCTTAGCAGTGACCCAGCATGTAAAGAGTCACTAGGAAAGTTAGCTGGCGAAGTCAAAACTGGAAGATGCAAGTGTGCTTGAGTTGATATGACTGAAACATCATCACAGATTCATTTTAAAATGAGACTATTATTTTGTGGAGAAGGTAGGCTCCAATTTGTTTTTATTATCTCTTTGAATGATGTTGCATGGTGCTCAAGGGCAGTGTGTCTCTTTTTCTTTTTTTTTGTAACTGTAGAGTATCATATACTACTGGTGTATTCTTTACAAAAGTGAAGCACAGGTTCAAGCAACTGAAGAGGAGATTGACTAGCATATGTAAATTGATCAAAGAATAAGCTGTGAATAAGAAAAAAATGATGGTAGGATTCATTGAGGGAAGTACTTCAGCAGAGACAGCAAAATTTTTAAGTTACTAAACCAGCATATTTTTTAATCCAGTAAAACAAGAGCTTAGAGGATATGGGAGTGCTGTATGTAAATATATTGGGGGAGGAGGAGAAGGAACCAAACTGCTTTTGGTCCAGAGATGGTCCTCAAATATGAAAAGGGTTTTCTGATGTTTGTAATAGGCAGGGATACATCTGATGACCTCAGAGTTTCTTTTTAGGCTTGGGAAGACTTGGGAAGTAACTAATCTGTTTTAGTCTTTAGACTTTGAAACTTTCCTAGGGCAAAGGCCTGTCTTTATATTCAAGTGGGACACAGCTCAGAGCTCTGTTGGTTCTTCATTGGAGTGAACGTCAACACCATACACATTTCAATTGCCAGGAGTAGCTCCAAATACAGTCAAAGTAGGTAGTAGCTTACAGCAGTTGTCAGTCCTGGGTGGGATAACAGCCATAGCACATCTGTTTACTTAACTTGTGCCAGAGCTATGAAAATCAGGTTAACCACCTTCCTTTTCCCACTGTAGGAAAGGCCATGGAGTTGTAATGCTTCCTGAAAGGAGAAGTTTCTGGCATCACTGTATCCATCTGCTTCTCCACATACAGAGTAGTGAGTCTGGCACTCCAGGTTTCTGTCCTTGACTTTCTCAGCTTCATCCCTTCTCTCTTGTTCTCTTTCCCTCACTACTCTGACCCTTGTTCGGCTCCAGTCTTTCATCATTGGGGAAAATGCCAAAATGAATTTAGTTGCTGCCAAGAAGCTTTGAGCCAGTGCTGGCGAAGAAGAAAAGCTTCAAGTTGCACAGTGTGGCATATGCGTGAAGCCTTCTGCTGTTTGATTTCAGCAGGAACACTTAATCTCAAGTATTCAACAAATGATGAGTTGACAGAACAATCCTGGTTAAGGCAACTGACTGGTAGTGCAGCAGTTGCCCAGTCTTAGGGGGCCACACAAACAAACCTCCATGCTTTCAAGATATAGGGCAGCAACATTCAAGACGATTTCTCCTGTGCCCAAATATGTTCCTGTAATGAAAGAGCATAATTTCTGCTTTGGTGTAATGCAGTTGTGCAAGGCAACCTTCACTGAGGCTGGGACTAAGTTCCAGAGTTTGTGTTTACTTATAGCTAATCTGTTCTTACCAATGCACAGTTAACACATCCTATACACAAGTGTCACATGTATGCCCACATGCATATCACATTCATACACAGTCAGACTAGATTTACTTACCAATTATCTTCTTTCAGATGGATTAGGACATTTGTCCAATAAACTTAAAAATTGCAACATGATAGGAAGACACATTTTTAATAAATAAAATATAGTGTTGTTATACATGGAAATTTTATATAATGAAGCTGGAAAAAAATGAAGAATGAAGTATTCAGATATGTTTACAATATAGTAATCTGAATCCACTTTTTTAAAGGCTGTGGAAAGTCAAGTTCAAGCTGTCTAACCACCATTTAAGGTGTTTTACTGATATCTCATTGCTTGAGCTTTATAGTACAACTGAATTTAATTATATGCTCAGACTTTCTCTGTGACCTATTTTATACTTTAGCACCCCAAATATGTGTGTGTTTTGGGTTGGGTTCCCCCCCTTCTCCAGATTTATTATGGCTTCATTTGATGCAGAGCTGATGTAGTGGTAAACTGATTATGTGCCTGTGGTGATATGGCATCCTTGTGTCTCTCCTGCTCCAAAACAATGACTCATAATTCTTCAATAGGAAAAACTTTGTAAAGAATTTTAAAATGGGTGTTTGATGCCATTAACATCAACAAACTATGTTTCTGTTTCTTTGTTGCTGGCAGCTGCTTTTTTAAATTATTATTTATCAGTACAAAAATACAAATGAATCTCCTCAAATATTTTTGGATGCTCGATGTCTCTAAAAGTTATTGATAAGACACACATGATATGAATATCATGCTAATCAAGCCAATACAACCAAGTGTGGTAATTACTATCCAGAAGCTAAAATTAGTATATTATCTAGATATGGACATTTAAAAAAAAAATCCCAAGAAACAGCCATCAATTGTATTCTTTCAGTCTAGAGGAGTTAAAATAGAGGGGAGATGTGATACTCCTAAATATGGAAAATATTGCAGCAAAGAGGTTGGAAATAAATGGTTCACAGTAGACTTGGGCAGAAGAAAATGAACGGGTAGAAACAGAAATATGAGAAATTTAGTTTAGGAAACAGAAAATGTTTTTAATGGTGAGGGAAGTTGAGCACTGAAATAGATTGCATGGGGAAGCTGTGAAATCTCCATCTCTGGGGTTTTTAAAAACAGGGTAAATAAACATTGGAGTGATTTAGGCAGAAGCGATTGTGCCCAGGGACAGGAGGATGGACTACATGGCCTCCCTTTGGGAGTTATGTCATTGTATGTCTCTTTATTGAGGGCCTTGGAGGAGTCCAGGAATCATGTAAGTATGGAGAATGATTGTTCCTAGTGATAGTCTTATCAGTATAGTTGCAGTTTGTATTAATGGTGCCTTTACTTTGGAAGACCTCTACAGAAGTCTCTGACAGAATTTCTGATATTTCATAAACACTTTGGAAAGGAAGCACTACAATTTGCACAAGAGACTAATCAGAACATTTTGGCCAAAAAGTTTGAAGAGCTTGTGCTGTTTTGTATATGTTTATAAAAGCTGTACTCATTCTCTCTTTTTCTGTAAGAATTTCAGTGATGAGGCTCATCAAGCGCTTTAAAAGCACTTCAGGTGTGATCTGAATCTTTTTGATGACAGTAGAAATTTTTCTATAACTTCTTAATAGGCTTTGCATCAGGCTTTTTGTGTGCTGTTCATATAGTGACTCCTATTTTCTTATTAGGGATAAACACCCAGCATGACAAATATTGCTTTTACCTTGGTCAAATGAAGTTTTTTCCGATTCCACAGTCAGCTGCATGTGTCCAACACCATGTTCCTGGGCTGTATGTAGAAAAGCTGTGATGTATCTGTTTAGTCAGATCTGTCTGCCTTAGTGACTGCAAGAGACTGACTATTTATGCCTGTTAAGAGATCATGATACATCTCATGAAAAGACAAGCTGTGTTATCAAAATACTGTTAACCACACAAAAGCATTGAAATCCCTTATCTCGTTTGTTTAAATGCATCTCACACTGAATTTAATGATGCTGTTTTTACCAAGACATATTTCAGAGTACACCCACCTCTGCCTGACATACACAAGTCTCTTAAAAAGCACAAAAAGGATTTTAGAAAATCCTTTATTTTTTGACTGCAATTGAACCTATTAACATTCGTTATATTGATACCCTAAGATGTCAAGATTAGGAGTTTGCAAACTTTTAAGTGGTTTTTTTAAAACTTTGTTTTATTTTTTAAGATTGCTACACAAATGAACATTTGTTCTCTCTCTCCCCACCCCCACCTTCCCTGTGCCTCCGCCTGATTATGTGAGTCTTTTTCTCTCCCCTCTTCTCCCCACCCCCATGCAGTTATTTGCTGAATTTATAAACTAGGAACACCTGCTCTATCTGCATTATTAGAAAAAAGCATAAGAAGTAGGAATTACAGTAGAATACCAGTGTCCAGATGTAACACCAGTGTAACCCAATGGTGCTTTGGTAGGAGTATTGGAGAACTATGAGAATAATTATCATTGAAGAAGGTATAAACATCATGAATTTGAAGGTAGATGGTTTCAGACTCTGTCTAACACTTTTAATACTCCTCTGCAGTCCAGTACAGTTGCTGTTATCTCTTTAGGTTCCCTGTTGGTATCTTTTCTGTGAAAAGAAGGAGAATTTGACAAAATTACGTACTTCCAGTTAGCCGTCTTGACCAAAGCCACATTTGTCTCATATGTCCTGGTTCTGATAGTGTGTGGGGAGTGATGATGCTTTGAAACTTGGCTGGCTGTTCTTCAGCAAAATCCAGGGGTGTCCGCAAGAGGAAAACCCCAGGGTGAAAACTGCCCATTAGTTGCTAAGGACACAGCCCTTAGCGCTGGTGGTTACAGCTTGAGGTTTTCAGATCTCCTTCCTTCAGGGAGCCATGATGGTGTGTGTGGCCTCAGCTCTGAATGTCTCTCTCCCTGTGGCTTGCTCTTGAGTAAAACTGAACACCTGTGCTCACTGTTAAATTCCAATTTCAAACAGGTTGCAGGAGTTAAGCAGGTGATGACAGGATGTTACTCATGGTTTCAAAACAAACAGTGACAAGGAGACACTTTCAGAGGAGGATCAATATCAGTGATGCGGGGAAGAGGCAAAAACCAGAGATTATGAGTGAAAGCCAGCTTTGTTTAAAGGTTTGTGTTTCTGACCACAAAAGTGGAAAGTGGCTAGGACAAACTACCATGAGGAGTGGTGGGTTCTTCATCTTTTTGGATATTGAGGGTCTGGACGCTTTCTTGGTGGATGTGTTTCTTTCAGGTAAATGGAAGAATTATAGGAAGTGTTATAGAGGAGGTTGGTTTAGGTGATCATATAGTTTGTTCTGGTTTTTACTCCATTCATGTGTAATGACTGCTCATTTACTGTATGCCTCTCAAGTCTGTTTGTCACATGTTTCTGATGAACATCTAATGACTTTCTGTAAATTGGAATATTTTCTGTATTGTGCTGATACATCAAATACAGCCCCAGCCTCTTCTGCAATAGGTGAGGTGGATGAGTAAATGGAGGTGTCTGGGCTTGAAGCAGCTGTGTGTCTCCTTTAGTCCATTTGCTGGAATCACAGAAAAAATTGCTTTAGGCATTCTAAACCACCTTAAATATAATATAAGGGTCAGGATTCTTCATGGGGGGTGGGGGAAGGGAGTCTCAATGCTTATATTTCAGTAAAAGCTACTTTTGCAGCAACAAGTGTATTCTTAATAGTTAATCTTAAATTTCCTTAACTGCAGTATGAACATAGTACATATAGATTTACACTTGACAATTGATACTATTCTTCTCTATGCCATCCATTTATGGAGTCGCGCTGTAAGCTGTTACCAGCTCATGACGTTTGTTTTTATTCTAGACAAACTACACCTAGGTTGCTCTTTTTTTTTTTTCCCCTCTCTATATCCCATTTATCAAGTTTTTTTGGCATTCTTTTCCTAAAATTTTTAGTAGCATTTGAAGTCTAGGAGCAGGAATAGCATTTGAACCATTGCTTAATGAGGATCAGATAGTCAAATGATTTATCATTGTTGCAGTCACACTGAAGGTAATGTCTTCCAACAGTAATGCCAGCTTGAGTGAAATACACTTAAATAATCCTTTAATACTTACCAGAACTATATTCAGATTCTAAACACTGGGAAGGCTGTATCTCAATATCTAATAGAGTGTGTGTCAAAGTGGCCAGCTGGTTTGACAAAATTAGCTACAGTATTAAACCACAGCCACTTGTCTCCCCTCATAGGTTTCTCCTTAGCTTTATAATGTCTTAGACATCTAGCTGTAACTGAATTTTTTAAATACTTTTTCCACTGAAGTCTACAATATGATGTAGCATGTTTTTAAAACAGATGTTCTTTGAATGATTCAGTCAGCTCCAGTTACTGATAAGAAATGGCTGAAATGCCTGCTTGCTTTATGGAAAAAAATATTTCTGCAGAAACCGAGAAACAGAAGGTGTTTCTGCCTACAAAGTAGTCTTGTTTTTCTCTTATAAAAGATTTAAAAAAAATAATGCTTTGGCACTTGCTTAATGTTGAGGGTTTGTTTTATTTTATTGGTGATTTTTTTCAAATTCTTTTCATTGTTTTGGGCACCTGGCAAAGATTCACTAGAGCTGTTTAGCAGCAATATTATGTAGCCACAGCAACTGGGCAACTACTGCAAAGGACTGGTTCCCAATATTCATGTGTATTCATTTAATGTCCCTTTGCTAGGTCACTTGCAGAAACAATGACTTGTGGTTTTACTTGGAGGCAGAGGCAAAGAGCAGTATGCCGTTGCCACATCCTGCGTGTGGACCAAAAGGGGCCTCTGAAGGCCTGGTCTGTTCTCTCCGGTGTCCTCGCTGCACGGTGAGGAAAGATGTGCTCTCCACAGGTTTGATTACACTGTTCTCCAAACTAGAAAGCATAATCCACCATCTTTTATCCCAGTATGATTTTATAGGCTTTATTATAACCCCATCTTGTTTCTCCCTTTCTCTGAGATAAATCTTCTCATCCTTTCTTCTTCATGAGTTTCTGGGACTTTTGATTTATTTACTGTTCTTGTATTTTGCCTTTCCTTACTCATAGAAGCTGAGAGATGGCAGCAGGACAGATGTTTCTTTCTACTTCACTGTTCGCTGCCATGCCCATATGGAAAGTTCATGCAGGGGCTTTTGAACTGATGCTTTTTTCTCTTCTAGAACATAAAGAGGTTTATTTTGCTTCTTCATAAATCAGGCTGTGCCATAAAATTACAGAGAGTTTTGAGAAGTTAACCATCCAGTTCCTTCTGATGAGTGCCTGCAATGAGTTGCACTCAGGTAGTTTGGGAACTGAGGCGGTGTGCTCACCATGGCGTCAAAACCATTCCTATTCCTAACACTCTTAATTTGCTATTCAGAGTAGATTACTGGATGTGATTTTTACAAAGAACTTTGAGTAATGAGTGGACCACTGAGAAAACGGTGATCTGCTAAGGGTTAATTCATGAGCTGAAATTTTATGGGAGAATACCAGGTGTAACATATTAAAGTAATCTCTGTAACAGCCACAGTCAATTTTTCTGTTCAGTATGTGTTTTGTTACTTTGCTACAGTGATACAGCCAAGCTAGAATAGCAGTAGCAGGAAACATACAGATGCTTCTGTTCTGCTTAGGTCTCCAGAGCTCACCAAATTGTACGTCAGCTACAGGCAGCAGGAGATCACTAAATTATTTTTCAGTGTTTTTGCAAATGCCTCAGAAAGACACTGCTAATGTTTTGCAGGCCCTTTAGAGCATTCATCTCTGTGGTCTAGGTAGCTTCTCTGGTACCACAAAGGCAGTACTATTTTATTGGGTCCCAGCAGCGCACAGAGCAGACAGCATCCCATTATTTCCTGTTGCTGTCACTTGCTGCAGAGCTGTAGTGCTGACAGGTTACTGTAGAGAGCAGAGAGTTGGTAAGCCTATTTGATTTTTGGTTTTCTTATACTACATGCAGCATGGCTGGGTATCCTGAACCCCTTTTGGACACTGTGAATAATTCCAGTCAGTCTCACAGATGGGCTAGAATGTAAAGGTCCATCTCAAAGGACAAGACATAGCTGAAGCAGGAATGATTGCAATTGAGACAGGAGGCTTCGGTGCATATGACTTGATGTGGGATGCTGTGACCTGGAGGCTGTTTTTTCACTGGCTGTTGATAAACATGCCTGCTGGGGTGACCAAGGGCACAAACGAGTATTAACACAAGAAGAAGGCAGAAGACCAAACCTCCCTTTCCTCTGCTGAAAGCAAGGGCACTTTCTACCTTTATCTCTGCAGAGGATTCAATTTTCTCACTGTACACTGCTGTAATTGCTGAGAGCGCATGCATTCCCCTTGCTTCACTTTTGGACTGTATACCCTCTCTGAGCCTCATGTTTGCACTGGAGAGATTTTTCTCCCGGGTGGCTAAGACTCAGGTTACAGAGCCTGAGCACCAGCTTCACCACCTAAGTCTACCAGGCGTCGCTTGACGACCCGGGCTTTTCTGATTCTGCCAAAGTGGGCCTCTCTCTGCCCATGCCTCTTGCCTGGCAGATACACAGCAGATGCCTCTTACAAGGTGCTGTTGTGATGGGTCACTGCTATTAACATTTGCTTCTCTGTCTCATCTTTGACCTTATGTTACTGTGCATTTTTAAGACTGTAATCATGTCAAAAGACTGATGTCATTGCAGGGCAAAACAGTGGAAAGAATGGGGTCAGAGTGAAAGCTTTTATTCCAGTATAAATATCTGAAATAACAACACAGGCAGTCCCAAGTCTTGACAATGCATTTCTCTTTGCGTGTGTGTTTTCTTTTCTTTTTAATAAAATGTGCTCTGTTCCCAAATTTTCACTTCTGTCATGGAAGTGTTAGAATTGGATGAGCTACGTGTTAACCTCTTGAAAGATAAGTGATCTTCTAACATAGCTTTTAATGGCTCATTAGTGTAAAAGGAAGTGTTGCTGGACTGATGGGACATAAACATGATTCATATTCAAAAATAATATATTGCTCTGAGTTCACTTGCTAACTCCCTCTGGCTAAAAGGGCAAAGTGCAGCCATTAAAAGGTAGAAACCAAGAAAATGCAGACAAGTGCATCTGACCTGAGTGATATGCAGGCAAACTCTAATCACTGAAGGAGGTCAGATTGTTTTACAGGTATAAGTGCGTGCACCTCTGTGGTATTTAGTAGAGCTATTCAGATTTACAGCAGCTAAGAATCTAACCCCAAATGTTTTAACAGTTTGGTACACAGTTGGGACAATAGAAATCTACTGTCCATCATTTAGTTTTATTGAACATTTGAACCATCCATGTTTTCTCATGTCTCCAGCTCACGCTGGGACCCAAAGGAAAAAACCTGGAAGGAATAAAAACAATGAGATCTAGTCTAAAAATGAAATGTTGGAGATGAGTTTTAATTTGAATTGTTTGCTCTGGCTGCTGCTTCTGTGATGAGATCATCCTCTGTGTATATCTGACTTAAAAGTCCCTTTGGCAGAGGTATGGGAGTAGCTGCTTTGAAGACTATGTTGCCTGTAACCACTGATGAGCTAATGACCACTGAATAGCCACCAAGAGTTGGTGTAAAACTGTTTGGCATTGCTCTCTGCTGAGAGTTGGCTGAGTAACCTGATTACTTGTCTAATACATTTTTCTGTTTCTTTTATTAATTCTGCCACTGTTTGTCTCCAGAACCCACCTAGTAACATTTGCTCTGGCACTTTGGAGGAGGTATTCATATATTTGGCACCTCCTTTGGCATTTTGAGGCAACTGGGGAGAAAAGGATGCCCTGTGGGGCTGAACTGTAAGTGCCTCTGAAGTGGGAATAGTCTTATGTTATCGCTGTGCTAGCACGATATACTTAAGAATATTCCTGTCTTGCAGGTACTCAATAGCATTAATTTCATCTCAGTAGTAATTCATTCAGGAGTAATTCACTTCATTTTTGGCTAATCAATATGCTTCAGTTCAGAAATTACTGATTTGGGGTTTTACCTGCATTTGAGCCAGTGGCCTTGATTAAACAGTTCTTCACTGATTTCTAGTACAGTAATTAATTCAGGAAGAGTTTTGCCAAAATTGGTAAGTATCTTAAAATGAAATAATTCTGTCCAGTCAATAATGGCAGATCATGATGAAGGCTCAACAATTCTCTTTCTCTACCTCTTCCAGTGAAGCTATGTGTATGTATGTATCCTCTTTAATAGCTGAGGCAGTATACCTTTGTCTTGTGACTATTTTATTTACGTTGAAAGAATTGTCCGTTAAAAAATGATTTCTAATTGATAGTACTACCTTTTTTATTTACTTACATTGTTTTCTTTTTTCCTTTCCACTGGTCTTCCACTGCAAATTTTGAGTATTCTATCTGTAGCTCTGTTTCATGTTTCTTCCTCAAGGTGGATTATAGGTGTAAACAATAAGTTAGTGGTGGGTTGAGAACTTTTCATTAATCTCTAAAGACCGATCTAACTGATGCATCTGAAGCAGTTTCAAAATATGAAATACATTTAACTGATGCAAAAGATCTTCCTGAATTCCTAGCCAGTCTGAAATATTTTTTCATGTCCTATCCTTTTCAAGAAGTGTTAACTATCAGTAATGACAGAGGTAGCAGTTAAGTAACTGGTCCTTTAATAAAAAGAAAAATACATGATAGGGAAAAGCTTTTATTGAGAAGTTGCAGTAGGATGCAGGGTGACATGGTGAGGCAGTGCATTTATCTGACGAAATACATATTTCTTATACAGCTGTTTACACCTAAGTTAGTTAACCTCCTTTTGTAGTCAGTGGAAAGAAACAGGAGCTTCTAAGATTTAGCTTGTCTTGTCCTAAAGTAGACAGCTAAAATAGATCAGATGAACTGCACCCTAAAAAATGCCCTTTTCTGTGTGTTTACAGGGAGAGCCTTGAGTGACTAGCTTCACAGCAGACATCTACTGAGGTGTCCCACCTCATGAGTCTTGATGTTACCTGGCTTAGGTTTAGAGCAGTGGCTATGATGCAGTGAAGGCGCTTTGTTCCAAATTCATCCACATGGATGTGGCTCTAGTGAGGGTCTCCCTTGCACTGAGCTGATGCCATGAGGTCTGATTTACAGCTGTAGGGGGAGGCGACACTGTCCCATGGTGGTATTGGAACCTCAGCGATACTTCTTGATCAGGTAGCTCAGGTAGCTGCCTGAAATTAAGTGGGATAATTCCCAGTCCCAGGTGGTCAGTGTGTCTGTTCATCTCCCCAGTTTCATGAGGAATACTAAGAAGTCTTGTTTTTGTGCTCTGATATGGAACAAAAAAATGTTTGAACTAGTCATGTGAGCAACTCATGGTAAAACTGCAAAGGGTCAGGAAAGAACTGGCTAGGTCTGACTTGTTAAATGAGGGATTAGTTTTCAACTACTTGAGGGGATACCCAGAAGTAAGAATAACATTAGTCTATTGGAATATTCCTATAATTTCAAACAGTTATTCTTTTAGTACCATTGCAGAGGTTTTTTTTAATAGCTGCCATTATCAATTTAATATGCATGCTGTATCTGTTCCTGGAAAAATACCCTGTTCTTGGAAGAGGTTAATTATCTGTTTCCTTTACTTTTGTCCTTTTTACTATCCTCCCCTTTGCTATCAATCCCCGCACGCCTTTTTAAAAAAAAAAAAAAAAAAACCAAAAACCAAAAACACTGAATGCATATGTGTTTTAAAGTCTACTAATTGTTGTCTGGAGACATGACAAATAAAGATGGTTTCCAAATTGAATTTCCAAGTACATTAACATAATGATGGTATTATGCCTACATTTTATTTCCTGAACAGTTGTGTTCCCTCCAAAATGCGAGTTGTGTAGATAAAGAGAGCTTATAGTAGATAGCTGAAATTAAATTTTTCTCTAAGAAGTTCAGACTCAGCTAAGAAAATGTAGTTCTAAACAGAATGGTGGAGATGCTGCTGCGATTGATTGCTATGGTGTTAGCCTAGGAGATCAAGCTGACTGCACTGTGTAATTAATACATTGCAGTGAATGCACTGGATGATATCACTTAACAGGAGGAACTTGTGCTAACCATCATTATCAATACTGCATGCTTTTTCAATTTCAGGTTGTGGTTAACTGATTTGACATTAAATTCCCCTTTACTTTTGCCCTGCACTGCAGAGATGAATTGTTTTGTGGCCAGAGATCAACAGGAGATCGATCTACAAGTCAAATCTGTCTACCCACCTTTTACATGCTTTTTTGCTTACTATACGGCAGAGTAAATTAAACTGATCTGCTACTGTAAGCTTCTATTTCAATATAAATCTCTCCTTTTATCTTAAGCTTTTTATCATGGTTTTAATAGTGAATTCTGCTCACTCAGTTATTCCTGTATGTTCATATTCACCAGTTCTAGGATCCTTCATGCCAGACAGTATCTGCTTCAGTAGGATCAGAGTAATTTAGCATCTTTGAAAATGCTACTGTCATTTATTCTAGGAGTCAGCTGTCTTAGAAGGACTAGGAAAGGCCAAAGTAGTTTGCATTTATTGGCAAACGATCTCTTGTGCTAGTACTGACTTTTAATTTCGCTGCAAAGATGAGCAAGTAAACATTATTTTGGAAACTTTAGTCAATAGAGATTGTGGAAGAAGTTTTTCCTTATTTAGAAAAGAATAAACCAAATGTTAATACTGGAATTCCATATTGTTGTGGTTTAACCCCAGCTGGCAACTAAGCACCACGCAGCCACTCACTCACCTCTCTCACAGTGGGATGGGGGAGAGAATCAGAAGGGTAAAAGTGAGAAAACTTGTGGGCCGAGATAATGACAGTTTAATAGGTAAAGCAAAAGCTGTGCATGCAAGCAAAGCAAACCAAGGAATTCATTCCCCACTTCCCATGGGCAGGCAGGTGTTCAGCCATCTCCAGGAAAGCAGGGCTCCATCATGTGTAACCGTTACTTGGCAAGACAAACACCAGCACTCCAAATGTCCCTCCCTTCCTTCTTCTTCCCCCAGCTTTATATGCTGAGCATGATGTCGTATGGTGTGGAATATCCCTCGGGTCAGTTGGGGTCAGCTGTCCCAGCTGTGTCCCCTCCCAGCTCCTTGTGCCCCCCCAGCCTGCTCGCTGGTGGGGTGGGGTGAGAAGCAGCAAAGCCCTTGGCTCTGTGTAAGCACTGCTCAGCAGGAATGAAAACATCCCTCTGTTATCAACACTGTTTTCATCACAAATCCAATACATAGACCCATACTAATTACTATGAAGAAAATTAACTCTATCCCAGCCAAAACCAGCACACATATTAATCAAAAAAAAGCTAATGCTTTAAAAGGCTGGAATTCATAAGCTGGAACAATGAAAGACTGTAAATAATATCCTCAAAATGGTTTGGGGACAAAATTGGTCACTATATGCATATATATTTAGCGAATTGAAACATACTCTTTCGAGAACACAGGAACAAGGTGCTGGCATAAAAAGCTATCCAAGAGTAGCCATCTCAGGGAAAAATAGAATGTCTGTCTAAGTCAGAAAAGTGACAGATCCAAGCATGAATCCAGAAAGATCCAGTCTGCATGTCTTGTGCTTTGCCAAGGAGGTTTGGGAAACCAGCCCTGTATCTGCTTAGAGAAGGAGAACTTGTGATTAGATCCACAGCAGACTTTTGCCAGTGACAAATGTCACCAGGCAGAATCAATTTGATTCCCACATTTAAGCACCCATATTTCTTTGCAATTACTGCAAGAAAGGCTGGGAAATAAAAATGAGTATTCTGTTGAGAAGTCTGAAGTCTTTTTACAGAAATGGTGGGAAAGCCCAGATTTGGTGACTAAATAAACACACTACCCATCTAGAAAGAGAATAAGGAGCAAAATGAAGACATTTTCTGCTGTACAGTGTACACTATAGTGTAGAGCAGAAGGGAATGAAACACCAATGCCCACAGATTTTAATAGAATTGTATCTGACCCGCACTTCCAGAAATAATGAGTTTCAACCCCACTTGTTCATGAAATATAATAAAATTATATACTTCTAAATAACCAAGTCCTTTTGTATCATTCAATTAAAGCTGTCAGAAACTTTAAAAGTTTCTAAACTCTGAAGCATGAGGTCTAGTTTAAGAGTTTAACCAATATTGGCATAGCAAAATGAGCTGTGATATGGCAGATAACCATCACTATTTTTTCAGCTTTTGCTGGACATTCTTTTAGACTGTATTCTGGTGCATGGCAATTTTTTATATAAAAGTGTGATGGAGGGATATTGGTTTTGCTTATCAGTGCTCAGTACTGGTATAAATCACCATAACAAGTCTTTGCAGATGTTATCTCAATTAATTTGTATTAGCATTGTAAAAAATAGTTTTGCTGCTGATTTTTACTACAGAGGTGATTAACAAAACTTTTTAAAAAATATTTTTAGCAGCAGAGATTACAGATAAAAATGCTGGCTTGTAAAATGGCTTTGGGGATCTACATTTCCATAACACTGCATTATCTTTGAAAAACCATTTGTTTTGGATATAGGCTTTCAGACAAGTTGGTCAAAAATTCCACTGGTGCTGAAGTAGTCTGGAGTTAATATAAGAAAAAGCTAGTAAGCAAAAAATATTTGACCAATGTTTCAATATAGTAACATGTTGAAGTTGGTTAAAGGTTTTGGAAGTCTTGACTAATGATTATTTTGACTTCCTTTCTAGTAGTGATTGTGCCTTTAGGAGAAGGGACATTGAATAATTGCTCTGCCTCATTTAAATATCTCAAGCATCAGTAGCTGTCTTTCCTCTCATCCTGCATTGTCCTAGTTTCAGCTGGGATAGAGTTAACTGTCTTCCTAGTAGCTGGTACGGTGCTATGTTTTGAGTTCAGTATGAGAAGAATGTTGATAACACTGATGTTTTCAGTTGCTGCTAGTAGTGTTTAGACTAATGTCAAGGATTTTTCAGCTTCTCATGCCCAGCCAGCAAGAAGGCTGGAGGGGCACAAGAAGTTGGCACAGGACATAGCCAGGGCAGCTGACCCAAACTGGCCAACAGGGTATTCCATACCATGGGACGTCCCATCCAGTATAGGAACTGGGGGGAGTGGGAGCGGGGAATCGCCGCTCGGGGACTAGCTGGGTGCCGGTCGGCGGGTGGTGAGCAATTGCACTGCGCATCATTTGTACATTCCAATCCTTTCATTATTGCTGTTGTCATTTTATTAGTGTTATCATTATCATTATTCGTTTCTTCTTTTCTGTTCTATTAAACTGTTCTTATCTCAACCCATGGGTTTTGCTTCTTTTTCCCGATTTTCTCCCCCATCCCACTGGGTGGGGGGGGGAGTGAGTGAGCGGCTGCGTGGTGCTTAGTTGCTGGCTGGGGTTAAACCACGACATGCATCAAGGTTGTCTTGTAGGTAGAAAAGAGGTTAAAGAAGAGGAGCTTTTAAGCTCTTTAGTGCACTCCTGTAATGGACAACAATTTTAAAATTTCCAGTATTGTCAGGTCTTATGATTTTTATATATTATTGGGGTTTTCTAATCATCACAAGATTTAATATTCTCTTTGGAGTCTGAGCTCTGGGAATCAGGGACTTGCATGAAAATCCTGGCTTTTACCAAGGGAGGTTTGGTGGGGTTTTTGGTTTGGTTTTTTTTTGTTTGTTTTGTTTGGTTTTTTGGTGTGTTTGGTTTTTTGGGGGGTTTTTTTTGTTGTTGGGGTTTTTTTTGGGGGGGGGTTGGTTTTTTTTTTTTGGTTGTTGTTGTTTTTGGTTTGGGTTTTTTTTTTTTTCTGTGGAGTGGTTTCCCGCGTCCTCCTTCCCCTCTCCCTGGCGCTCCCCCCGCCCTTTCCCGCCCCTCTTTCGCTGTTCTTTCTGCTGTTCTGTCCCCGCGCGGCGCCCCGCCGCTGCGTCCCGCTTGCTCCTTTAAGAATAAATGCTGACTTTCAACATGTTCAGTCAGAAAATAACTGTTCTTTCCACTCTCTCTGCTTTCTCTATGGGATCTGTCTGGTGGACAGCAAAGATATCTTCTAGAGGAGGTAAAGATAAGACCATAGGAAAAGTCTAGTCTTGAGGTCTGAGATTCTCACTTGCATCAGGGAAGCTCACCCTGGAAGGAAATGGGTAATATGAGATCTGCCAACACCAGAAAGGCCATCTCCTCCTTTCTGGAGGATGAAGAAAGAGGGAACTGACCAGAACAGACAGATCTATGCTGAGTATGACTAGTAGTACTTTAGGATAGTTTCTTCCATAAAAAGTCAATTTATGCATGTAAAATGGTTGCAGTAATGTTGTACTTCACCAGGATGAGCAAGTGCTACTTCCACTAACTTGTTTTCCTGCAAAACTGTAGGCAGCAGAAATGGGCACTCTGTCATCTCAGTGACATTTTTATAATCATTAATGTTTCAACTTGAAATTCTCAATAGCTGCAGAGAGGCTCAGTCACTGAAATAAATGTGTCCACAATACTGATTAGAAACTGAAAGGATTAGCTTGGTGTCTCTGATGTTATTGCTTGCTGAAATGAAAAGGAAAAAATGTTCAAAGGCCCAGACATAATGTACCTGACTTCCCCAGACCTATCAAAGGGTTAGCATCAATAACCAAGTAATGGCCGCTTTATAGTTTGAATTTTCTGACCTGATGTTTTCAAAAGGCTAATAAAAAGCCACGCTGCTGGGAGGAAATTTTAGGTTGGAATGATTGTAAAAGAAAAAAAAAAAAAAAAAAAAGTAATGATAAAGCAATTTGTGTCCATCTAAGGGTGGAAGTTAAAGCTCTAACTATGCCAGTCTTGAAGAGCAAGCTGGAAAAAAACCCTCCATGTTTGCATGTGCATAGCTAAGCATGCTACACAGTAAGGTTTGTATAGGAATGAAACTTAAAAAAAAAAGTTTTTGCTAAACATCTACTCTTAATTGAAAATGTCCCCTTTCACTCTACAAGAGGGCCTTAACCACTATCTAAGTCTAGGCTGTTCAAAACAGGCATTTTAAAGATTCTGACCGCAATGTCATTTTGGGTGCAAATTAGAGCTCTCATAGCAACGTTATGTTAAACTTCATGTAGGCTGCATCTTAGGTTTTAGTCCTGCAAATACTTGTTCAACTATTTAATTTTTATTTATGTATCAGCCTTCATGGAATTGGAACTAGAATTTAGGAAATATTCTGTTTACAAAGAGGAGAGTTTGGGCCTATAAGAATGTGATAACTCACTCACTGGAATCACTGAAATCAGTGGAGTTACGTTCCTTAAAACCAGCTTGTGTGTGGTGATATATTGCTATGTTACCAGTGACTAGAGGAGCTTCACTTTAAATACAGCGTTGTTAAAATTAACTTGATTTTTTTACCTGGTTCAGGTTTCCCCAGTATTGACAATATAACTTAGGGAAGGGAAACAAATTATATTGGTTATACTGCCTCTTAAATAATTTGTATTTTCTCACTTTAATTTTTGGGCAATACGTGCATACAAGTATAAAGAACACCTGATAAAAAGGGATTTTCTTTCTCAGACGTAATAAACACTTTCCTTCCCTTTTTGTCTGAAGCTTGAAAAATCTCTCCATCTAGAAAATAGATGGAAAACAGTTGGTTGTGCACTCTTCTCTGAAATCAAGCTTCTGCAGCTCTGTTGGATAATACCATCAGCACCTCTGGAGCTTGTACTTGGCCTTTCAGATTATAAAAGATCATATTGGGACTCCTTTGGATCTCACTGGGCTCAGAGGAGCTGCACCAACAGTTGAATGATCAGAAATCATTTCTTCAGCTATAACAATGTGGGTTGTAAAGACTGTGGTGTCTCTGAGTTATTATCCCCCATTCTACACTCAGAAACCCGGTCACGTACTGCCTTCTGTACCCTTTTTCCCCTTTTTGGGATGACATCTGAAAGACTTATTTTCCCTTCATAAATGTAGTCTATGAGATACTCGAGTACACTTATTCAGGTAATAGTCTGACAGGACAAATAATGTGGAGAAGAGTAATGGGAAGAGAAATGCTTTAATGCTTCCCTTCACAAAGTGGATTGTTTCCCCTCTTGTATACATATAAGAAAATTATTCAATGTCACATTTATTCAGTTGTGTACTCTTGTGCCTATTATGGTGGAACTGAGAAGTGATATGTGCCTTTGCAGGGCCAGCATTGGTGGTGCAGCCAAGTGTCAACTGCTAGTCCAAGTTCTACAACATCTTTCTAGGTAGCTTCCCTCACATACTGCCAAGAGTTACGCTCTCCATTTTCCTTGTAGGTCTAGGTTTTACTTTTCCATTATGTTAGTTGCCTGTTTTCTCCATTTTTTTCCTGGCTTGTAATCTCAGTGCATCAGGGAAACTTCATTTAGATTTATACACTTCATAGAGCCAGAGGCTTTGTATGCCAATTTTTCTGACCCCATAGAAGAAATAAAACCCCTCGGTCATAATGAAAGATCAGAGAACACAAGTGTTCTTTCTTAAAGTTGTGCCATGTGTGATTTAGTCATAGTTAACGTGTTACATACATTCCAGTTTCTTCATGTGCCTTTTGTCATCTTTATTAAGTAGACAAGGTCCCCTGTTATCTGGTAGCCAACGTCATCCTGTGTTGATGACAAAATAAACTTGGACATCAAATCTGCTGAAAATGTTGGATAGTTTCCTATGAGAATCACAAGTTCTGTTACAATGGGCTAAATTTCTGGTTTGATTTGAATTCAGTGAAGTTATAGCTAATCATAGTGGCACATCATATAAAATGTAAACTGTGTAAGATAGTCATTGTAAAGTATTTAGAAATACTTTCTCCCAAATGTTTATTGTTCAGCCTAAAACTCTCTGAATAAAACCTTTTTTTTTTTTTTTTTTTTTTTTTTTTTTTTTTTTTTTTTTTTTCCCCTCTCCAGTGATTAACTCATGACTTCAGTGCCTCTGCTCCACCCCATGTAGAGAATTTGAAAATAGCTATTGGGTGAGCTATGGGCTTCTGGCATGAAAAAAGTGGGCCTGTTACATTAGTGGGCAGGGGCAGAAAGGCATGCTGAGAAGCTATATGTGAGCTGTAAGACTAGTGGTATTTTTCAGTCATGCGGTGACACCCACAAGGGGATTGTTTCTCCCTAAGTTCAGCTGAGCTCAGCTGACTCTTTCTTCCAGTACCTCAACCATCTGCAGCCATAGCTTTTTTGGAAATATGTGCCCCCCCCAACACAAAAAACATGGTAGAGTGGTAACAAACTATTTAAAACTGAAAGCTCAAAGGCTATATATTCAACTGTCAAAAAAAGTATGTTTTTTCAGTGAGGTCATGGCTCACATGATTTGCTTCACTGAGAAATTGTAACAGAGAAAAGACAGTTGATTTTTACACAGGTTGACATTTTTACTAAGTTTGAGCTTGTCTAGCTGTGGTTTCGGAAAGACTGTCTTTGTTTTCCTTTGCTTTGTTTTCCTAAGAATTTGGACAAAGCTTTTCCTAAATGCTTTGTCAAAAAAAAAAACCCAACAAAAACCAGTTCTGCTTCCCTCCAGTTTTTTGACAACAAAGGCCAAAATTTATTCCCCTTCTTTCCCTATATGATCACATAGGATCTGGATGCTTCACAGTGCCTGTTTTTTCTGCTGCCCTTGTGAGTTACAGTAGTACTGTTACTCCTGTGTTATTTTAGATGGAGAGCTGAGGCAAGATGACCTCAGTGTTGTACAGCAGAACTTGAGAAGGAACTGGGCTTCTCCAGCAACACTGAGGTGAGGGCTCTCGTTGAAGGGAGCAGCCTCTCTCCTGAGGGAGCCAGAGCTTCCCTTGGCAGAGCTTTACCTTGGTGGGGCCCCAAACCAGGGCATAAACACAATGGGGTTCAAATTTTCCACCTTAAACTCACGAGTCTGAAATCCTGCCTGTGCATCTTTTCCTCCATTTTGTGTTTACTGAGCTTAGCTTTGGAACAACTTATGGGTGGTAGATATAGAAAACAGGCAGCTTTTTATTCTGCAGCAGTGGCTGTAAATTGATGAAATGGATATTGGAAACAGGTTGTTCTCCCTTCTTCCCATCCTCTCAGTTGGCCACTGATTATCAAAGACTTGTAGACCCACTGTCTTTCCTTCCAGCAAATATGGCGGGCATAGCCCAGCATTAAGGAATAGTACCTAGTCACACATCTGCTCTTGCTCTTTTACCTGGAGACCACAGGTGGTTCTCAGCATGCATATTGAAAAAGGTGTGACTCTTGCCTAAGACAATTGTTTCAAGCCCCTGCTCATAACCAATGTGCTGCCTGAAAGATCTCCCTATTTTGTTGTAGCTGTAGGAGTTTACAGCTGAAGCTGATAGGGAGAACAGAGCATGATGGTAGTGTGTCTGGTGTTGTTACGCCAGGGTCAAAGTAGCTCAGGGACTAATGATTCGAGTCATTCATATGGACCCATACACCATTATGTCTAATAGCTTGATGGTTTCATTGTCTCTCTTGTATTTAATGTCACCATTCCACTATAGGAATGTATACCTGTTGTACATACAGGACTGAAGCACAGAGATGTGCTGATAATACTAAATAAGCAAGCCAGAAAATTATTTGAAGCACTGGGACCCTGATCAGCTGTACTGCTTAATTGTTTGCTCTTTCCATGGCCCAGTTTTGTACCATTTGAACTATTTTGCTCCTAGATAAATAGAGAAGGCAGGCCCTAAGCAATGTTCAGATGAGCTGGTTAGAGCCACTGGCCTCAGGGTCTGAACCAGTGCCTGGACCTTTTCAGCTGGGCACTAGATACAGACAGAGAGATTAAGTGATTTGCCTTATCTGAATCTGTGGCAGAGCAGAGCTGTATGCTGGCCTCTGACCTCCGAAAGTAGCACACCAACTAGCAGGCTACTGTTTTTCCTCCAAATAACACTAATAATACCAGTGCAATGTAATTCAATGTCAGAGGAAGCTTGTCTTGTTGAATTTTTTAGATTTCTTATAGGCAGAACCATGCTTTCCTCTGACTTTGGAAGAAAACATGGCACTGCATGTCCTACTGCAATTCAAATAAAAAAAATTAGTTGTATTTTGAATGTTTGGAAGCATTTGCAAATATGCATCTTTAAAGAAAACATTACAGGCAACTGTTATTCTGCATGGACAGTACCTCAGTGGGTTAAGTAATTCCTTTATTTTTTATACTACTCCATTTAAATGAAAAATCATCTGTGCTACTGCTTTGTAGGAAATTCAGTATAGTGGCAAGGACAATGGCTGAAATGAGACATTTTAAGGCCTGGTTTCCTGTCTTCCAGGGATTCAGTGATGAGTTCCTACACAGTACCAACTACTGCATAAAAGTGAAAAAATCCCAAGTACTGAAAATAAACACTATATTTCTTTTCAATATGTATTTATTTGCATGGCTTAGAAAATCAAACGAAGATGTTTCATGAGAATCTGAGGTAGAGTAAGTAATTCCTACACACATTCATGAGCAAAGCTAGAAAATGACTAAGCATCATTCTTTACTAAATTTGTGCTTTCTATCACTTAAGGCTGAAGGTAAATTTTCAGTTTAATTGTAAACCAGTTTGTTAGGGTTTACATTATATATATATCTGTTGCTTCAGTTTTTCCTTTCATTAGCTTATCCATCTGGCCAACCTAAAAAGACAACTTCTATTCAAGCCTCTGGACTTCTAGGGATAGCTGCATGACTTCTAGAAAACTCCTTGGTTTCTCACTGTCCTTTTTGTTCATCCTCTATCATATATCTAGCCTCAAAAAATCTACAAATCAAGATGCCTGCAACAAACTTAAAAGTTCCATCTTTGTTTCTCTGGTATTTCTTACCCTGACTTCTTATGTCTTAATGTGTTTGGTTTTTTTGTTGTTGGTTGGTTTTTGGTTTTGTTTTTGTTTTTTTTTTTTTTTTTCCTGTGGGAACTAGGTAACATTCTCTCACTTTTTGCTGTCAAAAATCCCGTTCTGATCTTATTCTTGAATTCAGAAACAGGTCTACTTTTTTCTTCCAGAGAGAAAACAGAAGCTGTTATTATATATGCTACAACTTTTTTCAACATTTGCTGCTTTCCGATCACTCTGATAATCTCTGGGATTATAAACTGCATATGTCTTCTTAGAATACCTGTTTTTAGGGGTCCAGAACACAAAGGTACAAGTGTTGGCCATCATCTTTCCAGCTATATGCCAGAACAACCTGCTTCACTAGCCCTAAGATAGAAAAAGAGAAAATATTCAGTGAGGCATTTTCAAGTTGTTCACTACAAGTTTGGGAACCTTTTTTTAGCCACTGTGAAAACATGTCACATCAGGATTGATTCTCTTCTACCTGAAAAAGTCAATACAGTTAACTGTGGGATAACAGGTACAACCCTTTGATCTCTTAAAGTATGAATGTGTGAGTGTCCTGTGTGCTCTCAAAGAGTGAAAAATACCTGGTGAATAACTTCATTAGTAGGAATCTGGCTGTAGATTGACAGTGTGTGAGCAGAGAGACTCAAACCCCTTCCTGTAAACTATCTGTTGACTATTATTCCTTCTACCTACGTGATGGCCACTTCTGATGTTCTGGTGTGAAAGCATTATCAGGAGTAGGGTGTTACATGTAGCATTCTGAGTACAGGAAACTAAATAATCTTGGCTTAATGCAGATTTGCATCCCAGGGCTGATTCATTTTGGTGTCTAAGAAAATGTGATATCCAAGTGAAGCTTTCCCATGGTTAGTATGCTGGAGGAAAGGGGAGGGAGAAGGAGGAACTTTATCCCCTTTAGGTTCTCCAGCATCTATCACATCTTTAGCTCATGCAGCACCATAGTGTTTACTTGGGATGTTTATAGGCTCTCTCTCCTCTGCTTCAACATCTGCTTGATCCTCTGCTTGATTGCTGCTACAAGGGTTTTATATACAGATATGTTTAAGATGTCTACCTTTCCATGAAATATGGTTGAAACTAGTCAGTGAACTGAAAAAATACTGGGGTGAAAAGGGAGGAACACACAAATACAGGCAATGCAAGTGCTTAAGCGTAGATCCCCGAGTGGCTTACCTGCCGGGGCAGTCAGTGTTACAGCACTGAAGGTGTAGTGGCCTAGGTTCAAGAATGCAATTCATACAAAGCTGAAGTACAGTGAATGGGGACAGGTGGATGCTGAAGAATGGGGCTTGCAACAGTGGATAGACTAAGCAGGGAATAGCTAAACCAACAAACAGGGAGTGCCAAAGAGAAGGCTCTCTCCAATAAACCACCTTTCTTCTGGATTTCCATGCCACTGCAGCCAGGAGCATGAGTGTAAAAAGTCTTCTGTCCACAGTAGGGGAGAACAAGTTGCTGCCTGCTTTTTGCAGAAGAGCTTTGCAGTTACGGCAGTCTCTGGCCATCAGTATGTAGGCTTGATTCCTGCATTTCCTGGATGGAATCAAATTTCCTACGTCACAGCAGAGGGTCAAGCTAAAACATTGTGCTGAGGTGGAGAGAATCCTAGACTAACTTTGGAACCAGATGCCTAAATCACTCAGCTGGGAAGCTGTCTCTTACACTCTAAGCAAAGGATCTGTCAGCTTGGTTGCTGTCAGCTGTTGCCTGCCTTCAGTAGCAGAACTTCAAGCACCTTCAGAAAGCTTAATTTCCTGATAAGCCATATACAAATAAGCAGTGTATGTGGGACACATAGAAAAAGTTGTCAAGCTCTTTTGCACATAAGCCCTTAATGCCTGCGCCTTGGACAACTTAGTGCTTCTTTAGATTTCATGCTAGTTTTCTGCAAAACGTTTTATCTAGTCAATGAGACTGAAGGAAGAACAAAGTTACTATTCTTAGTCTCTTTGAAGAACAAAAAGTCTATCAGGCAAGTTTTCATGTGTAAGAAAAAGAAATAGAAGTCTAATTCTTCATCTGTACAGATTCCAAAAGAAACATATTGGCAAAAGATTTTAGAAAGCTAGAGATACTAGAAAATGCACTGAAATTATTAAATTAGCTGAAATTGTGCAACTTTAAATTGTGCTGATAAAAATCTAAACTTTAAGTGCCCTGCCTGTATATTTACCACTCTACTTTGCTGACACTATTTCCCCTTGATGCTCCAGGACATTTTATTTTTCTGACTATTTTAGCTCTAATGGGATATAGTGGGAGAGTTTCTGGGGCAACATGATTCTGCTGCAAGAGCATCTAGAATTAGAAGAACTTGCAGTCAGCTGAGCACACTGCCCCTTCAAGTTAAGGTCTACATATGCAGTTAGATATCTGTAATTATGTCACTCATGAAGACTAAACGTTAAGAAATATTGTCCAAAATCACAGAATTGAAAGCAGAGTCAGGAGTACAACACATGTTTCCTAGATCTAAGTGCCCTTTACTAATTGTAGTGTGAGCCAAAATTCAATACGTTACGTATCAGGTTTAGTTACCTACTTGGTAGTTATAGTTAAACATAAGATAGTTAACAAAATATTTTTGGCAGAACTCTGTAAAGGACTGTATGTGGCAGTACATTCCCCTCCCCCCCCAAATCCATCCATCCGTCCATCAGGAAACGAAACTTCTCCAGGAAGGGAGAAGGGGAAGGAAACCATGGAGGCTGCAGGTTGAAATTTGAACTGGCCAATCGAGATGCGCCAGGTACACCGAGGTGACCCTCCTGGCCAATAGGATTAAATGACCACAGGTCAGATTCGACAAGGGTATAAACGGGGTCCCGCCGGAGGACACGTGGGCAGTCCTCCTCGGAGCAGCGGGTCTGCAGTCGGGGACTCCCCCTCGGGTCGGGGCACCGCCCGAGGTAACTCCTCGAGGGAGAGAGCCCTCAGCTTTTAGGTGAGTGATACGCGCATTTTGAGCCATCGCTTTAAATCTTGGGGATTCTTAAGTCAGCCGTGTAGTATTAATTCTCTTTACATCATTGAGCCTGTGGTTTTATAAAATGTTACCGGACTTCTAACGAACTTTTGCTGAAGAATAAATCTGAGTTTTAACACCTATCGGATTTGGTTAGTTGTGCATCCGTAACACTGTACAAGCATTGAATACTGCACAAAAAATGTTTACCCACCCCTAAGAATACATGCAATACTGTAGATGTTAAGCACAGACAGTATATGCATTCAGTGTATTACATACCTAGTTACTCAAGGAAATAATATCTGACTATTGGAATGGCCATGGAAATCTTTTCATAATTCTGCTTTCAGACAGAAGCATAACATCAGTATTAAAAACATAAAGACAACATTTACTTTAGCTTCTTACCTTTGAAAAGTATCGCTCCTGAAAACCCCAGTGTTTGTAAGATGACGAAAGGTCACATCTTCATAGGATTTCCATGAAACCTGAACCATTTATTCTGTCAGATCTATAGAACTAGTGTGGTATGTCTTTGATGTGGGATTTTAAGAAGACTATCTAAAGGGAAATAATTTTGCTAGCCCAGTCTAATCTTTGAGTTATTAGTGTCTATTGTGATGGGGTTTGCTGGGAACAGTGGTCTACTAAGAACTGGGCTGGAACCATCAACTCATTTTTTAAGTTTTGTATCCAGCTTTCAAACGGTCATAACTTACTGAGGTTCCTATTTTGGCTGAGTTTGAGCTGGTCATTGAAAAACAAAAAGTTATTAGTCACCCAGCTATAAATTCCTAGGAAAGATACAATGCCTCACTCTACTGCATGATAAATTGAGCCTGAAAAATCCCTACCATCAACTTCAGAAAAAGGCATACAGTGATTCACAGAGAGAATTGAAGAACTGGAAGACTTAACAGTGAGGGTGAGGATGGATCAACAGGGCAACAACATAACATGCATTGTTTATAATGTGGTCTTCCCACTCCCAGTAGTCTTCCAAAAGTTTGGTAGAGCATTCAAGTAAGTGAGTTCAGATCTCTTTAGTACATTACACATACAATTTAGACTGTTTCCATGTGGCTGTTACCACTTTGCATTTTAGAGTTATTGCTGTCATCTTTAAAATTCATCAAGCAAAGAATGAAAACCAAAAAGCTGCTGGCACTATCTCATGAGTGCTGATACTGCATCCAGGCCTATTTGCAAACCTGGTGTTAAAAGGTGTCTAAAACCAATCAGCAGTGAATCTTCTCTACAAGGCTGTTTCGTGCCATATCAAATGGACATCGTGCATAAAATTGTTAGCAATATTGTCTATTTTTAGAGCCTTGTGCATTTTTAATGAGGGGTTCATCCCTTGAATATATCTATATCTAAGTAATTGTGTGATTTCTGCAAATATGATCATGAGTAACTCCGATTCACAGCCTGTCTGAAGAAGTGGGAACTAGGCTTACAGCAGTGTCAGGGATGGGGAGAACATGAATGAATATAATCAGGTTGTCAGTTTCTCCTAAATATTTTTATGGGCTGCCTGATCATTCAGAAAGATAAAAGATTAATTTGCCAGTGTGACCATCTTTTCAGTAAAGAAGTCTGCCCCAACATGCACACTGTTGCCTAGTAGAACCTCGTACAAATACATTTTTCATTTCTTTTTGACAGCAATTCCAGGGCATCTTGGAACAGCACATGCTAACTGTAGGCAATAAATAAGTAAATAAAATAAAATAAAATTTGATATTTTTTTTTTTGTCTGTAATCCTTCAGAAGCCAGTTTAATTGAGATTCAGAGATGATTCCTACTGTATATTACATTCATTTTTCATACTGAAGTACTTTTGCTTTGTACATACCAACGGGTAATGCAGTCTGGAAGGATAGCATGGTGAGCTTTAATATCAGCTGTAATGAGCTTTGACTAAAGGGGAGGCAAACAAAGAAAGGCCAGATTTAAAATGATTTCTTTTCCATTTTGAAAACAAAGTGATAGCAGGCAATGCTTTGTGGGTTATTAGTAGTTGGGTGATGAAATGTGATATTCAGCAGTATGTTAAATAAGACTCGATTGGACAGTGTGAGGTTTGCAGTACTGAACCTGTACTACAAAGTGCTCAGAAATGGCATTTCATCTCTCAAGTGCTGACATAAATCAGGCATAATTCCACTGAAATCAACTGAGCAAAGTCGAAGTATTTTAGGGGGCAATTGGAACTATGGCATTAATGTAGGGGTTTGACACTGATTCAGAAGAACAGGTTGCATCTCTGTTCTTCATATTCCTTTGAGTCCATAACAAATCTGCCAGGGATATCAGATGGGGTTTGTACAGACACTAGGGAGAACAAGGCCTTAATGCAGTGGTTAAACTTACTCTTTATTTTGCTCCTTAAGACTGGACAGATTTAACCTGACATAGTCATTTAAAAGCTCTGTGGTCCGAAGTTTTATACTCTCCATCTGTAGTTACGGCAAGCAGAGAAGGATATCCAGGGGACAATTGTTTCAGTTTCTCAGATATCTTCTGCTCAAATGGGATGAGCCACCTCCAGTGAGTTCCTGTGGCTGTGTCTGCATACTGGAAGTGTTCCCAGTTTCTCAGGCCTAGTGCTTACTCTGGCTGTCTCCTAGCACCATATGAGGTGAGAAACATGTGCAGGCCTTGCTCTGTGTCCCAGATCCCTGGTGAAGGATCCAGGAACAGCAGCTTGCCTCAAGTCCTTGATGTGGCTTATCAGGATACTAGGACCAGGCAGTGGGCTACTGGGTCACTCAGTAGTTCAGTCCAGGTGTAACCTACATCCCCACCACTGACCGTCAACAGCATGTTGATGAGTAGCTTTGCCGAGGTGCTTGACTTTATGCAGATGGGGAACATTAATCTCACTTTACTTTAGGTGGTTAAAATTTTTATGTAAGTGCATGTATGCATCATGAGTCTGGATGTGTGATATCAGATATTTGAGAAAGTATCCCTGTTTAGGAAGTGTTTAAGCACCTTTTTAAGGTTAGCTTTATCTGCCACACAGTTAAGCCTGTGCTTATTGAAGTGAGGAAGGACTACATGATTTGGCCTGCAAGTAAGTTTGTTAATATTTCACTATAATTTTTTAGCTCCAGTAAACAACACTGGCATGGCTTTGTGACTCCAGAGAGTAATCCTGAAAGCAAATTCTCCCCTGCTGCTTCAGAACTGTTAAATATAGATTCTTCTATAATTTTTCTAAACCAAGACCTAAAGTGTTTTCTCAAGCACCTCCAACTCAGGTGCTACATAGCAAGATGATACAGAGGATCAATAATACAACCCTAAGCTTCCTTTGCAGTCAGTGGTGAACATTCAAGGGTTTCAGATGACCCCTGTGTGTGTGGGGGCTTTCTTCAGATAAATAAAAGGAAATTATGGTAGTACAGTAGTGCCTGGACTCTAATGTTCTGGAGTGTATGTGACCACATATGGCGGTACATAAGGCATCTCTGTTCATTTTCTGTGTTTCAGTGAATGCCGAGTTTAAACTAGATTCAGTCCAGAGATCAGAAATCAGAGGCCAGGTCTGGTCCTGACTGGTGCCACAGGAGATGGGGTACAGACTGCAGTAGGCAGGCTGTGCCACTGCCAGCAGCAAGGCCATGGTTCAAGCACTATCCCAAGGCTGTCAATCTGTGCAATTTAGCATGGACCCCATTATAATCTGGGCCTGTGCCTACTAGAAATCTTCCAGACAGAGGCTGGGAATGGTCTTGGAGTTAGCAAGGGCCAGGGATCACCTGCAATAAGCAGACTGGCTGTGGCCACCCCATTTTGGGGAGTGAAGAGTGATGCTGCGCATGCATAATCATTCCATCTGAAGGGAGACTTCAGAAGGGAGTTTAATGTTGTGTGTGGTAAGTGATGCAACCACCAACAGGTGGGCTTTTGGGTCACCTTTTCTTGAAGTAAGATATATAAATGCCATTCATGCCTGCGTTCTACATGCTGGACTACATACTCTGCAGCTTTCCCTAGAGACCAATACTTAGCCCTTTATAAAGCCATTACAGCGATGTGTTTATAGGCATAAGCAACTGATGGCATCATTGCCTTTCTGCATTGATGTGTGATTGTATCAATAAAATAAACAACTGATATCAAAAGGAGTGATCTGCACAAGAAGGAAAACTGCACCTGTAATTATTCCGAATTAAAAACTCTTGCACAAATGGGAGATCTGGTTTTAAAATTCTTGTTTAAGGTAGGTATTTTTCCAGCTTGGCATTTCTATTGCACAATATGAACTACATTTAGTAGTTTATTGTTTCCTTATTATAAGATGCTGAAAACTTGTTAGAGTTACACCCTATAAATCATAACACAGAATATATTCTGTAAATGATGAAGGAAATTTGGAACTGATATTGATAATTTACTCTACATCAAGAATGTGGTTCTGTAGAAAGTATTAGTTTATCCATGCAGCAGTGTAAGGCATTGATATTTAATTCACATCCATACTATTATTCCCGTTAAATGAATAAGATTGAGGTGCTGAAAGAATAAATCACCATCTATCAAATAAAACCCATGAAAGCCTAAAGATACAACAGTAAATAGCTCACCAGTGCTCAAAAGTAGGATAGGTAACTGCAAAGCTGGAATGACATCTCTGAAAGAAAATGGGCTTTTTATTAACTTTCCTAAGGGATGATTTAATGGAATTTAGCTAATATCATAAAACATTTCTACGGCACATGAAAAATAGTCTAATCCATATCCAGACAGAAGAAAGGATGGGGAGGAGGAAAACACTAAAACAAAGAAACATTTTGCATTTCTTGTATCAGCCTTCTTTTTAGATGGTTTCTTCCTGTGTAATATCCAGGAACAGAAGAGTGTGGGTTCCTTTTGTTTCATAATTATTTCATTCTGACTGAGATGATTCTTAACAGTATGAATTTAGAGGTCGTAAGACTTGTTTTGTTCAAAGAACTTGAGCCCAAAGGCCAGAGATTTAAAACCTTCTATTGACTTGCTTTTTCACATAAAGTACAAGTTTGTCATCTTTATTTTCAAAACCCTGTCCAGCTCTACCAAATCAACACTTCCTATCTTACATCCTTTCTCTTATCTTCAGGTAACTGAAAACTATTTGTTTCAGTCTAATCTAGTTCTGTAGGCCCTCCCTCTGAGCAGTGGACAGATGTCTCCAGAATACAATTTACGCCACAGTCAATGTTTCTGATAATGAATGACTCTCAGGAGGTGCTTTGCCCTCTCCCATCCACTTCATCCACCACAGATTTCTCCAGAAGCCTCACGGTTCATATACAAGCACCTTGTGGTTTTTAGGGTGCCCTAGTACACCAAATAGCCTTGGCTGCTAGCTGCGGGTGCAGGACTCCTGTAGCTTTGTTGGCATAACTGCAAGCACTGTGCAAATGGCTCTGTTACCTTAGGGTGTCTTAGGTGACTGTAGTTGCCTTCCTGTGGGTCACTGGCTTGTGCCATAGATCTCAGCTGGTTATAATGGGAGCTGAGATGTTTAGCTCCTGTTTAGCTCCCACTGCCTCAGTTGCTGTATCTTTATCTGATGCTGACTCTCACCTAGCCAGCCCTTGGTGGCAGTTGCTGACCCAGGTAATATATGGAAAATAAATATATCCTTTCAGAAACAATTTGTATCATCAAGGTGTCATTCTTTCAGTTCTGCTCATAGTTAATGTCTCTGGATGACAGAGGGTGTTTGGTCTTGCAACTGATCTTGGTTAAACTTTCTAAATAATTTTGCTGTTAACAAAATTGATACAGAAAATGGAGATAATTTTTGCTGATCGTGTAAAGGTGATAATCATGGTCAATACAAAACATTTGTGGATGGATTTGTTGGAAGATTGGAGTAATTAAAACAGGAAGAAATGTAATAGAACAAGGAGAAAGTACCACAGAAAAGTAGGACTAGAAAGTATTTTTGGTGGGGAGAGGGGGCAGATGTAGTCCACCGTCTCCTGTAAGACGGACGGACCTTGACATATGCTCATTTAGCTAATTCTTAAACAACTTCTCCCTTTCCTCCTTGCAGTTTATTTCAGTACTTCACTATCTTTACCAAGGCAAAAATGTCTTTTAAATCCTCCTTGATTTTTTTTTTTTAATACCGTTTCAACCCCATATCTGTTGTACTAGCTGTCGTTAGCATGAAAGACGGATTATTCCCTTCTCTGTTTTGCAGCAATCCTTTGTTATCAGGTACCTGATATCAGGTACCTCGATCTTCTCCTCTTTAGGCCAAACAATTTAATTTTTTCAGTCTTTCTGATTTAGTACAGTTTTCCTGTCCTCTCATCATTCTTGTCATTCTCCCTTGGACTTTCTTAATTTGAAATGTTTTGCTCAAAACAGGTCCCAGCATTGCAGCTGCCTCAGCATGAAAGGATTGCTTCACATCATGTGGATTGTTGTCCTTTCTGCATGTCCTGGGGGAGATACTGCTTTTTTCACAAGGGTGGCACAGTTGACTCATGTCCAGCTGTCATCTGCTGTAACCTCAGACACTTCTCTGAAGATGTGTTTCCTAATCAGTGGTTCTCTATTCTGTATTTAAGTGGATTATTCCTGCACAAGTGTAGAACTTGGCCCTTATCCCCCTTTGAATTTCATTTATTATTTCTATTCCAGGTGTCCCATTTGTCAAAACTACTTCAGATTCTTATCCAGTCCTCTGCTATACTTGCAGTCACTCCCACTTTCACATTTCTTGCAAATTTTATAATCATAAACTCTATTGCATAATTTATGTCACGAAGGAAAACATAAACCCAGAACCAGGTGAAACTTCATGCTAGACATCCTTCCATTTGAGTACTGGTAACTATTTTCAAGATACAGTTGAAAACAACAGACTATGATATTTTAATCTAGATCATGTGTGCGTAACTTGGTTGTGAAAGTATCATTCGAGCTACCTGGAGTCAAAATTCTTAAACAACAGATAGCTCATATCTAGACTTGAACATCTGGTATCTGTGTATTCTTGCTTGTAGAAGGCAATTAGACTGATTTAACACAAGGTGTTCCTGACAAATTCATGACGGCCATTTTTCTTCTCTTTTTCTAGCTGTTTGACAGTATATAGATTAATTATTTATTACATAACTTGTTGGAAATTTAAGTAATCAGTGTAGAGTTCATCATCTCTTATTTTGTTCCTTATTTTAAAATCAGCGCTAAATTCAGTCTTCCACTTTCCTAGTACTTGGCTGCCTTTTCCCTTTGTCAGTTCTCAGACATAATCATTAACGGCTCCGAGATTGCTTCAGCCATTTCTTTAGGTGTTCTAGAATTAATTTTATCAAACCAAATGAATTTGGATTTAATACAAAATTTTAGTAGAAGCTGGGTGCTCTTGGGGGCAGTGGACCTCAGAAGATGATACCAGGATAAGTCTGTATCCCTAAGTGAAGACACTACAAAAATGCAATTGTGCATCTAGAACATAGCAGAACAGGTTAGGTTCTGTTGTTTTTGCAGAGACAGGGAAGCGTTAAAGCTGTGGCCTCCTTCAAAGCCTCTTGTGCAAGTCTCTTCGTTCATAGGGCCTGGCACAGGAAAGAGTTACTAGTATGTTCAGGGGAATGGAACATCTGTCTAACAGAAGGTTATGACTGTAGCTTCTTTTTTTCTAGCAAAATAAAGGCAGAAGGAGGACAGGTTGCTGTTGATATTATAGATAACTGTAATAATTAAGACAGTTATAAGACAGTGCAGAGGTTTTGTGTTCATGGGTCACCATGGTTATAGCTAATACTTCTGTTAGGACGGCTGCTTTTGATTAGCCAAAGGTGGAAATTTATGGATTTTGCCATCTTGATAGTTTGAGCCTACGGTCTGGAAGATCCTCAACTGACAACACTGACTGTACCAACAAGTTGTAGAAAGTCCATCCCCGCCCCATTTAAAAAAAAAAAAAGAGGAGAGAGAATGAGGGAGAGAGGAGAATATCCTTTGAAGTCTGTTCTCCTTACAAGCAGCCAGGATAATTAATGTAAGTGGTGTGCAGCACATTTATCTACATTATAAAACATGGGTGGCCGAGGAGAAGAGATCATGTATTGCTCTGTATTACATAAACTGCCAAGCAGATTAATGATTCTTGGAAAAATAATGATCAGAAAAATGATAAAGATTTTTCTTTCCTATAAAGACAGATACAGACAGTTTAACCTGCTACAACAGCACTGCCAAACAGACAGGAACATCTTTTTGTGCTAGTTTGACAGGCACTGGTTTTAAAGACACCAGGTGCTAGGATTATGTGCCACTAAAAGATCTGCTTTTTGAGCCCTGAAGTTCCATGCTGGCAAACATCCAGAGGGATCAAATTGAAAGATAAATTTCCTATGACATGTGGCATGCATTTGTTTAAACTGAAGATGTGAGATGTTCCAGGGCTGCTATGACAGCAAAGAATTCTATTTCTCTAATTATGGACTGAAGTTTTTCTCTCCTGAGTAGCTCAACACTGCTGTTAAAAGAACTTACCCTCACCATGATGAGAGTTGTCATGTTGTGTTACTAAATCTCTGAATAAAGAATAGCCTGTCAAAATTTAGAAAAGATGGCTGAATAGTTTAAATAGTAATTTAATTTTGTTCAGTATATCTTGACAAAGTATTTTCCAAGAATAAGATTATATTCTTGTTAATCAGTAGCAGAACATGTAGGTACAGTCTTAGTTCATTTAACTCAGTTGGGATCAGGAATTGAAATTCACAGTGCTTGTGGCTAGTGAGGTACTGTTGGGATATACTGTCTGTGTTAATGGCTAGCATTGGAAGACCTTAATTCCTAGTTTGCCAGTGTTGTTCCCATTCCCCTCGCTTTCTTTTGCTGTGATGTAGCTGTGAGCTATTCAACAAAATTCTCTAGAAAGTAGAAGCATTCTTGCTTGGGGGAGAGCCCTTGTTTTCGATCTGCCTCCACTAAGAAAATGTCTAGAGGACTCTTTGAAGCACTGAATGTCTCTGTACCAGTAAGTTTTTCTCAAATTAGCAGGTTTTCAGTGGAGTTCTACCTAATTGATTAAATGGCTAGGATAAACGATTTATGAGAAAAGATTAAAATAACTTTATACATATTGCTTGGTTAAATTACAATTACTCTGCCTTTAATAACGATCTACAAGTATTATTTGACAAGCATATGTTCCTAGGAAGGAGATGAATTGTTCACTGTTATCCAGGGACCTATAACTAGAAATACAGCTGCAAGAATGATACAAAACCAATCACCAAGATGATATTTGCAATCCCTTTAGTCACTTAAAATTAAGATTCATGCAAAACCAATTTCCTTGACAACCAAGTTCATAGAATATTCACATCAGAGTATTCCTATACACAGAGCATACCATTTGTGTGCCTAGATACTCGTATTGGCAACAGCTAAAAATCAGCTTAAAAGACCCTTTGGATTCAAAACCATCCATTGAAGAGACAGAAGCAATAGCAAGTGGCTAGACAGACACAGCAAGTAACCAGCTATGAGTAGATGATACTCAAAACAGTAATCAATGAACACTTAGGGAAGGGTCATCAGCAAATGCTAATATTAGCCTAAGGAAGCTCCATCTTTAGCCAAGGATGGGGGCGAAACACAGCCAGACAAGTCCAGGAGGCAGAAACTATAGTGCTCTGAATTGCTATCGAGTTACTTGTTTTGTTTCTCCCTAGACTTGTGTTGGCCAATGACATTCTCCCCAGGCTACAGTTAGACTTTATGAACACCCCACTCCATTCTCTGAAACAAGCTTGTTAAAAACATTCATCATGCAACTTTGCAAAGACAGAGCTCTCTCTCAGACACTGTAGTCGTGGACTAACTTATCCACTGGAAACATCTGTCAGGATTCAGTCAAATATGACTGTTGCTCAAATTTACCTCTTGTTTCTTTCAGTTTTGTTTTGTGGTTTTGTTGTGGTTTGTTGGTGGTTTTTTTGTTTTGTTTTGTTTTGTTTTGTTTTTAACTGAATGGATTGATGCTATGTTTTTGATGAGTGATGCTAGGAAATTCAAACCATTTTGAGTAGATGGGATTTCCTATGTTGTCTCCTAGTAGAGCCTTAGGCCAGTGTGTTGCAGATTTTTTTCCAAACCAGTTCTCCTTCTGAAGTACAGGACAAATGAAAATAAATTATTTTTCCCCCCTTTTTAGTCTTTTCTTCTTTTAGTGGTGTGTCAGCTGTGAATGAGTAGAGGTGGAGGGCTGCAGTGCAAAAGATTCCTCTGGGTGGTAATGGATGTTTGGAAGCAGCACTGAGCTTTGTGTCCTGTGAACTTTCCAGGGTGGTTAGAGGAGGACTTAGGCCAAGGAGAGGACATGATGAAGACGGAAGAGAGAAAGTCAGAGCACAGTCAGCCCTGTGATTCTTGCAAGAGCATTTATTTGTCCTTGTACATTCAGACAGTTTCTAATGACAGGCAGCTTTTATTCACCTGTATGCCCCACCTCATTTGAAAGTGTTTTGACATATATAGGTCTGTGCTATCTATACATATAGATGCATACACACATGCACCTCACCAACAACATATGTTATAGAACAAGAATCCCTTTACTAATATTTCTGATTCAGGACTGTTTCAGAAAGGTTTAATCACATGTTTCTCCTTAAGACATGTAACTTCTTTTCTGAAATGGGCCAGAAGGATTAAAATGAGGGTGAATTACCAGAGCCCTTTCCTATTAAAGAGCCTGCCATTGTATAGTGAAGTGATCATTACTGTCAGACCCAGGGACAACAACTTGGAACCCTATTCAAATCTAATAGAATTAATAAGATCCAAGATTTATTTATCCTTATGTGAAAACTAGATTTTCACTGTTAATAGATTTTCACTGTTTTTTATAGGCAGATATTTCAGTGTAAAATGCTGGAAGAGGCAACGCAGTTACTTTGATGCAGTTGCTTGCGTTGTAAGTGCCCTGAATTTTACAGTGTGATAAATAGCTAATACGAGTTTGAATGTGTTTTACAGGGAGATGGGAAGTTTGTAGAGACATAACCATTGTCTTTTTTTAGACCTTTCTGACAGATGAAAGGAGCCTTAATAAGAATGCAGAATAAGAATTTATACCCACTTCAAAGCTCCTTTATACTGCCAAAGCGGCGATTAGTGGCGTTTGTGCAAATGGCAATCAGACCCATGTGGTTTTGAACTGTTTTTTGATATGTGGAGAACTTCTTAGTAGAATTATGCTGTGTGGAATGGCTTCTCATAGCTACAACTTCATTAAATTTTGTATGGTTAAACATAGAAAATAGGGGGGGTTTAACTGTAATTTTATCTAGTTTTTCCACTGGTTGTCAAGTGAAAGACTTTTTGGGGAGGCAGGGAAATTATTTCCTTTGGTTTCAAAAAAAAAAAAAAAAATGTTTTGGGGGTAAAATATCAAACAGTACATTGTTTGGTTTCCGACCTGATCAGTCTCTGTGCAGCTTTGTCAACTTTATAAAACATGCTGTCCAAAAGAGTGGATAAGGGACCTGCTCCTAACGTTTGCTTGTTTGCCTTGTCCTGCTGCGGCTGGTGTCTGCTTTCTAACACTTGCCTTGAAAGTTGTTTAGGGCAGGGAGGTGATCTCACTATTTTTCGAATGTAGCGAGAACTCAGTATTTCAATGAGATTTTGAGATGATGTAGTAAGTAAATACTGATGACTACAGTATTATGATTACTAAAACAATAACCATTTTTGATGATGTTCCAGGTACAACAAATACAATACAAAGGATTAAGTTAATAATTGTACTGGAAACAAAAGCTATGGGTTGGCTCATAAGGAATCAACATGAAGGCTTGTTAGGCTACATAAGACTGAGGAGTCATTTGTTATTCCAGGGGAAATGAGATATGAATTTGTAATTACTGATGATTTATCTATTGCATTTCAACCTCTTATGGTTTCATCTGGCTAAACCAGGCTTCTTTTCCTAATACATTAAATACACAGAGTAGGTCATGTATTCAGGCCAAGCTAAACTCAGTGAGATACAGGGAGCAAAGTGCATGTTTGCTGTGAGTAGGATTGGCATAAGGTAAATTTTCAGTGACATTTCTGTGCCTGTGATGGCTTAGAGGATGTCACGCTATTCACTAGAAGCCTTAGAAGCTCTGCCACAATGCTTCAGCACAGAAGATAATGTTTTTGCTGATGCTGTTACCTAGGCACCTGCTGATGGCTCCAGATCCCAACTGCTGTGCTGCCACAGCAGAAGGCTCCTGCTCCAAAGAGCTCTATCTCATAACATTTTAATACACAGTCAAAGTGTAAGAGTGCAAGGAAGCAGTGAAATTTTACAATGAAAGTTAGCAGATACCTAGACAGTGTCAAGTAGTTTCAGGCATGACTTTGAAACTTTGAAGAATAAGGAAGTAGCTTTGATGATCACAGGAGACTCTTTCTAAAATGAATGGCAGCCATGGAGAAGCCATGAAAATGCTTATGTGAAAATGTAGTGAGAAATAGTCTTGGAGCATCTGGAAAATGTAGACAGACTGTTTGATGCAATAGAGCAAGAGGGTTACAAAGACCAGCCATGTGGAGGAACATGAACATGAACGTGCAGGATTTGCACAAAGGAAGGTATCTTGCTGTCCTTGAGCACTGAGATCTTCATAGGCTTTGCGCAATGTAAAGAACGCTGTAGGTGGAAAGTGGGGGCTGTCCCAGCAATGATACAGTGTTCATGGCTAGCCCTACCCAAGGCTAGCCATGTGCTAGCTCAGCTTGTGTGCGTGAGCACCAACATACTTTTGAATATCAGTCCTGCCAAGATACAGCTACAACCTAAGACTCACTTCCTTATTTTCTGTGGTGTGCTGCTTTGTCTTTCCACTGTGTCCTTTTCCCTGTTCCCCACTCGCCGCCCCCCCCCCCCCCCAAAAAAAGGGGGGGGGCTTTGTATGTGTTTGGGAAGAAGTCTTCAATTTTTTACAGTGGCAAATACCAAGGGACTGAGCTGCAAACCCCGAAGGGTGTGAAGACTTCTCTTCCTTACTTCTCTTCCTCCTGGGTTTGCGTTGTTTTTCCCATTGTGAAATCATGGCCTAGGTCTGAGACTCCACGGGGATATCCACTGCAATGCAAACAGTACAAGACTAATTACTTTAGTCATTACCAATAGGGACTTGGAGTCCTAGATGGGGTTAGGTGTGTACAAGATTCAGCCTGAAAGTTATTTTAACTGTTCTTTCTTCCACCATGCTGCACTTGCAATATTGTCAGAAACCATATGTCAAACCAGCCTGGAGGGAATTTTTGTATCTGAGTTCTCATCCCTTTAAGACAGATTTAAAATAGGAACTTAGATGCAGACTTAACTATTGCAATCCTACTGAGCACTGCTGTAAACTAAAATTATTATGTAGCTATAGATAGATAGGTAGATGGATAGATAAAAAGGCTTCTGAATAGCTGCTAGACTTCTATTTTTTTCCCATGACAGACTCTTGCAAATTATTGTATTGATTTACATTGCATACAAATTGCCCAGGGCTTTGGCAGTGTATACTTACTTGAATTATTTGCTATCAGTTGCAGAATCAATGCTTTAAATGGAAAAGCCTACATGCAGAACAGTATTTTAAACCATTTAGTAGTAATAATAAAATTATATTAAAAGCAAAAGGAGAAAAAAAAATAGGAAATACTGATTAATATAAAGGCAAATCTTAAATAGAAAGTTTTATTAGCTGTGAACCTATGTTATGAAGGTAATTTTCCTGAGCATAGAAATTAATTTGTTTTACTTTTGCAAATAAAAACTTAAGGTGAATTTCAGACCTTAAGGAAAGTTATCTAGACAGAATAATTATTAAGAAAAGCAGGGGAGGGGAGATAAAATATATAGATTTTACCTTGGAGTCATCTTAATGACAAAATAGTCATTACAGGGTGTAGTCTGTTTCCTAATGATCTTTTCCTTTTTTTTTTTTTATAATAGGTTCATAATTTCAGCTCAGAAATAATTCAGATATCTCAATGTAGTAACATTTTTCCTTGAAAGTTTAAAGAATAAAACCACAGTTGCATAGCTGCATTTCAAATATATGCTGAAGAAATTATACAGTAATTTAATTGTGGTGAGCTTTTAAAAATCACCTAAATAACTTCATCCTATGACTCCTTTTAATTTTCATTCTCTTTGGTTCCTCTAAAGGTAGACAGTACCACACATTGCTGTACAGGCTAGGGAAGCCTGAACATCAGACTAAACTAGTCTGGCTAGCTGAAAGCGATCTAGCCAAGGCAGCAGAAGGCTACATCCAGACTGATTAATGCGAGTAAAAAGCATTACACAGAGAACTGTGCTGCAATGAGTTGTTTGCTTACAGTGCTTCATTCAGGACTGCTTTGGTATCTGTGCATGCTCTCTGTCCTAAAAGACAATGGCTTGGCATCACTTACCACACTCTCCCCCTACCTTTGAAATATTTTAATAATACATTTGCCATGACAATGTCTGCTGCTTTCTCATCTGAAGAAACAGTTTGATTATGTTGTGCTAGTTTTGTTTGTAAGTGTGAGGGAGTCTGCATGTGTGCCTAGAGGTGCTGCAACAAAGATAGGTAAAAGTTTTGCTGTTTTGACTGTAGCAAATATAGAAAAAGAGAACTGAAAAAAGAAGGTGCAAATTGATGCAAAGTTAACAATGTCAGCTAAGTGCTGGGAATGCAAAACACTGAGCCAAGTTTCACAGAGAATTATGAGCCCAGTTCTGTGATCCATATGTAACTCATTTAAGTTTAATAGGTAAACCATATCTTTGGAGTCATTCATTTCTACCCTTACACACACAGTTGCATATATATATGTGTACACACAACAATTCTAGATTAGTGTGCATATTATTTACATCTTTAAAAACACAATAGAAAATTCACAGAATGCTTAGCTAAAGTGAGGGGCAAGAGGATGTCAAAACCAAATTTCTTCTTTACTGAGATCCTTGGAAATATAATGGAAATAATCTTTCTATAATAGTTTACAATTACTGAGCAACCTTGGGAGTTCACGTAGAAAATCAATTTCCAGCTCTTGTGGATGGGTGCATAAAATTCTACTGGCCACACCAAATAGCTGTGCATACTAAAATATATCTTAACTTTAAAGCCTATAAATTACATTAATAAAAAAAAAATTATGGTTAGCCTATGCTTTAAACATTGACCTTATGATTTGGAAGTAGGCCATAGTCTGAGCACCTGTTAGAGAACAATATAAAAGGTAAATGCACTGTAACACATTACCAGATGGCATATATATCTGTATAATCTTGCATGCAGGAAATCAAGCAGCCAGAAAATGACCAAGGTTTTTAAGAAATGAATGAAAGTATCATGTGGGTTTTTTTAAATTTCCCCTGAAGAGCTTCATTCATTAAACTGCTTTATTCAGCTGAGGGATGGAGATCTATTCCTGGGACCAGACTGACCTTCTAAGGTTTTATCTTTTGGTGCAGAAGATATCTTTCCAAATAACATGTGGAAAACAATCCTTTTATGTTACTGTGCTGACGGAATTGAGCTACATGTGATCTCATTCACTCACAGCTATGCTTATGTGACTTTCTTTTGAATAAGGGAAAATACTTCCCACAATAACTTTTAAAGAGACTTCTCTTTTCTTTTTTCAGGGTTTAATGTGCATTTCTAGTACTGGTGCAATTTTGAGGTTTTTACCCCCGCTATCATTTATGCTTAGCAAGCAAAGTGCAGCCCCCGACTTAGAAAATTTTCTCAAGCTCTTGAAATTCATGTACAAAGTAGCCCTGTGGACTGTGGTATTCATAAGTTTCAGGCGATGATGGTATAGTGAGAAACTGCTACAAACAGTTGCGTCATATGAATACAGTCCTTTATTATTGTATTACTTTAGCAGACTATGCAAGACATCTCATGACTTAAGTCATGCACCACTTCATACTGTTGAAACAGCCAGCTTTCATACACTGTATGTGTTTTAGTGGTGCTTTAGCACTTCTTTTGCTCCACAAATGAGGAAAAGTAAAACCAAGCCCTTGTTGGAGGGACTTTGTCTCCTAAAAAGGCACCAATCTTTCCATGTGATGGATATTCTTGGGAGGGTATTCTATGATTTTAAAAATATTCTTTCACAAGCTGCAGCTTTTTGCTAATCCATTTTTAGAAAAAAATCACTTGAGGTATGGAATTTCCAAAAAATATGAAGTCAAAGTCAATTAAAAATGTTATTTAAAAAAAAGCAAAGTCTGCATAAGAGAGGACCTCTAGCCCCGTGTTTGCCTCTTTTAAGTCTATATTTAGCATTCACAGTAAGATATTACTTTGGCTAGAGAGGGTTCAACTGCAATGTGTTGAAGGAAGTACTAGGTGCCATATGCACTTGTTCTGTCTTTTCATTTCCTTCTCACTTCATTTTGTATGTCTAACACTCAGGATTTTCCTCCATAGCCTCTGTGTATCTGGTGTGATTTTTTTTTTTTTTTTTTTTTTTTTTTGGTAACCTCTTCAGTTTCTGCTATGTGAAGAAATCCTCTCTCTAACACAACCAGTGATGATTAGAATAATTATTACCTTCTCTTTTTACCTCCTCCTTTTCATATTTTCACATTTTCTCTCATTACCTGAAACTCCTCTCTATCATATATGGAATCATATATAGTATCATTTTATAAATGTTTTTGCTTAATTCATTGCTCAGTTTTCATAGCCTTGCTATAGGTCAATGGCCCATTGATATGTAAGATGCTGTGTTAAATACATTGTAATTAATTACTAATTATTTGGATATCCACAGGTGTCATTCAGCCAACAGACATCTGATAGATGTGTCTATGCTGCATACTACTGAGTTACAACTGTTGTTTCTATAGAAGCCCATTGTGCAGTTATCAAAGCCAATAATTGCACTGATTTCATGGGGAATATAATGCAATTTAGCATGAAATCTTAGGTATGTGGATAAGTTCATTTTTTCTCAAGAGGCAATGGCCCAAGATGCAGCTGTATGATGTGATGAATCCAGTAATGTACTTTGCAATACCAGTGCTGTTACTTCCAGCCACTGATCCTACTTAAATAGGTACATTATATGAGTTAAGGAGGATTTACTCAGTGCCTGGACAGATTAAAGGTTAAAAATTCCATCTGTTTGTGCAAGAAATCTGTTCTTATGTGTCTTTTATCCCATATCTTAGCTCTTTGTAAAAGAAAAAGTCAGGACCAAGGTTTCAGCTGATTTAACTTTAGGGCAGCTGCTTTGACTTTATCAGAGTTGCATGGGCTTAACAGGAGCTGGGAACCCCCCTTAATTAACATGTAATTTTACTCACTATCTAGGAAATGTGATTCAAATTAAGTTGGAATTGTAAAGCTTCCAGGAGCCCTATGTGATGCGAATTGAAATTTTTCAGTGCCTATAGGCCTCTTAGCTTCTGTAAATGATAGCTGAAGTGATTTCCTTGCCAAAATAAAGTGGCATTGAAAAGTGGGATGTAGGAATGAGCACATGGCAAAAGGCAAAACAGAACACTACAGGGGGGAAAAAATCAGCATCAAGACTGACAAACTGTTCCCTCATTTTCACATGGAAGGTAAATAGAAAGTTATATTGATATTGCACACAGATGCCTGAAAACTCTCTGGCTCATGCAGCAGAATTAGACACACATGAATACTTAATTCCACTGAATTTTAATGCATGGCTAAAATAAACTCATAATGACCGTACTATATCAGCTATGTTGCAGCTGTCTCTGGCTATCAAAGCTTTGTTTTCCTGACCTAAGGGAATGGTAGCTCACTTTTAAAATATAAAATTCAAGAAAAAGGAGCATTCTTTAAAATATTGGGAATAAAAAAAAAAACCCAAACAGTTGTGTTTTGGTCAAAGTAGAATACAATGTCAGGTAATACACAGATGATCTATTCATAGTAGGCCATCTAATTGCCTCCGCTTACGTTGTGTGGGAGGGAACAGAAGGACCTAAATCTTGTGAAGTACCTTATGCCTAGCTGCTGCTTCTTTCTAAGAGCAGTTTTGATTAAAGCAATTAAGGCAGACACAAAATGGGAGAGGAGAGGATGATGAGAAGTGTAACCATTTCAGGATAATGCGATTTCTGATGTCAACATACTACTTTCTTGCTTAGGAACAGTATTGGACTGTGGGAGGGGTCTGGGTACAAAGAACTGTGGCTTTGCATGGGCAAGTAATGCTTTCATATCTGAGAACAGAAGAAAGTGGGGTGGAGATGCATGGGATCTTCCTTCTCTAAGTATGCAGACTTACAGGTCATGCTTCTTCCCCTTCTTCACAACTGCTAAACTAGGCATGGACTTATGGTGAAGCTTAGGGGGTTTCTGCCTTCTTCCAGTTTGCATCCTGCTGCAGTAGCTGCCAGGGTTGGGCAAGACAGTTTTAGCTCATTTCTGCCTATCCAGCTTGCACTGCATCCTGACTTGTAACCTGCTGGCTTCAGAGAGGTGATGCCTCAGGTATGTAGGGCTATCGGTTACCTTGTGTCTTTTCCAATGATATTTCTATGAAAAAGAGTGCTATGCCATAGTTTTTTAATGGTTCTCTCTGCCAATCTGTAACATTTCTTCCCTCCTATGCAGAAGTAAATAAAATGGAATGTAGAAGCTCCCAGGCTTAGACGTCAATAAAATTTTCTCAGAACAATTGTCTGGTCCATGAATAATCATATCTAGTCTGTTTGACCTGATAACACCATTTAGTTACGTCCTCTTTGTCTCACTAAGCATATGGAGGCATAAGGGAAAAAAAGAAGCTTCTGAACAAGAAAATCAAGGCAAGATGACTCTAAACAACATTTTCTACAAGTATGAACACATCTCATTTTGCCTGTCTTAAACTGTTTTAAATGATGCAGAATACTAGTAGGGATCCGGTATTATCTGCTAATCCAAAGTGAGTCTTTTGGCACAGCCAAAACATGCCAGTCAGGAACAAAGTTAAGTGTATTAAAAGAACTCAAGGGAAAAATGCTCAATAGATTTTGAGATTGCTTTGAAGGTAGGAGTTACCTTTGAATGTGGAAGAGTATAAGCTAGTAAATTCATATATATTTGTCTGCTTCATAATGCTTTTCAATAGAGACTTTGCCTCCTTACTTACATAGCAGAGTTTCATACAGTTTTGACACACACTAGGGCTATGCACATATAACATTCCTGTCTTCTTCAGATCTCATTCCCTGATAAACATGCTCTTACATTGTGCTGATATTTTGCTATAGTAACTAGAATTGCTTACCTGACCCATACTGTTACAATCATTTGCTTGACATCCTCTTATTTCAGTAACTTTTATTGTTGAATTGCACTAAAGGGGAAGGACTCTTTATAGGTATATTTGGGACTAGAAGATCTTGTGCTATGAGATGATGAGTGATTGTCCTGGTTTCAACTGGGATAGAGTTAATTGTCTTCCTAGTAGCTGGTATAGGGTTATGGTTTGGGTTCAGTATGAGAAGAATGATGATAACACATCGATGTTTTCAGTTGTTGCTAAGTAGTGTTTATACCAAGTCAAGGATTTTTCAGCTTCTGATGCCCAGCCAGCAAGAAAGCTGGAGGGGCACAAGAAGTTGGGAGGGGACACAGCCAGGGCAGCTGACCCAAACTGGCCAAAGGGATATTCCATACCATGTGACGCCACGTCTAGTATATAAACTGGGGGGAGTGGGGGGGGGGGGGATTGCCACTCGGGGACTAACTGGGTGTTGATCAGTGGGTGGTGAGCAGTTGCATTGTGCATCACTTGTTTTATATATTACAATCCTTTTATTATTGTTGTTGTAATTTTATTATTGTTATTAATATCATTATTATTTTCTACCTTTCTGTTCTATTAAACCGTTCTTATCTCAACTCATGACTTTTCCTTCTTTTCCTGATTCTCTCCCCCATCCCACTGGGTGGGGGAGAAGTGAGTGAGTGGCTGCGTGGTGCTTAGCTGCTGGCTGGGGTTAAACCACGATGGTGATGATGGTAATAATAAATTGTGGAGATAGATGTTTACAAAATAGTGGCATTCCAATTATGAGCAAGCCAGTAAGAAAAGTGTAAGATCTTTACAGTTAAGCAAATTAAAAGCAAATCCTTTGCACAGCTTTTAAAAAAAGTAGTTTTAACAGTTTGCATGCTTTTTTCCAGGAGAAAATAAATTAGCATACTAATTGTAAAGCAGATTCTCAGTTAATTATCATTATTAGTTAATAAGGATGTAACTGGACATCTCATTGAAGATTGATTTTTTTTTTTTTTAACATTCCCAATGTGATTACATTAGGAAAGAGGTGGAGAAAAGTGTTTTTGATATCCAATCCCAGATTCACAAATTATTGCCTAGTTTCCAGATCACACTCTATAACTAGTGCTATCACATGCAATATGAGTAGTGTCTGAGAACAAAACAGTGACAACAATATTTGAATTCCTCTTCTTTAAGGCTGCAAACATTGTTGGTCAGTGGAGAAAAGCTTGTTTTGCTATTGTGTTTGAAAAACAGACTTGTACAGAACAGAACCTTGTTTTCCCATATTTGAATGCTCCCTTTCAAGAGTACAGAGGACTTTTATCAGCATATTTTTATGGAAGCAGCCATAATCACCTCTTGCCTTCCTGTTATTTGTTGAGCAAGTACCAGCCTCCCTTTCCCTCAGATGCTCTACCTGATTGATTGACGTACCTGATTTGATTCAGAGCAGTTGTTCTTGGCCACTCCACAGCTGTGAAGTTTCACACTGCTTTTTTTTTTTTTTTTTTTAAGAAGTGAAGAACACTTTAGGTGCCTCATCCTCATCCTCATCCTTTCTCCTGCTACCTGTGTGGCTAGCAGGCTGTTAGAGAAAGGTGAGTTAGTATGAAAGGATGTGTAAATTCAGGAAGGGTTTTCAGGCAGTAATTCTCTCTCATAGACTCTGAAAGAAAGAAAGAAACTTTTCTCATTTTTTACTAGTACATAGAAAGTTGACATTGGCAGTCCTTTTGGTGTCTGGCTTTCCCCATTTGCTGTATATGAAATTACGGTGTTTCCCTTGGATTTTTTGTGTCCTGTATTTTGTAACATTCAGCATACCTTGTGAATTTGGATCCACAGGTACTCATGAAATCTATAACAGCGCAGGAGAATCTATATGGGCTTTTATAAAATCCAAAGCACTGAATAAACCTTCTTCCAAGAATAAGAGTCAGAAGGATGCTTGGTCTTTTAAAGTGTAGGAACAGCTAGAAAAAAAAGCCAATTTACTCCTGTGAAAATCCTTAGTCATTACTAGTAACATTACTAGTCTGGAAAGCAACAGTTTCACTGTGACCAGCTAATATTCCTTTTTTCTTGTCTGAGAAACTGATGATGATTAAATATACTTTACTGCATCTCTTTTCAATCTTCTCTGTGTTCACTGTATTTTCAGTCTAAATTAGGAGAAGGTTGTATTTTCCATTGCAGAACTAAAGATTATATAGATTCCATCATTCCATCTCTAATTAGCTACATTTTTAATACATTGTCAAAAAGATAAAGCAAAAAGGCGTGACATTATTCTAATCCCTTAGAGTATTTTCTCATGTTGACATGAGTCTCTTGGGTGTTTGTTGGGTTTTTTTTCTTTTTTTAGTCACCAAACAGCTGATATTGAAAGGGCTTTTTTGCAGGACATCTGTACTATCATCCGTATTGGCTGAAACATCCATAAGGGGTTGCTAGGTAGTTCAGCCTTGTCTGCATGGTATCACAGTGATTCTGTGGTGCCTGTGAATAGCTGAACTGTAGATTTTATTAAAAAGGACTGAGACATTTGCACTCAATTTGTATCCTGTTAGCCAACCTCCTTTTTTTGTTCCTCACAACATCTTTGGACATCTTATTTCACTGTATTCATTTTTCATTTTAATGTACCTAATTCAAAATATATTGGGACCAGGAATCTGAAACTAGTTCATCTTGGTTATTTAGGCCACACCATTTAATTTCATAGACCGAAAGGAAATTATATAAGGCTGTATTTGTTCTCTGATTGGATAAGTAGGTAAGCACTTATCAAATAAACAGTTACAGAAGCAAATATAGATGCATGAAATTGAAATTTGTTTTGCCATGAAGTGTGTACAGAAATTAACTCCAGGTGGGTGAAGAAAAGTGTAGCTGGAGGAGATTCAGCTACCAACATGAGTCTGGATCCTACTGGTGTTTTATACAATGTCCTCTTAGCCTGTCTGTTCTCTTGGTTTTGTTTCCCCCCCATCTGACGTTTTCCGTGCTGCATCTTAAACTCATTAATTCATGTGCTTCACTCATTAACTAATGACTAGAGTTGTGCAAACCCCCCACTTTTTCTGGTTTAGCTGCAGAACAGAAATCAAAACAGAGTAACATAAATGCATGGGAGGGGGAGGGGAAGCAGTTTAGACTGGAACAAATACTGGTTTCCTCCCTTGTGGAAGAGAAGAAAACTGAAAAATTAGGTTTTGCTTAAATCATTCCAAGTGAAATGAAACAAGTTGATCAATGGGGCTTACTAAAGACACCTGCAGGAAAAAAAAAAAAAAAAAAAAAAAAAAAAACAAAAAAAAAAAACCAAAACAAAAAACAAACAACTAAAAAAAACCCCAAACCTAAACAGATGGGGAAGTGAAATTTTCACAAGACTGAGATGCTAGTGGTGACGTTCTCTGTTTGCATAATAGCTGTTGGAGTGCAGAGTGGCTAGTGTACCCAGGTGGTGAGTCATCTCCACCCATCTCAACACGAAGAGTGATCAGGACCCTGTTCCCTATTCAGAGGCTGTGGCGAGTAGACTGGAGAGCGAAAGCCTCATATGACAATGAGCAATACAGTGAGACCAGGCACCTTATCATGATTCTGAATGTATCTAATGTCAGATTATATCAGAGTTGTTATTACTGTGATACCCAGTGTACTGTTTTTTTGCATCATGCCTATATAATGTAGACAGGAAGAAATGCTGAAGAAGAGGAGCCCTAGCGAAGAGCTCGAGTCTTCAGTAACTTCAGCTACGGCCTTCTGACCCCCACTGATCTGACAGCCAGGTGGGACCAAACACAGTGCTGCAAAAAGCAGGGAAAGAAAGGGTGGAAGGAAACCATGGGATGCTTGGTTTATTATAACTCAAGGTCACACAGCTTATTTTAAACAATTGACACATATCAAAGGTAGCTACCTGAGTCATCACAAGAGAAGGGTAAGAGGATAGACTTTTTTTTTTTTTTTTTGGTGATATCAGAGTATTCCTGATACTTTCTTATCTGGTCAACTTTTTAATATCATTGTTCCATACGTGAAGTCTAAATCTACTCTATTAAGGGTAACACAAGAGAGGATTATTTAACAACAGAATTTAAAAAAAAAATTATCAGTCAAGTGACCTATTAACATGCATTACACAACACCAAACACAACTTAGATTGTGTGTGTGTTCTGTTGTGGCAACCAAAATTATCTTTGTTAGAAATCCACTGAAATTCATGAAAAAAAGCAAAACTGAAAAGTCTTTGAAAATGGCGGTAAAGATTAGGAAACAGCGCACTGAGGTAATGGGAAGTGTTTAAAAATTGAGTGCAGTGTACTTTGGAAGAGAACAGTCCCTGCCTTTAAAATCCTGGGCCCTAATGAAGGGCTTTAGTGTCACTGTGACTTAGTAGATAGCCTTCTGCCTCTGGGACTGAAAGTTTTTGGCTCAGATCCATTTAGTGCATTACTGGGGAAGTTGTGCACATCCAGAGGTCGTGTTTTGGGTGAGATGTGAAATGGAGGTGGCCACAAAATATTTTAACATCTTCCAGTCTCTCATCCCTGTTCTGCTTTCAGATACAGTTCTGTATTGTCCTCTGTTGCTCCTTGCACTACCAAAGTGCACTCAGAAGCACTCAGAAGCAGAGGATATTTCTGAAGACAAATAGGATAGTCCCTCTTTCTCTTGGATGCTCTGTGCCTTTGCAGAGGCATAGTTCGTAAAAAGTTCTCTGTTCTATTTATTTTTGTTCTTCTTTGTACTGTGGTCATTAATATCTCAAGTGCTTCAGCTTCCTTTCTGGGATGTGAAATTCTCCAGAGTAACCCTACAGTAACATTCATTCCCTCTTATTTTCCATGAACCTCTGTACATCACAGTGGCTGTGCAGATTTGGGGGCATGGGTAAAATGCAGGAAAATAAAACCAATTAAGGTCCTTTTGTACTGGTCCTTCAATGTTTTTACCATATTCTACCACCATAATTCTGAGGATATTCTCATCTGTGTGTGTTGCTGCAGCAATAAGATAAGTTGTGACAGCGAGTGACATCTACATTGCGAGTGGGGGAGGTGTGTAATTCCCCTGTAGGTGCTCCTGGGGGCTTCCAGTGAATGTTTTCCAATGCTTGGGTGAATTTCTCAATTTCATTCAAGAAAGAAGGTTTCTTTTCATGTAGAGAGGGAGCAGAGTGTGTCTGAGGGTGCCCTTACCAAGTGTGCCAGGGGATGACCTAGAGCAGCAGAGCCTGCCCGGCATGCAGTGGGAGGAGCCTGGTTTGCAGAAGGGCAGGGACTGGAAAAGAGCCCAGTGTTTGGTCTGTGGGATCATGGCTGGAAGTCCAGCTCTAGTTGCAGCACCCTAGAAAAAACAGGATCTTTACAGATGGGCTATTTTAGTTGTGTGGAGTCCTTCCATGTAATTATCCAATAGAGAAAACGTGGAAATCTGTGCCAGCAGTTAGCCTGCTGGGGCTCACAGCAGGGAAGAGTATGCTTTATAGGCAAACACAGCAGCAGACAGCCAGGAAGGCCTCAGCGCAGAGGGAGAGCTGGATGACTTCACAAAAAACGTGTCCCAGCCTGCGAACAAGTGGGTGTATACACACAGCTAGGGCCAGGAAAGAAAGTTAGGAAAATTAGAAGAATGGCCTTAAATCCCCACTGGTGGGGTGGGCAGGAAAAGGCTAAGGATAGGAAATTGGTGGAAAAGAGGCAGGAACACAAGCCATGTGGCCCAGAGCCTGGGTTTCAGATTAGATTTAGGAAAGCCAAATTCTGCTTTTGTGCTTTCTGCTGACCTACTACTTGGCTTTTGGATTCATTATGTCTTGGTGCCTCTGCTTCTCTTCCTCTATCGTCTGCCTTGTCTGATTAGACAGTATCAAAGCCACTGGCAGTCCCTAAGGGCTGTTTATTTTGTATACAGCCAAAGACAGCAAAAACCTTGTTGTGACTGTGGCTTGCAGGCAATGTGTTAATATGTATTTGGCTAATAACAACAACAAAACCCCATAGAAACGTGTTCAAAAAGGTTTTTCCTATGTTTTGTAGGAAAATTCCCAAAGGCCAGTAGTATGACACAGACTCAGGTCTGACTACCATTGTGCGACACATGAAGACTCTGTCCTGGCGTTGGCAGGTAAGATGAAGCCCTGAGTGTTTTCACTTGCTCTCCTGTCCTAGCAGGCAGGATTCATCACACCTGACTTTAGGGTCCAGATGCAGTTGCGTGACCAGAGGTATCTAGGTCTCTTTGGAGCTGTTGTACACTGTAATGAAATTCTCCATAATGCTGGTACGTTTGAGCCAAGAGTTACAAAAGATTCACTCCTCTCTGAAATGGTTGTAGGAGGCTCAAGAGGATATACCACAGCACCTAAAATGACAGTAGACATCTATACTTAGGCAAGTGTAGTTGGGCACTGGGGATCTGTATCTGAAGTAATCATCCTGCTCTCCTTTAATAGTGAAGGTCTAATCAAAGAAACTTTATTGACTACCTCAACAGACGCTGAATCGCATCTAAACTCCACTGACTGCATTAACTGGATGTCTATTGACAGTAAAAATCTGTGATGACTAGTTCAGATGTGCATGCCTGCACTGTGAACATCCAGAGTCAGGTAAATCACAGCTGGTATCAGTGCAGTTGCTGAAGGATGGGGAGCCAGCTGTGTAACTGTTGCTCAGGTGAAGAATAAAGATGTGTAGCACCAACAAAGTCATGTCAAACCAATGGAAAACAATGAGGTATACCAACAATTTTGAACAGTAGGGATTTTTACTTTTTTTTTTCCTTCCTCTCTGATTTGCCTATTTGCTCTGGCAGCCTATATTGTAAGCTCAAACTGTTCAACAGCTGGGTCTTTAAGGATTTCAGTTCAAAGTGTGTGTAGGATGAAGTAGAAACAAAGGGAAAAAGGAAATAAATTTTTATAAGATCACGTTTAACTTTTGTTTCAAACACCAAAGAACCGAAAATTAGTCCAGAATTCTTGTATCATGGTATGCCAGAAGTCACATGGAAACAAATAGGACATCTAATCTCACCATGTGGGAAGAAGGCAAACCGTTCATTTTCTTAAAGAAACATTCAAACTTTTCCATCCCTTTGAAATATATACATAGTTATGCATCTTACCTACGAAACTTTTTGAGTGAGAAAGTTCCCTTGAAAGTCCATATATTTGATCTCAATTGTGGAGTTTGGCAAGCTGTTTGATCAATGATTACAGCATATCTATGGATCAGAGCATTAGAAATTTAAAGGAAGTAACACTGAAAATGGTTTGGGCCTGATTCTGTACTCAGTCCACCTGGCTTTCACAAGATGCTGAGCTTTGATTTCGATGGTCATCGGAGTGAAAGCTGGTAGTCATCCATGACGTAGGATTAGTACAAGTTTACAGTTGTTGACCTGAATCTCTCATACAGCCTGATAGTGTTAGGGAAAAAATATATAAGAATAGAATTATGGACATTTTTCTTTGCTAGAAGACCAAGAACAAATCATCACACCTACTTTTTAGTCTCTTATTTGCTAAATAATATTGTGCAGGTCATTTGCGTTTCTCCTTCACAATCAAGCATGTTAAGAAACACAAGTTATGCCTGCAAGAGCCTTCCACTACAATTCTGCCCTCTTTTCTCATTCATATGTACCTGAAGTGATAAATAAAATCTGAAGTTATAATATGCAAAGTTGTGAAATATATGCCAGCCCACTGAGTCCTTTCCTCACCAGTACAGAACAGAAGGCAGCTTCCTGGCTATTCAGGAGCATTATGCTACCAACACGATTCCCAGTCCTTACAGCAGAGACCATCTTCTGTTCTCACCAAATACAGAATTAAGGTATGTATTTGAGGGTGGAGAGTGGGATGTTTACACTTGTGGCCTGAGGAAAAATGTCTATTGTCATTTAATCCCCATACCTTTTCCCTGGTTAAGCAGATATGTGGTTTGTTGCAGATTTCTCATTACGCAGAGTGAGAGCTTCCATTGAGAAAGGGCAGGATCACAGGTTAAAATTAGTTTAAGGTGTGTTTTCACATATACTGCTGGTATCAGCAGTCACTCCAGGTTTGTGCCAATGCCACTTACTTTTAGTTACCCATCAGAGCAATACAAAGACGCCACACACACCTAGCAGGGTGCTGGGTGAGATGTGTGAAGGTCAATTGGCCAAAAAGCCACCTGGGATTGATCTTTGAATCCAGAAGGTCTTCAACAGTAAAGTCTCCAGGAAGGGATTCTGTGAAGGAGGGAATTTTTTTAATTTTTTTTTTCTATTTTTGTTCCCCAAAATAATTTGTGCATCTTCCCCCACTCTTGTTTTGCCAGGCTGGCAGGATTACTCCCTTTCATCCTTTTCTGAGCAACCCAGAGAGATTCCCTCAAGCCTGCATGTCTGCAGGAGGCCAGTGTGTGGTGGGTGCCTAAAGAGCTCTAGCGTTGCTAGTCCCCTCATCCATAAGTACCACTTCTCCAGTACTGCATTAATGGAGACAGCCTGCTGGGGGACAGGAACACTGGAGCCTGGGCTGCCTAGGGTGGTGGGAAGGCCTGGGGGTATGGGGCTTCTGGTTGCCCTACACCAGGCTTGGTGGAGGAGAGCAATACTAGGATATGTCTGAAAAGGAAACAAACCTTGGCATATCTGTACAGAGACACCTTGGCATATCTGCACAGAGAGGCAGAAGATACTGAGGCAGAGGAAAATCACACTCCAACATCCATGATGGAAAGTGAAGAGCTTTCCTAACTGGGAACTGATTTGTTATGGGTGCAGGTTGGTTAATATAGAAAGTTTCTTTTTAAAAACATTTTTCAACCTGCATTAGTCTGCATTTAGTTTTGAACCAGATTGTACTTGCAGAGCAGGGTATGTGTTTGAACTCTACTGAAAGCCTGCAGCCAACAAGGGAGATAAAGGCATTCTGTTCCTCACGTCACGCAATAATAGGGAAGACATTAATAATGCTGCACTGAAAAATAAACCCTCTATTTAGCTAGCTTTATGCAACAATAACAGAAGCCTGTTCATGAGCTCAGTGTACTCTTTGCTTACTAGGTACACTATGTACAAATTACACAAACTTGCTTAAGCCCCTGGAATTACAAAATTCACAAGCTAATTAATCAGAGCTTGACAACGCAGCAGAGGCCACTTCACCTCACATCCAGTGTCAGAGAGGGAAGATAATTTCGTCATGCAAGCACAAGCCTGTGGTAGAGGATGGCTGGTTTTGACTCCTAGCTTTGTTCAGTCAATTCTGCTTCAATTCTTATGGGAATAATATTTCTGATTGACTGATCTGTCTGTGTTAATAATTAAAATTTGAAATTGGGGGCAGGGTGGGGGAAGCAGGAGTACCTTTTGAAATAGATGAACACTTAGCCCAATCTGCAGTTAATTTGTGGAGTATCTATATGCTTCTGTAATATAAATAATTACACATTGTGTACAACACAAGAAAATGGATGACCTACAGCTAGTGCAGAGGCAACATCATCTGTAAAATTAGAGTGTCAGCTTGTCTTCAGAGTTTCTTCTAGGACATTTAGACTCTTTTTTTTTTTTTCCTTTTCTTGAAGTTCAAATCTCTTGTAAGACCTGCAAGATACACTCCCTGTGTATGATATTGTGAACTTCTCAGTTGTCTGTGGAACTGGGTACATTGCTCTTTATATGCCAAATGGGACAGCAGGAGTATTTTCAGTAAGAGGTCCTTAGCCAGTAACTACACTAAAAACCAAGTAGTTGGTTAATATTTTATGTGGTGATCATAGATTGGCAGGCTGAAAAGCAAATCTGTGCATAAAGCTAAAACAAAGCAATCAATCACACAAGCTCCATAAGGCATATTTATGAAGTTGTGGAAATTCTGAAACAAACAGAAATCCTATTGGAGAGCAACAGTTTGGGGTATCTTGTCTTTCATAAAATTTTGCCACGTTGGCCTCTCCAGAGATCTCAGGCTTTCATGAAAAAGATATTGTCGTTATCCTTAGCTTTAGTCTTAGGCTGTTTTGTTCAGTCACTGTGCTCCAACATTAACCACAGCAATGTGAAGCATGAACATTGCTGCATATTGTGAGCACTGTAACAATAGTCAACATTTGCCTGTTGTGATTGTTTTCTGTTTAATGAAACATCTCAAAAACTTCCCGATGCTATAATTATCTCATGAAAGCCTGTAATAAAGTTAAATTCATATGTTACTTGGCAAACGCAAGGTTTTGATAGATGTTCACAATTTTTAAAGCATGTTAATTATATTTTTATTTTCTCCCTCTCTGAGGTGTACCTAGGCAGACATAGGGTACCAGGTATGGCTGCATATGAAGAAGGATATGAAAAGACTTGATAAATGTTTTAAGAACTGACACATTTCCAAAATTGTTTTCTCTAAAATATATGACCTATATAGAATAAGTGATGGAGCAAGGCAGAAAGAAAGCTGTACTGGCACAACATTTCTATAACTCTCTACTGTCATTTGTTTCTATATATTTTTAATGAAAAAAATGGAATATGAACTGGATTTTATTGCCTTTTTGAAACAGCAGCGTATGGAATTTTGTTCAGCCTTATATTCTCTGAAATGCATGATCAAGCTCTCTTTTAGACTTCCTTTCTAAAGAGCCTTTCAAAAAGGCTCAGTGGTGGAAAACATCTTTCAAAAAAATGTTTTTGTAAAGGGAATATTTTAAAGGGGTTGGAGTCTTTGTGCATGTCAAAGTATCCCGTTGTTAATATCATAGCATTTTCATGTAAAATAACAATAAGGAAAATATTCTTGATTTCTCAGCATTTTTTTCTCTTTTCTGTAAGAACAGATTGCTGTTCTCCTGTCTGCACTGAACTTGCACCGGCAGTATCAGAAATTCAGCACAGGAAAAGAAAAAAGGTCGTTTACCTTGCAGATCCAACAGCAGAAAGTACTCCTCAAGTCTTTGGCTAGAGACGATCAATGTAAAGAAGGGCTAGTTTCAGGTTATGTAACGTTAGATTATGGGGCCACACATTAGGAGCTATTCTAAAAATAAAAAGGTTTATAAAGAAGGAAGAAAAGAATGAGGTGTACTTTCAAGCCCTAAGTTTTGCAAACTAAAGGTACTGCTTCTTTTCTAAGTCCAGCCCAAAATATCACATTTTGATGCTTTAGCTTAAAGCTCTATGCTTCATAAATCTGATTTTCTAGAGGGTATCCTTTTTAACAATGAATGTTTTGCAAATTTCTCTACAAGAGTGTAAAATACTGAGTTTAACTTACATGTGGACATATAGCTTCTTTGAGGCCTAACACATTTCTAAAAGATCTCAGCTGGAAGTAGTAGCAGCTACTGAAGAAAATGGAAAAGAGCATCAAGATCTATTGCACAAAAGAAGACAACGTGATCAAGGTACTATAAATGGTATAAAGCTGCTAGGAGTCTTGCTAATCTTCTCCCTTCTCAAGGCCCTTTCCCCCTGAGGAACTTGAGAAGGGGCAGGAGGAGTAAGGTAGAGAGGCAAAAATATGATGAAACTATTTAAATAGCAAAATAGGTTTTGCCATGGAAAATGTCACTGTTTTCCATTGCGGGGAGGCGGGGGAAATCCCTTGATAAAGAAACATAGATCAATTGAAATAGTTTGTGGCCACAGAACCTCAGGGTGGAGGCTTGGTTATCCCTGCATTCCCTGACAGCCTGACCAGTTCAAGGACTCTGAGGCACAATATGATGGCTGCGAGGGACTGTCTTCCCTCATGGTGCTTCATGGAAAGTGTGGTCCAGTTTGGAGGTCCAGACTAGAAGAAAATGGGACTGTGACTCATTTCCTTGTAACGGCCTTAAGTAGCTGTAAGAACCTTCGTAAGTTAATATGTATTGTTTGGGTTTTTTTAGCCAGCATAATAATTTTGGACTTTTGGCTAAAAGAAAGCTTCTATGGGGAAAGTTCTATTTTTTCATTCTTAGTCACGTCTCAGGTTTTTGTTATTTGGATGCATCTGTGCCATTTCTGGGGTTCAAATGTTCTGGCTTTTCATGACTTTAGCTTCCTGGTGACCATTGACATGGATCCTGTCCACCTCACCCAGAAGCTCTCATCTGCATTAGGTATTTGTTCTTACAATAGTATCCATGAAGAAAAGAAAGAGCACAGTGTGGCAATGATTTACAAAGACTGACAAAACACTGAAGCAATATTTTACACACCCCTCAGATCATGAAAGAGAACTGAATTTCTGGAGGGAACAGTAGCCATCTAACTAATTGCTTTAAGCAAAAAACTCACTGTCAAGGTCAGTCTAAAAACACAGTGAGGCAGGGTATATTTTATTACATAGAACCTCTCAGTGTTTTAATTTGATTATGTTATTAGTTCCATGTAAGTGTATTAACTGAAAAGGCACGATTAGCTGAATAAATTTCAGAAGTGATGTGAAGGCTGGTGTCAGCAGTTAGAATCCAGACACCAGTTTTTGCCTATGAAGGCAAGAAATCAAAATTTAAGGTGGAACTTCCCAGTAAAGACACCTGAAAATCTATTGTGGGAAAGGAACACTTAAGGGATTTCTGCTTGTCCAGACAGAGGAAAAGCCCCTTTGGTCAAATGACAAGAAAAAGGACAGTTAACAGAGTCTTTTGAAGGTCAATTCAACCTTGGAAAATTAATCTGGAGAATATAGCTCTAAACAAAATTTCCAACAGCAGAGGACAGCACTGCCATGAGGCCCTGTCTGAAAAATCTTTGAACACTGACAGGTGATGTTCACATTAAAAAAAACCAACCAACCAAACAAACAAAAAAAACCCAAACCACCACACAGTGTTTATTTTGATACTTTAAAGAAAGTTGACTCTGCTTCAGAGTATATTTGAGGACTTCAAAGGTAAGACTGAAATTCCATTAGACCACTATTATATGCTTTTGAATGCTTTAAAGACAAACACTTCTTCAACAAATAAAAGCATACTGCTGTGAACCCAAATACTCCTCCTTTCTTTTTCTCTCTTCCTCTTCTTGCGCCATTGGGTGTTCATTTGCTCTTTATGGTGCTCTTAGAATTTGAGCTAATCTTCTGATCTTAAATGTCGTTGCTGCAGAAAGAAAAAGCTGAGAACATTAGAAATTAGAGAGACTACATCTGTCTGGACACTCAAAGGCAAGCACTGATTGGGCACAATGTCAGAGAAAGTAAAAATTTTTTCAGTGATGCAAAGGAAGAAAAGCTGAACCTATGGAGGAATTGCATATATGTATAACTAATCATATCTATGTTTATGCCCTTCTAGGGTGAGAAGGGTATCCTGATGTGAAGAAGACCTTGATGTTGTCTTTGACTTCCTATTTGCAAGATGTCAGGACTGCTCAACCTTGGTGCTGCTGCAGAGGCCATGTTCCCCTCTAAGCCTGCAATGCAGAGCTTGCAGAAGGGAAAGCAAGGCAGAATGGGGTGACATGGTAAGAAAATACCTTCCCTGAACATAAGAGAGGTCTCCAAGGGGAGGAGGCAAGCACACAGGATGAGAAGCCTGGGGGAGAAACTAGTGTCCCTGGGCCAGTAAAGGTGGCAGCAGTTCTGTCCTTCCAGCCCAGTGGGCTATTTCTAGCTGGGATGTGAGTAAATCTAGCCCTGAATGCTTCCTGATGGCCAGGACCCAGTGTAAGATTTTGCTACAAAATGGCCAGTTCCCACTTTCCTGAGAGGTGAGAGGACATGTCGGGAGAGATTCTTTGCCTCTTTGAGTTTAATGTGAGGTGCTGTAAGTGAATTAGACACTTCAGAATCCCTTTCACAATGGCACAAATCACAAGTTTCTGCCCCTCTGATCTTCTCTTCCCCTCCTGTGTCTTCTGGATGAGTCAGCTTTGTCATTTCAATGCAGGAGGGACAAAATCTGTGCTATCTGTTTTAGTACCCTGATTTTGTCCCATTTGGACTTGGATTTTCATTCCAATTGTCCTGTTTGCAGGAAAAAATACAAGCAATAACATCCTTAGGACAACTTACTTCTCTTACCAATTTTAGGGTTATATTGTTGTAAGAAATTGTTGATTGGACCTTGGTTATGCAATATTTTAGACAAACACCTCTAAAGGAAGAAATTGTTTAGTTTCATTTGAACTTGATTGCCTTTGTCCAGGAACAAGTGTTTTGGGAGATAACGATCCTGAGTTGGTTTTGCATCCATCAGATATGTAACTTTGACATTTATGTTTACCTATGGGAAAGCTATGAAGGGCTCGGGCTATATTACAGAGACACAGGTGAATGGAAAGCAAAGCAAAACTGTAGAAACAGAACAATATGCACCAATCATGCTGCTGTGTTACTGCCCAAAGGAAGCGTATGTGCTTATATCAAACTATGCATTTAAAAAAGGTTGCAAAAATAGCTTACATCATCATGCTTTGGCCTCTGGGGAGGCAAAGAAAAAAAATTGCTTGGATCTCCCTGTCAGACAGGCTATGAAATGTGGGAAGGCATCATTGGTAGCCAAACTGAAGTCATAGGTTTACCCTTAAAAGATGGTTCTGCAAGCTCTCACTGTTTCAGGAAATCCTGTTGAAATCGTTGTGATCCCTACCATGAGTCCTTATTTACAGAACTAGGCATTTTGCTACAGCACAGGAAATCCTTTATAGTTTGTGCGTTTATTGAAACTGCTATGATGTATATAAATTGAACTAAAAGCACACCAGTCACTGTTATGACTAGAACAGATCAAACTGTTCATTATGAATTACATTTATTATAAACTTTGCTTTTGTACTGAATAACGAATTACCAAAATCCCAGGAGTGAAACAATTTAATGCCCCTTCCTCACCCAATGATCCTTTCTATAGCTTATTTTAAGGTTAGGTATTAAAGTCTAAGCAAACACTTAACTGCTGGTTTTGGAATATGAGAGAGCAGGCTGTAAGGAGTTATAGCTGTGAGCAAAGGTTCTCTGAACTGGCCTCTAACTGTTTTTCAAGCTTACCAAGACATACACCAGTCAGCACGTTGTCGAATGTCCTCTTCTAACTCAGCTGGAAGTGAGAATGAGACTTTGACAATTTCAAAACAGCCCATTGTTGCATAAGGGAAGGAAGGTAAGGTGCTGTTCTGGGGCACTATTCCAGGGTCAAGTCCTACACCTGTGCAGTTTTAGAAAAGGCTTTTCCAAACAGGCAGACATAGCAGCTGACAATGAAAGAAATGGAAAGATTTGGGTCAAATATTTCCCACTAAATATTATAAAAGAAACGGGCTAAAACTATTTCTGGGGAATTCATTCCCAAAGATTACAGCTTTGGAGAGCTTTAATCACCTAGAAATAAAAGTAAAAATGGATGTACCAGTTCTAACATATCTTTCACTGCATTAGAATAATTTTTAAAGCTAAAGGAACAGTGTGAAATGTCTTACATGATAAAAAATTAATACTAATACTTGAAGAATTAATAAAACATACAAATTCTTAAGCTATTGGAAATCAATAAATACATTAATTACTAAAGCTGCAATACCCATCAGTCTTGTAGGAAGGTGTAGTCTTATATAATATGTTCAAATACAACATTGCCCACAACTGATTAGCTAGCTAAGTCCAGACCTTTTGAATGCTGTAATATACTAAGATTTACTTGAAGAAGAGGCACAGTTAATTTCTTATCACTGGCAGCTTTCTGTTGCAAGAAAATCTATTTTTCTGCCTAAGGACTGTAGCTGATATGCCAGACTTTATATTTTCTAGCATACTTCTTTGTGAATTGACATTAATGCTCTGATGCATTCTTGTAAAAATTCAGGAACTGATCATAAAGTTTAAATGAAATACTTTTCCTCTGGAAATACAAGTTTTTCCAGAAGAAAAACAATCTATGATAAAATGTCAATTTCCATTGAATTTACTTTGGGAAAGAAATCCAATTGATTGTTCTCAGAAAGTAAAAATACATTAACAATTATGATATGGCATTTTTTCCAAATCTATAGCAAAGAATAATATAAAAAGGAATTCACAGAGCATTAAAAATTTATATTCTGCTTTTGCTGTGAGAACATGTTGAAGAAACCTTTCATGCAGAATCAAGTAGTTTCTTTAAGACATGAAGTTCAGATGCCCCTCAGTAGTTGTAAGATTCCAGGTTGTATGGAATGTATTTCCACCTTCTGGCAAACCCTAATCTGAGTCTCAGCTTGGTGCCCTAACTTGCCTCCTGTGCACACTCTTCAGCCTGATATCCCAAATCTGTTTGCCTGCCAGCCAGCCAGCCCAAAATCCACAAGCTGAAGGGAGGGCTGCTTCACACTCTTGGGCACTACAGCTGTTCCTCGGAAAGACATCTCAAAGCAAGGCTGTTCCAAGTACCACCTTCTTACCTCACTGCAAGCTTCCATTCAATTTCTTCTCATTGGCAGTTTCTATCACAGGGATTTTCTGCTGGACTAATAACACTGCTCCCACCACACAAGTTGTGTAATGACTGTTCAGGCAATAAAAAGCCTGAAAATTCTCGTGAAAATTTTACATATTATTGCTAGCAGGTATATTAAAAGTATTATGTCCTCAACTTGAAGGTTTATATCTTTTTATTTTTTAAATCTTTATTATTGAAAGTTTGGATATCCTATTCATTGATCAAAAGAAGAATGGTCACATTTGCAGGCACTTACTAAATTCTTACCAGAACCTTGGATACCTTTGCTCACTCAGACTATGTGATTAATTTTATCTGAGCTGATGAGTTGGGTAGTTCTCAGCCATAGCCAAGTCATACCTAGTCACAGAGTGCTGACATTGGTCATTAGGGTAGGTCCAGACAAGCTGTGGCACAAAGCAGGGTCATCAGAATATACCAAGGATTCAGTCTATGTCTTTCCACTCCTCTCTCCACCACCTCAAAAAAGTAAGCTTCGTATAGTGTTGCCCAGTCAGAGGATAAAAAGGTCTTTCTGTTGGGTGATGCTTAGCACCCTAAGGTGCATAGGATGAAGTTATGCAAGGTGACTGTACCAATTTTGAGACCAGCTGGGGACAGACTTATTACTTCCTTGGCAAGATTAACAGCACCCTGTGTTAATGGTACTGAGAAACTGGTGAAGAAAGCTCTCATTTAGACAAATTACTCTGTGCCCCAAATTGTTCAGTCCTGTTTGTCACTGGTCCATCTGGCAATGGCCATCAGTATGCTACAGATAGATCTAGATGCAATAGTATATCGTCTTCTGCTGATAAATTAAAATAAGGCTTCTGCAGTTACATAGGCTGTACTCATAAATATGACTGTTGCATGTGTGATTTCTGAGATGCAAATATTCTTTCCCAGTTGAATAGATTACTTCCAGTTTGTTAAACAGCTTCCCTCTGGAGCACAAGAAAACAGTCAGGAAACTGTTTTGCTGCCATAGTATTGGTGTTATTTGTGTTTTGATGTTCGTATGAGAATTTTATTAGGAGGCTTATATTTTCATCTTAATTTTGAGTTAAATAAAGTTTTATTGTATTTCCACTGGTGTCCTAAGGAGGAATTTGGCTCAATGTTTTTAACCTCGGGGTTAATTCACATACTTTGGTTTCAGCTGGGAAATGTGAAATTCTTGATTACTCCAAGCCTTCTCAAAATTGACCAGTCTATAAGACGTTAGGCCTTCAGCCTTTACTTGCACTGAATAACACTTTTGAGGGATGACTAGTATTGCTGAAACCTATGACCCAGATATTTAGGCATTTGCTTCCTGTTGACTGCAGGGCTACAAGGCAGCTATGAACCTTTTATCCATCTGGGCTAAGTGAGGGGACATTCCACAGTGTTTCTGAGGGATGTAGGACCAGAGCCAAACTGGAAACAAAAGGTTACTAGCGTCATTAATGATGGCTTAAAGAGTTGGTTACTAATAACAGCTTTTATATATTAGAAATTGTGAAATATCACTGAGAGGGGAACATATTTGAAAAACATTAAAAACTATTTAGAAGAAATATAATAGTTGCTTACACTAGAGAGCTTGTTTTGTCTTGTTAACTTTGATGTGATGGGGTTGTGGTAATTGTGATGGGACTGCAATAACTCCTAGAGGTCCCATTTTGCTACCTCTTATGAAAGTTCTTGAAAAGAGAGGTCCTTGAATAATAATCTTGTTAATGAAACACTCCAAAGGAGAACAGCTGCCAAGAATGGTGTCTATATTCCTGACGTTATAGAGCAGGGAAGGAACCTCACTTCTTGGCTGGGATTGACTACAGAAGCAATATTACATCTTCATGCAAATCATAAGGAGTCATCACCAAATAGGAATGTTTCCAGTACTCTTCTGCACAGATCTGTATAGCCAACGTACATGGTGACTGAGAAACCAGTGAAACTAAATAAGCAGTAGTGGCAGATCCGTTGGACCACTGCTGAGTTTCACACAATTTGGTGAGTTGCGCCTATCAGAACAGTGTGTTTTAATACAGTTAAATGCAAGGTCATACATGTAGGAACAAATAATGCAGGCAAGAAACTGAATTCTTAAAAGGAATTAATCTCACCTAACTTCAGATGCCTTAAATGCATCTGTTAACATCTCAGCTGGTCATGCTAGATCCCCTTTATAGTCAGTAGATAGAAAAAGCTACCTCTAGAGTGCAGTTCACCAAGCCTAAACTAGTTGTCTAAATTCTACCAATTACTCCTAAAAGTGTTTATTGGCTTTAACCAATTATAAAGGGAGGCCAGGTGCCTAGAATAACCCTGCCATGGGTAGATTCTTCCTACACATGCTTCAGGAAACAAATATTCTCTTTGCTGTTGATCACAGTAATCTAGCATACAAGAGCATAGACAAGAGTGAGCTCACAGCAGCTTTAATTATTAGTATTTTATAGATGCTGTGAGATCCTAATCCCTTTGGTAATTATTTATTATTAGTAGCAGTATTAATATTGGTATAATTTGTTTTAAGCTTAGTGACAAAGCTCCTAAAATAGGAACATTGTTTTGTTTGGTTTTTTGTAGGCTCACTAAATCAGGCTTTCAAGTCATGTACAGCTTAAGAGGAGGTTGGGGCTTTGTTGACATGGGAGCAAATCTGAATCTCCAAATGTGGGAAGCAGCAGGCTAGAAGATGTGATGAAGTGGATGTTAATGGGATCTCAGCTGAATGTTCAGCCTGTTCTTATTCTGCAACAGAGAGTTAGGAGTTTGGGAAGCAATTGTCATCGTCCACTTGTAAAGTACTACCAGATGTTTCTTCCTCTCAAGCCTTGGAGAGGTGCATATCTCAGACACCTAAGGCTTTGATTTGAGGTTTGTGAGTCAGCAATGGTAGTCATTCCTGCACTACAGAATATGCTAATGAATGCAGAAATTCTATGCTGGTTTATATAAGCTCTACCATAGAAACAATATCCGTAATATGCTATTAAACCATGAAACAGAAATCATTTTGTCTGCCTAATCAAATCCTCACAACTTCAAGAACCTGTTCCTTTTCAGTCCTGATACTGTGCCCAGGACTTTTAGGGTAGGTTTCTTTTAGCAGGTAATACAGCTGGAGCATCTCAGAAAATATTGCATGCAATAGGGAGTGTATTAAGGAAGTAAATGGCATGATGAAGTGGCTTCCCTATTGTTTTCATGTTCACAGCTTTTCTGACTCAGCTAACAATGCAAATGTTATTGTTATTGTTTGTGCATTACCATTCCTGCACAGGCCATTTGCTCTAATTTTTCAAGATTTTGTAGCAGTTAATCTAACAATTTATACTTCGGCAGAATTCCCATTAAGGTGTATGTATGTGGTATCTGAATAATGATTAAAGGATTGGGCATGCATAGGAGAAAGCTGATGAGTTGCTACTTGTGGTAATAACACTTACTGTTCTTTTATCCTCAGGCAGACAGCATTAGATGCTGCCTTTACAGAACAGTACTGTCTTTGTCAAGCAGGAGATAATCTGGAACCTCTTTTTTTAACCATCTGTTCTTTGCTGAAGTCTTGTGAGGTGCCCCAGTGTCCTTGTTCTGGCTCTCCTTACAATGCTCTGAATTCCTTTCGCATCTTTAGGCTTCAAAGAGAAGCACGTGGGGCTACACGATGTACATTTGTCTGCCAGATACAGCCCTATTTCTTAGGTGTTCTTTCTGCTTATGCCTTTGATGTTTCTGTTTGCTTTTCTGCAATATAAGAAGAGAGACCTACAGGGTTATGAACTGCAAGAATATTTAGTCCATACAGATACTTTCTATACCTCATATTTACAGGACTGTTTCTTCTGGGAATAATTAGATCCTCCACACATTGGAGAAGCTGTTTGCAGATTCTGGTAAGCAGATCTACATCAATTCACTTAATGCCCAAAGAAAATTGCTGATACTTCCTCTGTATTATGACTTGGAAGGCCAAAAAGCAGTTCCCACTGCTATAATACCTTGCTGCGTTAATGTGGGTGATGGAAAATGTTTTTTCCCATTGCCTAATTGAATGCCAGCACTGTTAAGAGCTGATAGCAGCAGCTGCCAGAAGAAGCCATTTGTAGAATACAATAGCAAGTTTTATTCAGCCTGCAAAATCAGAACCTATGCTATGTAACGAGACTCTTGAAAAAGCATATCAACAATGATACAAAACCCATAGCAGCACTGTGGCAGGTAGAAGGCCTGTCTGATGGACTGTGCTTGTAGAACTGGTATAGCACTGGTCCAACTGAAAAATGCAAACTTTATGACTTAGTCCTTGGGCTGCATAGCAGGAGCCAAGATTTGCACCCCTGGAACAGCATGAGTGTTAGTAATATGGAAACTCTGACTCATGGCTGTCTGAGGTCCCAAAGCAAGGTTTGGAATGAAACCTGTATTTATTTAAGGATATATTTCTTGGCAGCATTAGGGGGACATTACCACAAATTCTCTGCTTTCAAGCTAATTTCTACAGTAACAATAAAAAGTTTTAGGTCAGAGATCATACAGAACTTTTTTAAGGAAAAGCAAATTAAATTCCATTTTTAAATTAATACCTATTAAATATTCACAGAGTTATATCTTCTATAAGAAGATGTAAAAGCCCTTGCTAGGAAACTTTTACTAGTTTAGAAAATTTGTAACAATCACACATCTGTAAGGAGCACAGATTGTATTTGCAGTATGGGAGACTGTGCTGTGGACTGTGCAGCAGCCTGGAAAAAGACTCAGATGATTAAGGAACAGTCAGTGTGATGTTATGGCTGAGGGAGTTAACATGAATAGGGAAAGTATGACTGAAGAGGAGTACAGGTCTGGTATTGCTGCCCTGTAGGGAAGTAATGAGGCATGCAGAGCCCAGGGTCCATTTTTTGGCCAAGAACTCCAAGGAGATGCATTTGGTGAAGGGCTCCAAGAATGACCTGTAGTGTGATTCCAGTGAGGCTTTTTTTTTTCAGTTAGAATCATAATAAACTCACCCTATTTAGCCTATCCAAAAGAAATTTTAAGGTCAACTTGATAACAGACTTTAAGTGTTCCCATTGGGGTGAAGTCAGATCAGTTCAGACTGAGACTATTCAATCCATTCTTAGCAGTGAGGGTAAGAGAATATTGGAAGTCAAAGGGGTAATGCAAGAGTATCTTTGGAAAATCCTGAGATATGTATTATTGCAGGACTGTGTCAAAAAAGCCTTTTCTGGCCTTACAATATATGAATACACACACACACTTCAATTAACAGATTTGCTGTTGCTCTTTCTAAAGAAAAATTATTTGGGTTCTGTTTTTCAAATCCAGTAGCACTGAGTTGAAATTGAGTCATTAAATTTAGACACTGATACTTTCTTCCTTTTGGATACCTGGACTTTCATCTTGTTTTCATGAAAGGCTTTCCAGTGTAAAGGTACTTAGAAATAAGAGCTCTGTGTAACATATTCCATGCTGAATAAGCATGTTCGCACATAGAGTAACTCATGAATAATTGCTTTCCATAACTCTATCTGCAGACACATCTGGGGAGCTTTTTACTTCAGTTTAATATTTTGAAGTTGTCTGTAAATGTAGAGTTATATTTTAGGTATATATTCATATTCTGTGAAGGGTTCTTCTATCAATGTAGAATAGCTGTAATTTAGAAGTGTAGTGCAGTCCATCTCTTCCTGATCCTTCCTGGCATTTTCAGTCTATGCCAGGTCCACAGTGCCAGTGAAAATGTTAGGGTCAAACTGGAACAGTGCTGGGGAATCAGTCCCACACGGGTCTGGTTCTGACCTGCTATTTGAGACAGTGCCCAGTTGCACACTCGTAAAGCTGGTGAGAAGTGGCTGAGGATTGAGCTACAGCAGAGCTTTGATTTCTAGAAATCAAAAGATAAGTTAGAAGGTGAGAAGTTAATTCAAATGCTTTTCTTCTAGCCATCTGACAGTAGGGTGTTGTTCACAAGCATTTTGGCCTAAAACATGTGTGGATTGTCATAATCACAAAGTTTTAAAGGAAATGTTTGGGGTTTTTTCTTATTTGCTACTTACATTTTAAGTCTTTTGAACTAATTGTATTTGCAACCATGAACATTAGAATTTGTTCTTAATAAAGTAGAGCATAAAGGAATGGGGAATTTAAGAAAAACTTCAACACCAATAATAAAAATCCTAAGTTTCATCAATACTGAAATAAGGTCAAGTCAAGGCTCTCCTCTTTATTTTCCAGAGAATCAGTAGTTCCTGCTTTCTTTGTCTGATGAAGTACTATGCCATCCGTCTACCTCAGCATCTTATTGTAACCTGTATAATCACTTAAAGATGAACAGGGAAGGTGTTTTGGTTCCAATGGCATTATACAAACAGATTAGCAGGAGCTTGTGATGTTCACAAAAACAGGATTTCCGTGCAACGTTTTTATATGAAAAGCTAATACAGTCCCTTCAATCCCAGGGCTAAAAGGCAGAATGCCTTCCTCATTAATCAGCCTTCAGCTTAATAATACTTAGCAGTCACATAATGCTTTGCATCCCCCAAGCACTGTACCAAAATTAAGGATCCTATTTAGTAGTTAGGCATGTAACTACCTGCTAAGGGAGTGCTGATAGCAATCATAAGTGTTTTCAAATTAAAAAAATAAAAAGGAGAAAAAAAAAAACCAAACAAACCTAGATGCTTAAAATAGTGCCCACAATTTTAGAGGATTCTTATTTTTTCCTCTTTTACGGTGATTAGATATCATGTTGATAAATGCCTTGGTACATCTGAAGAAAAACAGACCATCAGTATGTGATAATTTTGCCTGAGCTCCTAGGAATATTGCATCTGAAAAAGCAACAGGGCGATAGTTTTTATGTAGTCATTTCTCTTATACTTGTCTGGGTTGTTTGGTGACTTTTGCTATGTCCGTATTATTAAGTAATGTGGACGGATAAGATCTGTAGAAGTAACAGTTGATGTTTAGGGCCTGACATCCACAATATTCAGAGGTTTTATATTAGGACTAAACTGGTCCCATGACCTGAGTGCCCTTTACAGCTGGAGTGCATTAAGTACACTCCCAGGAGCACATCTTCCAGTTTAGTTTCATCCAGAAGGAATCCAGGTCATGCACTCTGAGACCACTCCATGGTGCAAATCAAAGCACAACAAATAGAGATAGTAGGAAATTTGCTTTAAAATCTCACTTTTCCTCTAAACTGAAACACTAACGTAGGCACCCCTCTGGGACTTGGGTGGAATGTACTGTCTCCAACTCAGTAGAAGATCCTGTACTGGCACACACTGAGGAGCCCATATATCATTTTGAAGCACTGGCTGGCTTGTTTTCAGGGGAAAGGAATATTCATCTTTCATTACGGTTTGTAAGTGGCAGCTAGAAATAGAGGTGGGAGAGCTGGGATGAAAGACATTGATTTAATAAAGTGTTTGAGCATGTGCAGTTCCTAGCCCTACATTATTTAGTTCTTTGCTGAATCTGAGACCCTGAAAGTTTGTGCTTGAAAAGACTGGGGTATCTACAATAATGTTTTCCTGTGGTAGTCCTCAAATATAAATTCCTACTGTGAATTTTGCCATAAGTTGCCATACGAATACCAGCATGGAGCCTGCTAGGCTAACATGCTGTCTGCAGCAGTGTTAAGCTTTCCCCAGAGTAAGGCAGAGGCACCCACCACAGTAGATGGCTGTGTAACAGTCTGCCCACAGCACGAGGTCTCCAGTCCTAATTTAAGTGAGAGACAGATTGGATTTTGAACTAAAGCACAATTAACACCTATTCCAGACTGCTAACAATAGCAGTTCTAACTTTGGGTACAAGCCAGATTTGAATGGTGTGTTTAAGGCCCCTCTCTAGTAGGAGTCACCAGGGGTCATTAGACTCTGTAGACATCCATCTAGACAGGAGTTGTTGGTCAGTGACCAGTACGTCATGAGAATTATCCAAACATAGCCAGAAATGTGCATATGAGGGACAGCCTGCAAAAAGAATGTATAATTATTGACAATAAATATAGGCAGCCACCAAAAAGTGAGAAGAGTAATTTAATGTTGTTATATGATAAAGTTACCTTGAGTTATAGGAGGCTGGAAATCTCACAAGCTGTTCCTAAGGAAGAAGCTTTCTTCTCATTGTTTCGTTTAAAAGTTGGTAAATATCCTGAGGCAGGGGGCTTCCATCCTTTCCAAATTTTTAGATTTGTTCACAGTTTATAAGCCTGTAACTTTGCATGGTCTCATCCATGCAAATGTTCAATCCTTTTTTGAGTCATGCTGAGCTCCTGGCTGTGCTGCTGCCTCATGAGAAGATGTTCTATAGGCCAAGCAGGAAAAACACATTTCCTTTTACTGGTTTTACATCTGCTGCCTTTCTGTTTCCCCAGATGTCCCCCTCTTACAACAAAGTAATGGAGAAAGTACACAGGAGTGTTCAATTTACCACCTGACTGCTCCTCATTAGTTTGCACGTCTCTATTTTGCACCTTCTTATTTATCTTCTCTTTATCTTACAGTGAAATAAACAGTTGCATTTATTTTCCTTTTTTTCTCAGTTCCTGAAAGTAATTTCCTCTGGAACCACCTTTTGTCTGTTATGTCATTTGTGCTGCAGGATAACCAGAAGTCAGCACATGACTTCAGGTAAGGGACTTGCCTCTACACAATCTACGATCCTTACAGGCCACCATGGCATAACCCCACAGAAACTCCTAATCCCAGCATAGGTCTCTTGGCATAAGCAGCCTTCATCTTCCTCTCAGGGTGCTCTGTCAGTGTTATCACTGACTTTAGTATCTTCCCTTCACACAGCCCCAGCCCTATAATTGTCTTCCTCTACCATAACCTCTTCATCTGCTCCCTTGTTTCTCCTGTGGCTTTAATTAACCTCCTTGGTGCTCCCTGACCATTTGCCCATGTATTATTATCAGAAAGGATGAACAACCAGGGATTTTAGCCCTATGTCCCCACTACCAGACATAGATCCTGTTACCTTCATCAGCTGCTAGCTGTAGAATCACTCCATTGGTTTTAGTCCCAGTTTGCCTATCCAATATTTACTCTTCCTCCCTCTTTGCCCAATTTCCTTCCCTATAACTCCTAATAGTAGTTTCTTTCCTACCCAAGCCGAAGTCACTGCTTCTCTTCACACTTGAATATACTTCCGCTTGTTTCCTTTTTCCCCATCTTGCTTTTACTGTTATGTACTCAAAAAACCTGTTTTGCCTTCTGTATAACCGTGGTCGGTTGACTCTGGCTGGACACCAGGTGCCCACCAAAGACGTTCTATCACTACCCCCCCACACCTCAGCTGGACAGGGGAGAGAAAATATAACAAAGGGCTTGTGGGTCGAGATAAAGACAGGAGAGATCACTCACCTATTACTGTCACGGGCAAAACAGACTCAACTTGGGGAAAATGAACACAATTTATTACTAATCAACCAGAGTAGGGTAATGAGAAATAAAACCAAATCTCAAAACACCTTTCCTCCACCCCTCCCTTCTTCCCGGGCACAACTTCACTCCCGGATTCTCTACCTACCTCCCCCAAGCAATGCAGGGGGACAGGGAATGGGGTTTATGGTCAGTTCATCACACGTTGTCTCTGCCACTTCATCCTCTTCAGGGGCAGGACTCCTCACTCTTCCCCTCCTCCAGCGTGGGGTCCCTCCCACGGAAGACAGTCCTCCACGAACGTCTCCAACGTGAGTCCTTCCCACGGGCTGCAGTTCTTCACGAACTGCTCCAGCATGGGTCCCTTCCACGGCTTGCAGTTCTTCAGGAGCACGGTGCTCCAGCATGGGTCCCCCACAGGGTCACAAGTCCTGCCAGAAAACCTGCTCCGTGGGCTCCTCTCTCCACAGATCCGCAGGTCCTGCCAGGAGCCTGCTCCAGCGCAGGCTTCCCACGGGGTCACAGCCTCCTTCGGGAACCCACCTGCTCCGGCGTGGGGTCCTCCCCGGGCTGCAGGTGGATATCTGCTCCACCGTGGACCTCCATGGGCTGCAGGGGGACAGCCTGCCTCACCATGGTCTTCCCCAAGGGCTACAGGGGAATCTCTGCTCCGGCACCTGGAGCACCTCCTCCCCCTTCTTTTTCACTGACCTGGGGGTCTGCAGGGCTGTTTCTGTTACGTGTTCTCACTCCTCTCTCCGGCTGCTGTTTCTGTGTGCCCTGCAACTTTTTTTTTCTTCTTAAAAATGTTATCACAGAGGTGCTACCACCGTCGCTGATGGGCTCGGCCTTGGCCAGCATTGGGTCCATCTTAGAGCCGGCTGGTGTTGGCTCTGTCAGACACAGGGGAAGCTTCCAGCAGCTTCTCACAGAAGCCACCCCTGTAACCCCCCTGCTACCAAAACCTTGCCGCGCAAACCCAATACTGAAAGACAGTCACAGAGAGGACAAGATACCTCTCAGGCTCAGTATGCAGCCCTTTCTGGTACCGCATATGCTCAGCTGCTCTGTGGTTACAGCATTGACATCCCTTGTGCCCTATGGCTGGTGAGAGGAATGAACTTTGCTGTGTGGGGAGAGGCTATAGGGTTCAGACAGTATCAGGAGCTGAAACAGATTCAAGAATATGTCTCTTAGTGTGTGTGAAAAAGAATTTTGAAAAGTTCTTTTTTGTTAAATTTTCATCAGGATGTAAGCTCTTGCCCCACAGAATAGCTTTACTACTGCTCAAAGAAAATGTCACTATGATTTTTTAAGATGGATCAAATAATGTATTATTTCCCCCAGTTTCAGCCTGGATGCAGGCTGAACTGTTTCTGAAAGAGACCACAGGTCAGACCCATTATTAATAATAAAAAGAGGGACTAGGAGTGAAAGGTGTCGGGCAACCTGGATAGAGGAAAATGTAAAGCACAGCCACAGTATACAAACTGTAATTCAAAAGTTCTAGTGCAACAAAATTTACAAACCCAAGTAAAATGCATTTACACTGTCAGAGAAACATTTATTGAATGCAATTACTTAAATTCAATGAAATTATTCAGTTACTCTCCATGAAGCCCTTCAACATCGCTTGAATTAAACTGAGAGATTTAAAGACTGCCTTTTGATACTTGTTTGTTAAAATCAATATGTTCCTGAGGCAAGTTTAGGTTCTGAAGGAGACAACTCTTCCAGTGGAAAAAAATTCCATTAAAACCAGAACAAAATGACAACTACCTCATCTATTCTTCATTTTTTCTCATGTTAAAAGCTGACAATGACACCAACTCCTTGTTCCAAACTTTGCGGTACTGTCCAAGTTGGTCATAAGCATTTGTGCAAAGATAGGCTGTTTAAAAAGCTTCAGTTTTTACACAATGAACAGTGTAGATAGTTCCCCTGTGGTTATATCATTAATATATTTGAGGAAACAGCAAACTTGAGTATGCAGAATGGGTTATGAGAATGAACAGACCGTTTTCAGTGGAGTCCTGTTCCTCAGAGACAGTGTAATTCTGTGAAAGGTGAAAGGATGAATAATAAAATTCTGTGTAGTAAGAAACAGCTTGTATTCTTAGGATCGAGTGGTACTTTCCATATACAGTGTTTTGGTAATGTTTTATATTCAGGGCTCACATTTTTCTGCATAGAATGGTTCAGTAAATATCCATTGGGTGTTTTTGAGTAGGAGTTTGGAAAGGAGGTTGCTCAGGTTGAATCTTGATATCAATTTCTTGTAATTTAGGTATCTATACTCTAGAGGTTTGTATGTGAGATAATCCTCCTAGGACACCTTTATAATGAGCACTTGGACTGTTTTAGTAGCCTGTCTTAGAAGTGCCTACCTATTTCTCTCTATAGTACTTTCGATGTTCAGTGACTGCAAGCTCAGATAAAGACATTCATATGTAGTCAGATGAATGTTCCCTTGGTGCACTTCCTCTTTAGAGGCTCTAGTGCCCATAATTTCATACATAGACTTGAAATTAGGATTGGAGGGGTCTGGACTCCAAACCAGATGTGTCATTTGTCTTTTTTGAAAACCTGCCCAGCTACAAGCCTTTCGGGAAAAAATGCAATTTACACATGCTGAGACTTGCTATAACTTCACAATTAAGTCTTCTGAAAAGTCCTGTCCTGTGCACAGTCCTATACTGAGTGTTATTCAGGCAGGACTTCTTTTTCTTCCTCCAGTTTTTGTTGTTACAGACCCAGGCCTGCCTGAGTCCCTGTGCTGAGAGTCTCTTAAAACTCTCCAAACTGATCCCTGGCAAGCAAGAAAGGAGAAGTTACTTCACTGAAATTAGAAGAGAATGAGGTGTGGTTAGGAAATGCATACTAGCACAAGCAGCCTGTAGGTTGGCAGAGAGATGAAGAAAGAAAGAAAGGTCTGGACTGGCAAATTGAAACCATCGAGCAGAAGGTGGTAGGCTAGGAAAAGAGGCTTTCCAAGGAGCAATCATATGGGGGGAGAATTAAAGTCAACGAAGAAGGAGGGGGGATCAGGGTGGGAAGGATGGAAGTGGGGCTTCAGTTCTGGTTCGTCCAGGGCAAGGATGAAGGGTGGAGATAGGCCTGGGACAAATACAGAGAGGGACCAAGCAGCAGGCTGATCCCTTCCTGGCAGGGCAAGAAATAATCCCCAGGAATAGCACAGAGCTCCCAAACCTCCTCTGTTGTTGTCAACTATCTTTGAAGCTCCTTGGCAAAGTGTGTGCCTCATTGCCCTCCAGCTGTTCGCAGCCAAGAGCGATGGTCTGTTGCTGCCCGCAGTTACTCCAGGTCCTCAAGTGGGGAAGGCTGCAGCAGCAGCACTGCAGTCCTGCTAGCCCCTGGCAGGACAGATGGGACATGCCGCCTGAGTTCATTTGCTTACTATTATAATGTCTTCTGAGGAGTAAAGGCTTTTCTTTTCCCCTCCCTTTGAGAAGTGAAAATCAATTGCACAGAAGTAAGAAAATGACATCATTAACTTGTATCAATAAACATATGGCCTTTAAACTTATGATCACAGTATATTTTTCCAATTTCATTAATTGTCCCATATGTATTTATTCCATTATTATTGACTATCTGGATTATCACACCCTAGTGCACTATTGCTTTAAAGCACAGAGTTAATATCTATTGACCCTAGTAGTTCTTCACTGACAAAAAAAAATCATTAAAAATTGAGCAAAGGTGATGATGTTTGTCACACAGAGATGTATGGAGGTAGATCTTTGCCCTTGGATCTTCCAAAGCTTCTAGGGAAGATTATTTCATTGTTTTTCATAATTTTAAGAAGTCACCTAGTTGAAGATGGAGATCTGCAAACGTGGAAAGAACCACAAAAGGTGGTACATTTGACGGGCTCTTACCTTGTGCCAAGATCGTTGTGAACGGTGCTGCTGAATCTGCCAAAATGCTTAGTGCCTTAAGGCTGGGCTGCAGTCCTGACCACGTCTCTGTACATAGATGTTCTCCTTGGAGAACTTGGGCCTCTGTGGACCTCTGAATGCAGAGTGGGCTGCACCTCTGCGCCCTTTCCTGCTAACATGCAAGAGGTTTATGGAATTGCTACGTGTACATTTGCCATGCAGTCCTAGTGCCATAATGTTTAGGCTTTGTTTCTTTTTTCTTTTTTCTGTAAACTCTTTGTTCGTGTGGGAAAAAACAAACAAGTAACCCAACATGCAAAAAGGACTGGAACAATGAACAAGCCCCTGAGGAGACCAGGGCCTGACAAAGGCAACAGCCTGATGAAAGTCTCAAGGACTCTGCTTTGCATTCTGCTCTCATCCCGGGTATCCTAAGGAGACTAGATGTAAAGGATCCTATGAAGATGCACCCTGTTTGTGAATGAATACCAGCTCTTTCCATTTAAAGCCACTTTGGTTCATTTCCCTACATAAGCACAAAAATAACCACTTTGGATCTTTAGTGAAGGGAGGGGGAGGCAAAAAAACTCCCAGAATTAACTCAGGGAAAGAAAGCCAGGTGCCATCTCTGCATTATATCCAAATGAGATGCAGCTGTTTAAATGTAAATATTAAACAACAGAGAAGAATGCCTTAATTAGCCCTCAAAAGGAGACAGGAAAGCTGTAAGAATGCACCTGACACTAAGCAGTATGAGATAAACTCATTCCAGCTGTCATTGAACTGACTGTTTGAAGGCAGAGCAATGCTATTTTGTGCAAACAATGTAAAATGCTTAGGGAACTGCAATTAGCATCAACATGCATAGTGTAAGTGAATGCAGCCTGCTGGTGTTTACTTGGCTTTGAATTGCTAGGGTTTGGAGTAAAAAAATAAAATTAGCTATGCATTACACACTGGAGATTTTATTCCAGGCTTTTATGCATTACTGAGAAAAAGGCACAGGAGAGTGAAAAGAAGAGAAGCCATCAATCTGATTTTAAAAGAAGATGTTATACTCAAAGGTTGTTCTGAGTTTTCTCCTTCCTACTTGAGCAATAAAATGTACAGATTGGGTCTAAGAGAGAAATTTTCATACAAGCTGTCCATCACATAAATAAACCTGAAATGTCCCATGCAGTGTGTGAACATACGCATCTTGCCAGGTGGAAAAAATATAGATCTGAATTTTTTAAAAAAACAGACACAAAGAGCAGAATCAAGGTTATTTAATATAATCCAAATCTCTAGTTTACTTTATGTCTTTATATATAAAATAATATATATAAATTAGAAGTATATAAGTTACTGATTGTATGCCAGTGCGTACAAGAAACTGAGGTGTATAGAAATATTGCTCTACCCAATATATTCTTGTTATAGGACATAGTCTCCTCTCAGTAACCTTGACTATAAGCCAAAATTTTGTATGTTTTCTATACTTATAGGAGTTCACCTCAATACTCAAGCTTTTCTTATCTAATCTCTCACCAGACTTGCTTTATTAAAGCTGACGTTTCATGCAATTGAGTGAAGCTGTACATAAAAAGCCTATGTTAATTTTTGCCAAATCTTCTGTAAATAAATATAACTTATGGAAAAGTAAAGCCCCCAAAGGATTGAGTCTACAAGTTAGAGATTCACTTAGTGATTAAAAAAAAATCTAAATCTGAAGACATTTTGAAAGGAGAAAAAGGCAAGCATGTAAATGGCCTTTTTCCAGTATAGTTTAAATCGCTCATATCACCTATTTTGATTCAAAGCAGGTATATGCTTGATGTTTTGATCCATTAGGCAAGACTGAAGCCAAATCTTTTGAAGTTAGAGTCTTATGGCTGCAGAAGAGGAACTAATAAACCTTCTGAAACATCAGCATTGACAGGATTAGCCCATTTTTGCTTGCTTAGGATAATGGGTACAACGCAGGGTGGGTTTGCGCTAGCAATCAGAGGTGACTCTGGGAGGACTTGATCTGTCAGGCACAGAGCAACACTGATCAGAAATAATGACTAAATTATACTGGTCTCCTGGCCTGTCATTCCAGCTACCTGGTTTATCCTACCTGCTCACGAGACATGCAGTTATAGCTTGCAGCAAGTGTTACAGTTGTGGCATTTTTTTTATTTTTTTTTTAAATTTGACAAGTTCTCTCACATATACCGAGATAACAAGCCTGGAATACAAAAAGTCATAGCAGCTATTGTTCATTATCGGATATGTGCATGTGATGGGAATGACAAGGCCAGGAACTTTCACTGCGGCACCCACAATTCGGTGCCACATCCACAGGAAAAATCCATTTATAAACACAGCAGCAGACACTGTGCCCCAAATACAGTATGTAGTGTCATTAATACTCCAGTTGCTGCTTGGTTTGCAGACTTCCCAGACAGACAAGTACTGCATCTTTTCTGCTGTGGAACAGGGTGGCTCACTTGAGGGGAATGAGCAGTAACATTTATAAGACCCAATTATTCACATATTTGCATGCAAAATGGATCCTCAGCCAGCAAACTCTTGTGTATGCATTATGTAAAAAAGCTTTATATTAACTAGTCATAATATTAACAGATCCCCACATGAGGGAGCAATTGATAAGAGATAGTTAATGTCAATAGGCATATATGACTCATATTCTGATAAAAGAAATTACATATAGAAAACTGAGGGATTTGAATGTATATGATGTCTCTTGACTGGCATGGAAAAAAGGAGGATGCTGAGGGCAGGCAACCTTTAACCCTATTCCAAATTGTATTATGTTAGTAGTATGTAAAATACTTGCAAATATTAGAGAGAGAAAAAAACACTATGTCTAACATTGTGAACTTTCCACTAAAGACTGAATGTGGGAGGGAATTGGGGAGCTGGTGTTTTGGGTCATATAGCTGGTTATTGGCAGAAATAGGAATGGAAATAAGGTCTCCTGACTTCTTGCCAATATACCATGTGCTACTGTCTTAGACAGCATGGACTTCAGCACAGACAGATATTCCGGTGGAGAAAAAATAGGTTTGAACTGGAGCAAAAGGCACCATTAACAAGAAACTGAAAGAAGAACCAAAAGGTACTTATGTGAAGTAGCCAATAAGACCTTTGCAAAACAGCCACAGTGAAAAATAACATATTGTCCATTCAGGCTGATAGATCTCAAAAAAACCACTTTTCCTGATGATGCAGCAGAAAGCAAGAAACTTCCTTTTTCCTGAATTAAACCTAAGAAAGTTTGCTTTTGTGTGAGAATAGCAGCAGTTGGGATGGATTGTCTGAAAAGTATGTTATTCTTTTCCTTATTAACACAGATGAGTCACATTGCAATGACTGCATATTGTCTTTCTGTATATTCTGTCTCCCTAAGATAAGAGATCTATGCTTACCTATTTTTAGTCATTAAAAATGGCACTGTAGTCCTTCATTAGTCTTTCTCATCCCTCCCCCCCCCCCCCCCCCCAACAAATACCACCTTCAAAAAGAAAGCATTCACATTATTTTGTAGGAACAACCTCAAGTTTGCCAACTGCTCATGCTGCTTAGCCACAGGAGTACCCTCCAAACTTCTGTTCAGATGCTCAGCTGTCATGTTCACCCTGACTGTGCTTGGCCCAACTTTCTGACAAGGAGCCCCCAGACAGATGCTCATGGCTTTTGCAGTCCACCTAACCAGGACATGATGCCAAATTGTATTTTGTGGCTCTTCAGAAGCTGCAGGTTTTGGACCATTCATGTACTGTCCTGTACTGACTCCCAGCAGCCAGGAAAGATGCCAGCTGTGCCACTGAAGACCTGACCACTCTGGAAGGATGACATATTGGTTGTAGCCTGCACATCCAGTACTGTAAAAATGATGCACTGATTTGCACCTTGATGAGTCTACAAGATTACAGTCATACTGTTAAAAAGTGCCCAAATGCCCCTTATGGCCAGCCAATCCTATTTGGACACCCATCTTCTGGAGACCCTCTATAAGGAGACTGCAACTGAGACAATAACTATACATGACCTCTTCTTAATAGGAGGCCAAGCCACACACTGTCAGGACACTACTTACTGTGAAAGGTGGGTCAGACAGAAGCACCGGTGGCCTAGGCCAGCCAACAGACTGCTGTTTGAGGAGATTAAAGTGGTTCCTCTGCCCTGAAGCTAATGGGAGATTGGTGGTACCCAAAAGGCCTCTTCTAGCCCAGGCTCAGCTATGAGACCTTGGTCCTTGCCAGTAGACAAGGTGCCGTGATAGCATGTCTCTGTATACATATGCTACCAAGAGTACAGGTAGATCTAACCCCTGCTATATACAGGAGCCGTATATACGTGCTTAGAGTGTTCTGGCCAGGAAGGCTCTGTCTGGGCAGACACACAGGCACACACTGCTGTTCCCCTGGCAGACCTATAGGCTCTCTCCAAAGAAAGTGCATTCTGATCTAGAAGCGTGCCAAAAGATAGTAAAGAAAATGTAGGTGATCGTGCTAGTGCAGCTGCACATCTTGCCCTGTGTGGACTGCCCTACCAGGGGCAGAGTGACACCCCAGGTAGGAGAATCCCCAGCCTATTTAAGGAGAGTTGAAGAAGGTGCCAAGGCAAAGTGACTATGATGCCAAAAAAGAGCTGCTACCAGTGACAGCAGCTGGGAATACACAGGGACAGTCAGCTGGCCAAAGAACCCAAATTGTCACCTAGCACAGAGGTGACTGAAGCTTCAGACTATTGTCCATAAGGGGAGTTGTGGGGAGAAGAGGGCCTGGAGGGAAGGATGGGAGATAAAACCAGTGAGAGGGGAAGGCAAAGGCAGAGGGGGATCATCCAGTGGTAATGTCATGTCATCTAAGGGTGTAGCATGGCTAATTTCCAAGTGACACTATTCACTCTTTGCTGGACTTTGAATGACAGTCTTGCTCTAGAGAAAGGGTTTCCTCCTATCACAGACCAGGGACAGAGAGGCATTTCTACTGCACCTTACGGATCCAAAACTGGTTTGAGCAACCTGGACCAGTCCAGTGTGGGTGTTGTCATGCCATGTTAGATAGGATGCCAAAAGATGCCCATTTCTATAGGTCTGGATCCAAGAAAGTGATAATTATCAAAGAGTCTGTGGCAGATACAGTTCCTGTGCACCAAAACGGTAGCAGGCAAAATCTTGCAGAAGAGCTGACGTCCCCAAGGATATTTCATTTGGAGTGCATGTGTGAAGCAGAAATGAAGAGCATCAAGCCAGGGTTGGGAGGCAGCTTTTGAGGGTGATCTGGAGAGAAGTGTAGATGTAGCTACTGATAAAAGCAGCCTCTCTTCCAGAATATTCAGTGGGGTCATTTCCAAAATTATTACAGCTTTCCACAACATGCTGCAGTCACCATAAGATTGCAGCCTGACATCTGGGTTTATAAATCAGTTTTCCTCAGCTGCTGTATAATACACTTAGTGACAATTACTCCTGGCTCCATGGAGTAGTTCATACTATTATTAAGTAACACTGGACAGATTAATTGTTATTATTTACTTCCTTCTTTGATGAACTTGAGTCCTGTGCTGGCTGATGAATGATGCAGGGATTTATTACAAATGCAACATAAAATGAAAAACATTATATTCACAATTTCTAATCCTATAAAGAAAAAACACTGATCAGTATTTAACAACAACATGAACTCTGGAAGATTCCTCCCTACCCCCTGCCTCCCAGAAAAGTGACAGTTGTCCTAGAGAGAGATCCCAAATTTGCCTCCATTCTTTGCTCCAGTGAAGCAAGTCATTGTGCTTCCAGCATTTTGTATGCCACAGTGGAAGAGAAGAAGGGGCCAAAATTAGTTCTTCGTATTTCATAATGAATGAAGGAATTCTTATCCCAGTTGGCAGTCACAGAGCAAGCACCATTGGCCTCTCTTTCTAAAGAAGGTCTCCCAAAACCACGTTTGACTTAATACAAAGAGAACAGTTGGAAATGCCCTGGGATCGCTGTTACTGTTGCTTTTAGATAGAAAACGGTTGTAGATGTTACCTAGGGTGATAGACAGCAAGATAAAGCTGTGAGTACACTTCCATGCTGTAGAGATGTAGTGGGCTTTTGGCTTTCCTAAGGAGTAAAAAATTTCTATTTTTGTCATGTTTCTGCAGGAAAATGGGTTTGGGGAGTAGTGAGGATGTTTGCATTGTGAAGACAACTTTGTGCTAATGTTGAGTGAGTTGATACATCCACATATGGCAGGTAATGTAAGAATACTAGTTAGGCTCTGAAGGTCATATAACTGTAGTATTGACAAGCTTTTGTACAAATGTAATGAAAATGACTTTTTATTTCATGTAACCAGAGGAGCTAGTTCGGGGATTTGATGGTATTACTTTCTTTATCCTCAGCACAGAATTTGAAGTCTCTTTTGCTGCTCTTTTTTTTTGTTGTTCTTGAAATGGCTTGTTTGAAGAGTATGAAAGCTCTGAATTTTTTTGCCAATGGACAAAAAAAAAAACCCCATTTGTCCTTTCATTGACTTCCTTGATCTTGGATAAACCCCATGAGACTCTCTGAGACACATTCAGTATTTTTCACAAATTATAGGCAGTATAATGAATTGCAACTATTAAAATTGCAACTAAAGCTGTAATTTGAATTGTTATTTAAATTCAAAATATGGAAAAAAATGGGGCTTTTTTTGCCACCTTTCTATCCCTTCTGTCATAACCACCTACACACGTGACTTTGCTGGTTCCATTTCCAGTGCTCTCTCATGCAGGCAGCAGACTGAAAGAGAATTAATATATCATCTACTATTATACATTCTTTGGCATGCCATTTCAAGCAGTCTGTTTGTCAAAGCAATTCATTTGCTTAGATTTTGGAGGGATAAATGTTTATCCCATAAGGCCTCAATCATACAACCTAGACAACCCCAAATGCCTATTTGACTTGAAATTGTGCACACAGGCAATGGAGAGTCTGGTCTTGAGGTGATGGGAAATTGTGATGGATAAGAAAGAGAAAATGACAACATTTCATGATGTAAGTGAAGTTTTCACTAGAACATTGGCTACTGATGATTTTTTGAATGACTGAGACTTGGCTTTGGTAAACCAGATAGTTTAGTATGAGGACTGGCTACATTCCAGAAAATAAGTACATGAGCTAGAATAAGACTTCATTTTTTTTAAAATTTTTTTTTTTTTTTTGTGCAAAACTGCAATAGAAACTCTCTTTTCTGTACTGCATTTTGTGATTTTGAAATAGGTGAGAAAAAAACCTCCTCTTCTATGACATTCCCCTTATGTGCGAATAAAACTATGATGTGTGGAAAAAGCTAATAATGGTGAGCCTATGTCTTACATAGTGCTTTTCATCTATTCTCAAAATGTTCTACAAGTGAAGTCAGTACTGTTATTCTCTTCTTCCAGACTAAGGGAAATTGAGGCAAAAAGCAGAGAATTATTGTACTCAGGATTATCCAATATGCCATTGGACAAACCAGGATTGGAAATAGGTCCTCCTTGAGTTCAAGAAAAACTGAAGTCAATTTAACTGTCAATGAAAATTATTACTGTGGGGCATTTTAAAGGAATGCTCAGAGATACCTTTGAAGATGCTATGCATAGCACAACCTTCACTGAAGAATATATATCATTCATTTTATGTGCAAACATACACATACACACACACACAAGTGTGTGTATATTAGTACATTTCGATGTGTTTTAGTTGGATTGAACTGTCATTCACATGGTACAGAACTTACATGTAGGTACTTTAAAGGAAAGATTTAACATTATCCAATTTATATCCTAATGAGCCAGATAATCACCTAGTATAAATGAGCCCAAATGTACTGAAATGAAAATCTCAGCCCTCTTCTCAGGCCTGACTAGAAGAGTAGTCAAAGACTAAAGCTCAAAAATCCTAAAGCCATAATTTGCCTTTATCCAACATAGCTTTCTCCTACTGTCTGTTTGGTCAGTGTGGAAATCATCAACCTGCCTGTCACCTGGACTCACATCTGAGGCACTGTCACAGACTCTGACTTATCTGGAGATCTTCAATGTTCACACTCAGTTATTTCCTGAATTTTTTTCTGGAAAAGGTCTCATCTTCACAGCTAAAATTAATCTAGACTAACATGATTTTATAACTCAGTTGTTACAATATCCTTTTCTCTTGCCCTGAATGAATGAAATTTGTCCTCCTGCTATCCATGCAGAATGCTGTTGCAATGATAGCCTGATATTTGGCTATATAGCCCTTCCAATGGCTTACAACTACAGGATTAAACATAGGTAACTTATCCTTCCACTCACAGTCTTTCACAGACCATTCTTTCCCTACTCCTATGGGTGCTGGGAGGCCAAATTCTCATTGTCAGTCAGTTTATGCTACCAGCCTCCCTTATCCACTGGTTACATTTCCAAACAAGCTTATGTATCTTTTCCTCCATTTTGCCTTTCATACTTGTAAGCAGCTCCCTTTAAACAAAGCTATATTATCTTTCCTCCAGTCCCTCCTCCAAACCCTGTAGAGATGCTTAAAAACCCCACATCTTTGACTTTGACTAGATTGCAACCATGTTATGAGTACTCCCCACCACGCACATCCACACTGTCCCACTGTTACGCTGTACTCCCTTTTTCCTTTGTGCCTTCCTGTGGCCTCTGTCCAGATGTGTAAACACTTGCAGGGAGAGTCGTCTTGCTCTGGTTTTGCACTGCACTGAGATCCTGGTTTATAAGCACAGCTAAGGCACTGCATGGTTGTCTTAGCTTTGTCAGTTCTAAGAAGCGAGCAGGATTCGAGCATAGGTGGCATATGTAGCTACCAAGTCACCCTCCCCACCTTTAAAACTTATTAATGGAGGAAAAAAAAACCTTTGGTGCTTAAGGTTCAGTCTCACCAGGGCAATCTGCACTATGTGAATGATGCTAAGGAGTCATCTATATTTGAGTTACCTGCAGATGCTGAAGCAATATCCAGAGAATGTGAACTGTGCAGACCTTTAGTGGATGTTTTGTGGGTGCAAGGAATGCAAGGTTGGACGTTTGCCAAAATCAAGTTAATATGTGCAGTGCTAGAAAGAGCAACTTAGAGATTGGGCCATAGGTAATTAGTCTCATTAAGGTTGCCTCCCAGAAACTTATTAAGCTTACTTTTCTAACTAAATTCCATACCTTATTCTTGCCTGTATTACTAGCACCATGACTGTGTCGCCAGAATAAGAGACTCATAACAAAGGCTCACCTTTGTCTATACATTTTGCAAGCATCTTTCAGCAGATGTGAATTTTGTTATCTGCTTTAGGCTATTGTACATATTTTCCAAACAAGCACAAGTATATGACTCCCATTAATTTATAGATAACTGTCAGGGCTGGGAACTCTTCCAACAGACCTTATTGTAGATGTGTTTTATCAGTGGAGTTTAAATTAAAAGAGCTGTAAAAGCACTAGGATTATTCTCTCTCACAAAGATACAAGCATGTTCTGAACCAAGATCAATAAAGACCCTGACTCACAGGATGTGTCGCGATTTACGTTAATGTACATTATGGGAAAATGATAGTCCTGCTTCTGCCTGGTTTAGGATAGCCAAGAATTAGTTCTTGCATCCTTTCAAGGATGAAAAATGCTACAAAAATGCAACGTTTGTTTGGCAATTCATATCACTCTTTCACAGCACTTTTTCGTCCTATTAAATTGCAAGAGTTGGTAACTGAGTAATGTGAAGTCTGTTGAAATAGTTGAGGTTGTTGTGCCTGCATTGAAATTTCAACAGCTAACAAGAAAATGTATTGTCATGCAAAATCTATCTCATAACAATTTAATCCAAAAGGTCATTGGAATCAGGAATGCCAGTGCTTTGCTTCAAAGCAGGAAAAAAAAAGAAAAAAAGAAAACAGAAAAAGGAAAGGGACAAAGGGATTTTTGTAAAACATTTCTTGAACAAAATTTGTGAATTCAATCCTCTTGCCAGCAAAGAAAGACTAAAAGCTTCTGGAAGCTTCCTAAGCTCTCAGTCAAGTTCATGATACTGTTTTGTGCCCTGAAGAAAATTGTAGCCGTTTGTTTAAGCAATGAAGTTTCCATCTGTTCTATCTTGGTTTAAAGAAGCAGTATATTTTCAAAAACCTCTAGGCAATGTTTACTGAAAGCATAAAATGTCCCTGAAGTGACATCACAGAAGCAAAATATAGATGGCAGAATTTTAAATCTCACAATCACAGGAAAATGCAGTTACAGTTTCATCCACACACATATGCATAATTATATCTGTATATATAAATAAAGAATAAACAGGGACAGAAGGAGCACTGGCTTTACTTTAAAAATAAATGACCAATTTCAGCTGACTTATCTGGTTAGCAGAGAATCTCTCTAAATAAAATAAATGCATCATTACTTTGTGTGACAAGCAGAAACTAAATTAAACATCAACTTACATGTACTTTATGAAATATTCAAAGTATGCATTGCACTACATCTTTACTTAGCATATATGTAATGTGTATTCAGGCAATTTTGGAACAATACAGAAAGTCTCAAGATGAATTCTAAAGAGGGTTAATTGAGGCTAATTTTATTTATACTGTATGCCACCTACAGAAATGTGAGTAAGAAGAAACTAAGTGCAGCCTGTCAGTGCAAGGATTAAGACAGCAGATAACAAAATACCTGGGTAGTCTCCTGAGTTTTCAGAATTATTTGAGTTAAGTCCATCTCTCAAACTAACTTTGCTTCCTTATACTAAGAATGATATAAATTCTAATACCCTGTGGCAACAGAAATATGAAAACATCCAGTATCTTCCAAAGTCCCAAGCATTTGGGGATCCATTAGGAGCTGTAGCTGAGGTATGCATTTAGGGATTTGTCTCATCCTACTGAGGGGCTGTGTATCATGCTGCCTCATTTACCAGTAGAATACAATGGCCCTCTGTATTCTGAATGCAGAGACAGACTTTCTACTTGTTGACAGACATGTAATTTCACTAACTCGGTGCATAATTCAACCCACCATATTATTATTGGGATACCTGAATAGTAAGCCCCTGATTCCCTTCTTGCATAATATGCTGAGCACTACCAGTATTTAACCATGACTATGATGACTGAGTCATAAATGATAGTCCTGATGTAAAATATAACATCAATAAAAATCACTAAGACAGAAAATCAGATTAAGTGGAACATTGCACAGGAGCCAGAGGAAAAGGTGAAGAGACTGAATATGAAACTTAAACTCGCACAGCTTTTGCAGAAGAAGGTGTTCACCTACCTTGATAACAATCACAGGGGAGAGATCTATTTCCCACAGCTCCTAATGGGAGTACCTATTTACTGCTCTAGGGAGAAAATTGAGGAGGGGAAGGATAGGGAGGCTGGGTGTATGTTTAAAGTAGCTAACTCAGTGTTTAAAGTAGCCTGAAAAATGTGTATGAGGATCCATTACCATCACTGCATTTACTTATCTTACTGGCACGCAACTGCATCTTTCCCCATGCCTCAACCCAGCCTGCTCCCTTCAGTCTGTCCTTCAGCCCCAGCATCAATTGTGGTCCTGGCTGCTCTTCCTGCTTCCTTCTGTGGGGTCCCCATCCTTCTTTGCTGGGTGCTGCTATGAAGGACTTAAGCTGTTTTGCTAGATGCTTTCTGTTTCCTCTCCTCTTTTTTCTTTAAGAATGGGCTCCTGGGAACAGAGGTTGGAGCTCTCTCCACCTTTTGCAATAGCCCTCCTGGCTCTTTCACTCCTGGGCAGGCAGCAGCGGGGCAGCCAGCCAGGCAGATGGAAATTCTCCAGAGGGGGAGCTGGAAATATGCAGTGACCCACTTGCTGTTTCCAAGCTGTGTTGCCCAGTTCTCTGATCTGCCGCAATCTAGACCGTTTTAAACACTACTAAGTACAGTTAACATATACTGTGTATACACTAGAGGATATATCCAGCACAGTTATAAAGCTGGCATACAGCTTTAAGCTTAGTCATTATGCCAGCAAGACTAAAAAAGTTATGCTCATTCCCTAAACCTTACATCTGTTTATTGCCGATAATAATAGCACCCTATTGATCTATGCATCCAGATATAAGCCTAAGTCCCTAGGCTTACATATTTATATGTTTTGTGAGTGTGCCATGCTGTACCATTACCTGGTTTCTCCATAACTTCCATTAGATTTGTGCTGTAGAGCAAAAGTAGTAGATAAACGCTAAAGAAACAGTACTTGATTCAGTACTTTTTAACAAACTACTTTTTAAATCAAGACATTGCAGTTTCAGATCTTTGAGTCCAAATAACGTTGAAAGAGTTTGTAGAAAAATGGTAACAATGGAATTATATTCACATTTAAGCTTATCAGCAACTGTTCTGTTTCTGCAGTTCCTTTGTATCACACATTTTCTGCCATAAAAGTTATGCATTAGCCTAATCGGGGCTGTTTCATGTGTGTGAGGCCTGGGTATGATTTGTTAAGTGGCAGTAATGTTACAAAGAGTATTGATTTTGAAATGTTTCCTGTGCAATGCTTGGCAACATTTTTTCAGATGAACTGCTTGATATTTTACTAGTGTAGAGGTCATAGTTCATGTTGTGTTACAACATCATAAATGAAAGGCTGCAGTGAAGTTGCATTAGACTTAACCCATAGTAACCAAGAATGACTTTACATCTAACTGTGTCTGCTCAGACAATTAAAAATACTTCAGATATTTAGGAGCTGAGGAAATCTGACATCATTTACAACCTATCCACTCTACCAGTCACTGCATTTTGTAAGGCCTTTCTGGTACTAACAGCAGTAAGATAACAAAGATGAATCCATTGCAATTTGAGATAACCCATCAATCACATACAAAGAATTAGTGATAAATAGGATACTGAAGATTTTTTCTGTAACAGGAGAAATGAGGTTAAGAGTAAGCACCTATGGTACAATTACTAATCCTAGGAATTGTGAAAAATAAACCATATAAAGAATAAAGCTAGATATGCTTAACAATAGTTAGTTATTCAAATCAACAGTCAAAGTTGTAGTGCATAAATAAAGAATTGGTGCATGCAAAATAGTCCTAGCTTTTGATCCAAAACTGATTTGTCTCCCAAGAACTGTAGCTTCCTCCTGTTCATCTCACAGTTTCAGAACCAGCTTGGTTGATTAGCTTTGTAACATTCCCTAAGAAATGAAGAAAACTCCAGCTCAGAGTCAGAAGTCATGAAGCTAGGAAATACTCCGCCAAGGATGGTGACTCCACCACCTCCCTGGGGAACCAGTTCTAGTGTCTGACCACTCTCACAGCAAAATTTTTTTTTTCTTATGTTTAAATGGAATTTGCTGTGTTTCAGTTTGTGCCTGTTTGTCTTGTCCTGTCACTGGGCACCACTAAGAAGACTCAAGCTTCACCTTCTTTACTCCCACCATCAGGTATTTATAAACATCAATAAGATGCCCCTGAGCCTTCTCTTCTCCAGGCTGAATAGTCCCAGCTCTCTCGGCCTCTCCTTGTATGACAGATGCTCCAAGCCCTTAATCATCTGAGTGGACATTTGCTAGGATCAATCCAGTATAGAATCATAGAATCATTTAGGTTGGAAAAGACCTTTAAGATCAAGTCCAACCATCAACAATGCCCACTAAACCATGTCCTGAAGTGCCTTGTCTACACACTTTTTTAATACCTCCAGGGATGGTGACTCACCCACTTCCCTGGGCAGCCTGTTCCAATGTCTGACAACCCTTACAGTAAAGAAATTTTTTCCTAATATCCAACCTAAACCTCCCCTGCCACAACTTGAGGCCATTTCCTCTTGTCCTATCTCCAGTCACCTGACAGAAGAGACCGACCCCCACCTCGCTACAACCTCCTTTCAGGTAGTTGTAGAGAGCGATAAGGTCTCCCCTCAGCCCCCTTTTCTCTGGACTAAACAGCCCCAGTTCCCTCAGCCGCTCCTCATAAGACTTGTGCTCTAGACCCTTCACCAGCTTTGTTGCCCTTCTCTGGACACACTCCAGCACCTCGATGTCTTTCTTGTAGTGAGGAGCCCAAAACTGAACACAGGACTCGAGGTGCAGCCTCACCAGTGCCAAATACAGGAGAACTATCACTTCCCTGCTCCTGCCGGCCACACTATTTCTGATACAGGCCAGGATGCGGTTGGCCTTCTTGGCCACCTGGGCACACTGCTGGCTCATATTCAGCCGGCTGTTGACAAGCACCCCCAGGTCTTTCTCTGCCGGGCAGTTTTCCAGCCACTCTTCCCCAAGCCTGTAGAGCTGCATGGGGTTGCTGTGACCGAAGTGCAGGACCTGGCACTTGGCCTTGTTAAGCTTCATACAATTGGCTTCATCACATCGATCCAGCCTGTCCAGACCTCTTTGTAGAGCCTTCCTACCCTCGAGCAGGTCAACCCTCCCTCCCAACTTGGTGTCATCTGCAAACTTACTGAGGGTGCACTCAATCCCCTCATCCAGATCATTAATAAAGATATTAAACAGAACTGGCCCCAATACTGAGCCCTGAGGAACACCACTTGTGACCTGCCGCCAAATGGATTTCACCCCATTCACCACTACCCTCTGGGCTTGTCCATCCAGCCAGTTTTTCACCCAGCGAAGAGTACACTTGTCCAAGCCATGAGACGCCAGCTTGTCAAGGAGTATGCCATGAGAGACAGTGTCAATGGCCTTGCTGAAGTCAAGGAAGATGACATCCACAGCCTTTCCCTCATCCACTAGGCAGGTCACCTGGTCATAGAAGGAGATCAGGTTGGTCAAGCAGGACCTGCCTTTCGTAAACCCATGCTGACTGGGCCTGATCCCCTGGTTGTCCTGCACATGCCATATGAGTGCTCTCAAGACAAACCGTTCCATAATCTTCCCCGGTACCGAGGTCAGGCTGACAGGCCTGTAGTTCCCCGGATCCTCCCTCTGACCCTTCTTATAAATGGGAGTCATGCTGGGAAGCCTCCAGTCCTCTGGGACCTCCCCTGTTGACCAGGATCGCTCATAAATGATAGAGACTGGCTTGGCAAGCTCCTCTACCAGCACCCTCAGTACTCTTGGATGGATCCCATCTGGTCCCGTAGACTTGTGTGTGTCCAGATGGCGTAGCAGGTCACTAACTATTTCCTCCTGAATTATGGGGGGTATATTCTGCTCTCAGTCCTTGCCTTCCAGCTCAGGGGGCAGAGTACCCTGAGGATGACTGGTATCACTATTAAGACTGAGGCAAAGAAGGCATTAAGTACCTCAACCTTTTCCTCATCTCTGATGGCAATGTTCCCCTCTGTATCCAATAAAGGACAGATATTCTCCTTGCCTCTCTTTTTATTGTTAACACATTTGTAAAAACATTTTTTGTTGTCTCTTACAATAGTGGCCAGATTGAGTTCTAGCTGAGCTTTTGCCTTTCTAATTTCCTCTCTGCATGCGCTAATAGGATGTCTGTACTCTTCCTGAGTTGCCTGAGTTTCTTCCAAAGATGGTATACTCTCCTTTTTTTATTGAGTCCTAGCAAAAGGTCCCTGTTCAGCCAGGCTGGTTGTCTTCCTCAGCGGTTTGTCTTGCTGCGCATGGGAATAGCCTGGTCCTGAGCCATTAAAATTTCCTTCTTGAAGAATGTCCAGCCTTCCTGACCCCTTTGCCCTTCAGGACTTTCTCCCAAGGGACTCTCTCAACCAGTGTCCTGAAAAGGCCAAAGTTTGCCCTCCGGAAGTCCATAGTGGTGGTTTTGCTGACCACCTTCCAAAAATTGAGAATTCTATCATTTCATGGTCGCTAAGCCCGAGACGGCCTCTGACCATCACACCTCCCACCAGTCCTTCCCTGTTTGTAAACAGTAGGTCTAGCAAGGCTCCTCCCCTGGTAGGCTTACCTACCAGCTGTGTCGGGAAGTTATCTTCCACACACTCCAGGAACCTCCTAGACTGCTTTTTCTCTACCATGTTGTATTTGCAGCAGATGTCTGGAAAGTTGAAGTCCCCCACGAGAACAAGGGCACACGACTGTGAGACTACTGCCAGCCACTTGTAGAATCTTTCATCTGTCTCTTCAACCTGGTTGGGTGGTCTATAACAGACTCCCAGAACAATATCTGCCTTGTTGGCCTTCCGTCTCATCCTTACCCATAAGCACTCAACCTTGTCATCACAGTCACGTAGCTCTGTACAATCAAAACACTCCCTAAGATAGAGAGCCACCCCACCACCTCTTCTACCTTGTCTATCCCTTCTGAAGAGCTTATAGCCATCCATTGCAGCACTCCAGTCATGGGAGTCATCCCACCATGTTTCTGTGATGGCGACTAAGTCCTGTCTATCCTGCTGCACGATGGCTTCCAGCTCCTCCTGTTTATTGCCCATGCTGCATGCATTGGCATAGATGCACTTGAGCTGGGGTATCGATTCCACCCCCAACATTGGCATGCTGCCCCCAGGCTCATCTCTGATGACCCTAGTTTTATCCCCTCCCCCTTTCAAACCTAGTTTAAAGCCCTCTCTATGAGTCCCGCCATCTCATGAGCGAGAATCCTTTTCCCCCTTTGAGATAGCTGGACTCCACCTGTTGCCAGCAAGCCCAGTGCCATGTAAACCTCCCCATGATCAAAAAACCCAAAATTCCACTGATGGCACCAGCCTCTGAGCCACGTATTAATCAGGTGTGTTCTCCTGTTCCTTTCAGTATGTTTCCCTGCCACTGAAAGGATTGAAGAAAACACTACCTGTGCTCCCGATCCTTCCACTAATCGCCCCAGTGCCCTGAAGTCCCTTTTGATTGCCTTTGGATTTCTCCCCACAACCTTGTCACTGCCAACCTGCACAACTAATAGCGGGTAATAATCAGAGGGCTGAACCAGACCAGGGAGTTTCCTGGTAATGCCTTTTACCTGGGCCCCAGGGAGGCAGCAGACTTCCCTGTGGGATGGGTCAGGTCTGCATATTGGGCCCTGCGTCCCTCTCAGAAGGGAATCGCCTGTGACAATTACCCTCCTTTTTCTTTTTTCAGAGGCTGTCAGAATGTGTGGGGCAGACTGACTGAGCCTAGGCACCCCGCTGGATGGGCCTTCATCTACACCCTGATCTTCATTGATCTGGTCCTCAAGTTCCAGAGCCCCATACCTGTTGTGTAGGGACAACTGGGAAGGTGAGGCAGACCGGGAGGGGGTTCACCTGCCTCCCCGAGCAGGGACCTGTATCCATTCCCCTCCATCTCTTAGGTCCCCTCCTGCCTGGTGGCAAGAGGGTAGGGGATCCTCCGCTTCTTGCGGAGCCTCCGTCTGCCGCCTCTGCCTCAGGGACGGCAGGGTGCGGGCCCACCCATCTATCTCCCTCTCACACTCCCCGATACTCCTCAACCTTTCCACTTCCTCCTTCAGCTCTGCCACCAGGCTGAGCAGATCATCCATCTGGTCACACCGCACACAGAAGCTGTCCCCGCTGCCCTCCGGCACTAATGATAGACTCAGGCACTCCCTGCAGCCGGAGACCCGGACAGCTGCATGTTTGCTTGGGAGCTCTGTCTGCATCGCCACATTTTTCCTAGCACCAGCTTTCACCTGAGTTGGCAACCATAGCTGGGTCTCCTTCTGAGGCTGATGCCCCCCGCTTGAGTAGCCTTCTCGAGCTGGGAAGAGGGGGGACTGCGCCCTCCCTGCACACCCTGCCTGCACGAACTGCCGCACCACGCCCTTTCTGACGCGCCACGCCCTTTCTGACACACCACGCCCTTTCTGACGCGCCACGCCCTTTCTGACGCGCCACGCCCTTTCTGACACACCACGCCCTTTCTGACGCGCCACGCCCTGTTTGCCCACCCTGGTTGCTGTGCTCCTGGTCGCTGGCGCTCCTCAGGGCCGCTCTAATCTCCCGCGGTTGCCCCTGGTAATGCCCACGCCGTGTCAGCCTCTCTCGCAAGAGCTGCCAGCTCTGGACGGGTCTCTCTGTTCTTCCCTGGGGCTCCTGGGCCTCAGGAACTTCCCTGTCCACCTCATTCTAGTGCTTATATGCCAGCTTACCGTTGCCACTGCTGGTCTCGCTGCTGACCAGTATGTCCATGTCTCTACTGTACTGGGGAGCCCAGCACTGGACACAGTACTTCGGGTGTGTCTCAGCAGTGCTGAGCAGAGGGGAAGGATCACCTCCTGGACCTGGCAATGCTCTGCCTGATACAGGCTGAGAAGCTGTTAGCCGCCTTTGCTGTGAGGGTGCATTATTGGCTCACAGCCCACTTGGTGTCCACCAGGACCCCTGGTCCTTTCCAACAAAGCTGCTTGCCAGCCTGTTGCCCCTAGCCTGTCCTCATACCTGGGACTTGGTGCTTCTGTTTGTTGAACTTTATGAGGCCCTTGTCAGCCCATTTCTTCAGCTTCTTGAGATCCATCTGATTGTCATTATGCCCACCTGGTGTATCAGTCACTCCTCCCAATTTTCTATCATCTGCAAACTTGCTGAGGGTGCACTCTGTCCCATCATTCAGACAACTGACAAAGATGTTAAAACATACTGGCCCCCGTATTGACCTCTGGGGCACACCACTAGTGTATCCCAGCTGGACTTTGTGCTGCTGACCCCAACCATTTGAAGTCAGCAGTTACTCCAGTTTTCAGTCCACCTCAGTGTCCATTTGTCTAGTCCACAGTTAATTAGTTTGTCAATGAGAATGTGATGGGAGACAGTGTTGAAAGCCTTGCTAAAGTCAAGATAAAAAATATCCACAGCTCTCCTCTCATCCACAAAACCAGTCATCTCTGCTGAGAAGGCTACCAGGTTGGTCAGGCATGATTTTCCTTTCATAAATACGTGCTGACTACCTGCAGTCACCTTCTTGTCCTTCAAACGTATGGAAATGGCTTCCAGGATTATTTGCTCCGTCACCTTCTCAGGGACTGAGGTGAGGCTAACCAACCTGTTGTTTCCCAGATCCTCCTTCTTGCCCTTCTTGAAGACAGGAATGACATTTTCTTTCTTCCAGGCCTCAAGAACCTCCCCTGATCAGCATGGTCTTTCAAAGATAATCCACAGTGGCCTCACAATGACATAGATCAGCAGCGTCAGCACTCCTGGCTGCATCCTATTATGTCCCATGGACTTGTGTGTTTTCAGTTTGTTTAAGTGATCCCTAACCTGACCCTCCTTCACTGAGAAGGAGTATTCCTTGCTCTGGGCTTCCCCTCTGGCCTCAGGAGCCTGGAATTGTTGATGGCCAGTCTTACCAGTGAAGACAGAGGTGAAATAGGCATTGGGTACCTTGGCCTTTTCTGTGTCCTTTGCCACCAGGTCCCCATTCCCACTCAGCAACAAACCCACATTCTCCCTTGTCTTCCTTTTGCTGCTGATGTACCTGTAGAAAACTTTCTTATTGCCCTTCATTCCCTCACCAGATTAAACTGGCAGGTAGGCTTTGGATTTCCAGCATTGCAAAACTTTATAAAGTTTACCTGTTAAAGAAGCAATTTTATTCCTCCTTTTGATAGGGGCCAGGGGTTAGAAATAATTCTACTAGAAGTGGACAGGGAGAGTATGGGTATCGTGGCTCTCTGGGGTACAGTCACAGTAAACATCACTGTAAAATTTTACCTGTGAGAGGTGTTTTTAGTGTTAACATATGAAAAGAATGGAGTCACAGATGACATTTATTTTCTTCTTAAGGTAATACTGAAATTTTAAGCCTCTTTTTTTGCTGTTTTTACTTCAGTGACTTCAGCAGGAATTCTGAATATTTAAAACTAATTGCATTTCAATTTCAAAATTTCTGCATTTCAAAGCAAGTAATTCTTAGGCAAATGCGGGGTTGTTCAGTGCACTTCTATCCTGTGTGATAAAAAGTGGTGCAGAGGTAACTCACTTAGGTAGCTAAATATATTCAGGTAGCTGAACAGCTCTCCAAATGGGTGAGAAAAGAATCCACAGCTAAATAATGTACCATGCAAGCTACTATCTCTGAATGGTACTGTGATGACTGAACACTCATCTGGAATTAGGTTGGGTATCTTTAATAAAGAGCTTATAGAAAAGCACATGTAGAGAGCTGGCTGCCTCATCCAAGGTATTACTTCATATCTAGGCAGTGAGTAAATCTTACAGGTTTTCTTTGTCTAGTATCTCAAGTATCTAGACTTTTTCTTTCTAAACACTTCAACATCTCATGCAACTATATTTTGCCCTCTTGACTTGACTATTGCACATTTTTTTCTCTTTCTGAACTTGCTTCACTTTGTTGGTGAAAAGATAATTTTCTTTGTATGCCACCCCCCCAAAAAAAATCCAAACCTCCAAGCAGTAAGTCCCTCTTCACATATGCTTCCCACTGTTAAATAAAAGCTATTTAACATTAAAGCCTTCTGTAGCCTGTTGCTGCTCCAACTATTGTCTTTTGTAGCTGCTGTTGAATCATTGTGCTCATCCTTTCTGCATCCATGATGCTACTTCTCATTGATCTGTAGTTCAATATACAGTTATCAATGGCTTTTTTTCCTGGGAAGTCCTGGGGTTTTCAGGAAGAATCTGTCCTAGGACCACTCCCATTCACTACTTCAAGAAATTACGTATTCAGTGATTTGCATAATGTTTGTATGATACCAGCCTAAAAGGTTTGTAAACTTTGAAGGGCAGAATAAGAATACAAATAATATAAACTGGAGAATGTATAAAAATCAACAAAATGACATTTGCTAAGGGCAAATAGAAAGCACCAGCCTTAAGATAGAGGAGAATCAAATATATCAGCCTAATGCAGGGAATAACTGCTTCTGTAAGAGTTCAAGGAGTATAGGAATACGTGTCATCAGCATCGTGTGTCACTGTATGTGTTGTGCAAATGTCACCAGGGCTGTATTAACAGAACTGTTTTATTTAACATGCCAGCTTGTTTCTTTCTCCAGTAGGTGTTCACTTGTTCACTCAGCTGGTGTTCTCATCTTTTATACCGCATAAATGGCCCAGAAAACATCTCTGAACTGAGTACTGAAGCTTTTAGCCATTGTAACAGCAAAAGTAATGACAAAGATGGATGCAGAGTATGTAGCTCACTGTCTTTTTGTCCCAGGGTCCCACACAAAATGTATTCTGACACCTCGCTTCTAGAAGATCTCTCATTTCAGGGCTTAGCTTTTTAACGAGTCTTTACAACAATCTGCTGCTTAAAAATGCTGCAGTGGTATTAAGAAACATCCACCCTGTGAAACCCAGGAGTGATTCTCAGCTCCCAGCTCTGGCTGTGTGCTCTGGCTGTGTCCCAAGAGCAGACCAGGACAGGACTGGCTATTCCCAAGGTCTTCCCCAGCATCTTGCCTTCCTTGCAATGGCCCTGTGGGGTATGCAGCAGGGAGGAGCCATGGCACACCCCCATGTGGGACTGGGGCTGCAGTGCACACTGCACAAGATATCAAGTTCAGTCTGATTCTCTTTCCTCAATATGTCTCCTGGATGGATCCTCAGTAAAACGCAGTGCTGAGATGAAATACAAATATGTAGGAACAGCTGGAGGATGGCGGACTTGAGGTCTAGTCTAATATCCTGTCCCTGCGAGTAGCCAATACTGAATGCCTAGGGAAGAGTATAAGAAAAAAGGCTTGGAGAACAGTTATAATCCAGTAACAAATTTCAAAACATACCACCCAGAAGCAGCAAAACCAGAAAAACGATGATTTTGCAGTAACAAGAAGATCTTCAGCAAACACAAGTAAAGAAAAAGGAACTCTCCTTTAAAGATCTCACCTGTTAGACTTTATGGTACCTGTTTCTGTCTGTAATTAGACTAAAACCAGTTCTGCAGCAGTTCCACACATTTATCTTCCATTGGCTTTAGTAGACCTGTTCATACTACTGAAAAAAGTGTACCTTCTAGCTGAGAATTGGCTTTTTTCCCTTTCAGCTCTTCACACTGTATTCTTCAGTTCAGAACTCACCAGGGGGCTGAGTCAACAACTTTTATACTTCAGCAGGTTCCTCACATGAATCTATGGGTTTCCTTGCAAAGTTTTTCCAGAGTCTAGAACAGGCACCTTCTTTAAAGTTCATAAAATATTTTAATATATATATTCTAGTCTTATCTTTAGACCTTCCAGATTTCTCAAGAAATTTACTTTTTACAGAGGTGTAAAGGCATTCCAAAAATAGAATATACTGAATTTATAGCCTCCCTGGTAGAGCCAGAAACTTATTATTTATTAATATGCAAACTTAAAGAGTAAATTCAGTGGCCATTAGCAAAGAAGCACTACATTTAACTACAGAAAAAAAAAGGTTATTGCTTAAAATATTTTAAATATATAAATAAGAAGGTAGACAAAACATAAAACACATTTTTTTCTCACCATCTCAGTATCTGGAACTCTGCAGAAAACTCACTGCAATTCTCTAGCTTAAACTCCAGAAGAGGTTCCAGTGCAACTCTATATCATTAAATAAACACTGTAATCCTAAACCTTAACTTTCTTTTCTTCTGTAGGGATTGTATTAGCAGCCAACCCACCAGCCTGTTTGTTACACAGTCTGTGCATGTAGAAGACATTCTAACCCAACGAACCAAAGAGTTTTACAATGTGAATGTTTAATGCTCCTGGTAAAACTGAACTGTGGTGCCACTACTGCAGTGTTGTGTTTTCCCTCTATTTATTGTTGATCTTTAGGTATTCTTTCAGGATTTTTACCTCTAGAGATTTTGAAGTTCTAGGATTTTGGCTGTTGGCCATACTGTCACTGGCCAGGTCACAGTCTAATCACAAATACCAAAATATTCTTGGAAATGAATCTGTTTCCTTCATCATCACCTAAATGGTAAGAGGTTAAGTCCATTCCTGGTGTAACTTTGGTAAAGGATGCACTAGTCCTGTAGTGCAGCAGTATATACTTAGTGCTTTCCTGTAATGCAGAGAAGTCAGCGAAACCAGCAGAAATATGCCAAAAATCTTGGACAGTGTTTGTTTGAACACAGCCAAGGAAGCACTTGGTATCTTATTAACATGTAGCTCATGGCTACCTCTCAAAGCACAGTGATTCTTGTTTTAACACATTAAGATACTGCTATAGAGGCAGGAGGAGGGCATCCAGTCTTCAGCACAGTGACAAGAGGAAGTTGGAGACTGCCTTCCTATTTTAGCAGTCCCACGCAGACTGACCAAAGAAAGGAGCCTCTTTGCCCCCCATATTCCTTCATGCTCCCTCAAGGGAAGTCACAATGGCTGAACCTCTGCCAAGACCATATCTGCCATCAAAGCGTACAAAGAGGAAGCTTGTTTGGTGTTGTGCCAGCTAGAGCAAATGCTGCCTCAGTCTTCCTGAAAAAGGAAACAAATATTATTAGAGATTACAGATTGAAATAAACGGTCAATAAAATTTCATCGAAAGACTGTTTTTACTATCTACAATGTAAAAGGCCTTGTGTTGAATCATACATTAAAATAAAGCTTGCATAGAGTTCCCATTTGTTATGGCAAATTTTGTGACAGGTGGAAAAACGTTATTTCATCAGAGATTGCATTAATGCAATGTGTATTTTTTCAGTGACACTTTGCTTGTATGCTTACTTGATGGATGGAAGACATTTATTTACAGATGATGCATAACTACCCAGCTATCTACATATCTGAATAGATTCATTCTGAATAGATTCATTCTGCCTTTAACACGTCAAAATACAATTCTATTTTTTCATATATATTTCCACTGTGGTACAAGCAGAACTTTCCACAGACCTGGCAAAAAGCCTATAATAAGCACATAGCCCCTTATTCTACTTGCAAATGCTAGTTCTCCCAAACTCTCAGGGATTTCTTTCAAAGTCTGAGGCTGGAACTAAGTCCTGATGCTACTATAGTGGTCTGGGGAAAGATCTGCTTCAGTCCAGGTGGAGAGAGATTTCCCCTGCCCCATAAATAACTCACAGGCAGTTCCCAGTCTCTTAAGTCAGTCGTCCATCTCGAGCCAAGACTTTTTGGTGCTGTGGTGGCGCAAAAAAATAAATACTGGCATTAAGAGCAAGGAAATGCCACTTTCAATGCCTCCACCAATCACCTCTCATAGCTGTTATCCATAGGGAGGTAATCACTTAAACCAATGATCCTCATGTCATTTTGGACCTCAAAATTCATAATCAGCCACCCAAACTGCACGTAGGAAAGAATAGGGGCTTTGTCCGCGGAGCACACTGTACCAATTCCCACAGTAATGGTGAGGAACACCACAGAATTGCTACATCACTCCCACCTGGCCAGTGCACGCTTCTGAGCAGGTTTGAGGGTCGCTGTAGATAAAAATTACTGTACTGGCTTAATGTAATATAGATTCATAGATTCAGTCAATGCGATTCTTGCCTTGACCTGGTAATTGGTGCATTGCATTTAAGGAAAAAAGGGTTCTTGGCAGGAAACAGGAATATGTTCTCCTAATCAATTACAGTGTGTGCTCATCAAAAACACCAGGTGACTCAGCCGTATCCTTGGGGAGGGCATTCAAGTACCAAATTTTAGGTGACATTTTTAAATGGCAGGTACAACAACTCACAAATCCTGTACTCTCTTATTTACATAAATAATTGGTGTTTAATTAATAACTTGCTGAGAACACCAATCTTGCCTGAATACAGTCACATGTATCCAACCAATATTTTTAAACTGTTGGAAAACAAGCAGAAGCACGGCTCCTGGCTGAAAGATTTGAGCTATGTCTGTCTGAGGTCTGAGTTATCACAGGTGTCAGCATGAACTGTGGTGACTCTGTGGACGGTGTAGCCCCTTCCATCCCCCTTTCCTGGACCTCTGTTGCCTGGCAGGGGACATGAAAGGAAAACTGATGAGGCAAGGCAGCATCCAACTGTGCAGAGAGGGTGGCACAGGGCAGCTGGGAATCAAGATCAGGTATGGGTGCACATCTGTGAAACGGGCTTGATTTACATTCAAAGGTAGCACATCTGTTCATGGGCATCAGCTACCATGTCCACCCTCATCAGCTGTCGCAGCAGATGACATGTGTCACTTCAGCTGATGACTCTGATTTTTGCAATTCAGATCACAACTCTTCCAATAGAAAGATGGATTTAACTCAAGGTGAATATCCTTTTGAAACTTTAATAATGTCTTCCCTCTTATTGTGTGAGTACAAGATTTTTCTAAGCTATCTCTTAAAAAAAGAAATGCCAATACATATGGAAAAAAAAGACAGAGAAAATCACTGATGAGAGATGTTGAAACATGTACACCCACAGCATCTCCTTAGCTTTGTGGGAGTGTTCTCTGATGTCTGGGTTTCCATGTTTTCTGCCATTTTGCTTATGTGTCTGAAGCCTCAAGGTTTCTTCTCCACAGAGAGGCAGAGATTATAACATAACTCCCAAAAGGGGATTTTACCAATATAATTTGTCTTCCTTAGATTTCTACCTTCCATCTTCACACCAAGCATTTCCTCTGTTGTCAAAGTTTCAAGACTGTTCTCATCTACCTTATCCCTTGAGTCAACTTACAGTTAAGTTATACATACTCACTGCTTTTAATCTTTCTTTGGTTTCATTTTCTTGGTGCTTGGTGTGAGTAAGTGTTCAGACAAATGGGTTGGAAGACATTTTTTAAAATATATATTGCACTGTGCTCTGGCTTTGTTGTCTTTTGTTTTTAATGTTGAGGGGAGGGGATTACCTACTGCAAACTGGATTGGCTTCTGAAGGGTCTGCCCTTACCTAGCTAAAAAGGTATTTTTTGCACTTATTCTGGATGTTCTGCTCAGCTCTGTTATAAGGTGAAGCAAATGAACTGAACTTTTGAGTGATGTTGTTATCTTGGAGAAAGTAGGCATCTACAAGCAGGCTTGGTTTTGAGCACAAAACAGGGTTTGAAGGAAGCAGTTTTTCACTTGTGAGAACTAACAGAAGTAGTTAAGACAGTTAAGCTATTGAATTTGCTCAACAATATGCAAGGTTGTTTAGGAGTTGACCGGTATAGGCAAAGGTTGCAACTGCAGGCACATGACAGACACAGCTGAAAATTCAAAAAACAAATAGAAAATGGAGCAATAAGTTGTCAGGACAAGAATTGAAGAAAGAGAGCTCCTTTGTCCTATGTCTGGAAGAAGTAGCTTAGGACTGAGAAGGGAGGCTGTTTCCTCAGTCTATCCAGAGAAACAGTCAGCTTGTACAGACAAATAAACAAAATTGCATCAAAAAATTTCCAAGCTTTATCATCAGTTTCTTCTAACATGGAAAAAATACCTCAAACTCTGGATATTAGCCAAATAGAAAACAAAATATATGGTTTAGAAGAGTAACATAAGAAGCACAAATAAACAAACATGACAAGTTACCCCCAGGTGGGAGGACTGTTCTATGGCTTTTGTCCGCCAGCAGTCCTTCCTTCAGCTGCCCTTCTCTGCTCTGCCAGATTGACAGAGGCACTGCTTTACCCATTACAAACCACACATATGCTAGTTGGCTACCAGTACACATATACTGATTAGCTGACTGCTGGCAGGAGTGTGTAATCAAATTTAATTGCACAGAAGCATGTTAGAGGAGGCACTAATCTGGGTGTCTCTCTTCTGCCCCTCTGCTGGTTTTACCAAAATGTGTAAGAAATTATTTATTAATTGCTAAAAAGTGCAGGCAGGGATGAGTCCTCTAATGTTCCTGCAGTAGTGGATTTTGGGAAAAGGGGTTCATAAGCTCTCCCTAAACAGAGGGCCTCTCCTACTGCCACTGACCAAGGCAGTATCCCAGTGGGTAGATGTGCCATGCGAGGGTATTTCTTATGTTCTTAAATGCGAGGTATCTGTACCTATCAAATGTAGTTGAAGTTGGCTGACAACTTTAGAAGTTACAGGGACTGTGGGAGAATTAATAGGAAGAGAGACTGTAAAAACTTCATTTCCTTAGAAAGCAGGCAAAAATATTCCAAGCTATTATCTCTTTATGAATTATTTCTGTAAAGATTGCCTTTACATGCTTTAAATATCTAAGCTACACTGGTAGAAAACTCGGAGCTTACAGGCTTTTCATATATGTTTTGAGAGTATGTCTTTATTTGCTTGAGAAACACAAGAAAGTGAGAAGGTACAGATAAGTACAGCAAGTTTTTTTTACCTGTCTAATTTTAAATAGTGTATATCTCTATTTAGCGTGCCAGCTCCTGGATGAAGGTAGAACACAATCACAGTTGCTCTGCTCTCACTCCAGGTTGCCAGGTCTTCACAAGAAGAGCAGGATTGAAAGGGGTCACCTCTGAGGCTGCATCCTCCAGTAGATCTTTCATACACACCGTCACTTGTAGCTAGAAATTGTTACAGTCCTTGCAGTGCATCAAGTCTGTAGTGTATACATTCTTCCCATGCAGCAATTCCAGAGCATTTATTACTTTAATTCTGAAAGAAATATCGCTACTGCAAAGAGACCATGGTAATAATTGGCTTTTAACCAGGCAGCATGTGCAGCCTCCTTCTGCAGTTTGTGGTGTCTCTGTGGAGGTATGCAGCACTTCTAATTAAACCTCAGGATTCCTTTTTTTTTTTTTTTTTTTTTTCCCCTGCTCTGGCATGAACAAGATTTATGGTTTACAGCAGGAACTGGTATTTTCGTAATATGTTCTTCCAGACGCTTGTGAGCCTTAGTTCAGGTCAATCAGGGAATCTATCAAATATATTGAGGTTAACACTGATAAATCCAGACCCTTATTAATTTAATGTAATTAGCTTTAGTAGAATTTCTTCTTTTTATTCTTATTACTTTAGGACTTCATTTGAAATACCGTAGTGGAAATATAACCAACCTGAACTCTATTAACCTGGTTATAAGTCTGTATCCCTTGCTTCTTTCAAAAATTACTAAACATATTCAATATTATAATAATGCTTGGAGCTTGGGTGATTCTGTATATTAAAAGCTGGCAGATAGGTAATACCAATTTTAACGGAGAAAACAGATATATAAAGATTCAATGGTGAAAGTGAGACACTGGGAAAAACAGCACTCAAAAGTGATTAGTCCCTGCTGAAAATTTATAATGATTATCCTTGTATTTTTTCAGTCCAAAATTATCAGTGGCCTTAGAAACAGCTCTTTGAAATATGTGTTTCAGAAGCATTCAGAGTTGGTGTAATATCCAGCCCTCAGAGCAGAGGGGGTATGGCCAGTAGCTCAACCTAATAATTAATGCTGGTTGCAACCCTTATGAGCTGAGCAGCTCAGCCTCTTATGTGCTATCCTATGATTTTTCCCTACATGCAAATACTACTTCATTAACAGCAGAGATTTATCCTTACTTATAGGGCCAATGAAGCTTATGTTCTCCCTTTCAGGAATATTTGTGTTAACAAAGTCTGAAATTTTTTGGTACAAACCACCACAATGCTAGAAATAAAGACATTTCAGTGGTGCGGATAATCAGGGACAGTCCTCTGCTCTTCAGTGTCTATAGATTAAGATTAGATCTCTGTGTTAGAAGATACACTGTCTGTCAAATTGAATTTAAAGATCTGAGGGAAAATACTAGTGGCTGAGGTTCCTTAGCATGAACTTTTTACCTAGGCAGACTAGTAGTCCCTGATAATCTTTACCTTTCTGGACTGATGCAAAGTTCTTTTTGAATTTAAGCAGATGACTACTTGTAAGTGCATATATTTTGGTCCAGCAAGATATATGTGTGCAGTAGGCAGTTTGACTGAGGTACTGGTGTTTCAAGTAACTACCTGAACTTTTTCTCTTCTTCATCTTTGTGTTCAAATGTACAGCCTGCCACTGTATAATTAACATGAAATTTTGATATTTTAAGTTCAAGTATCCCACACTAATCCGGCTATCGAACTGGTTTAACAATCACAAAAGGAAATTTAGACATTGAGAAATAAATGTATAACATAAATAGTAATTCTTTATGATTTCTGTCAAAATCTTAAACTGGTCTTAAAGCTAGACAGAGACTATTTATTTATTTATGTATTTATTTAAAATAGGCTTTTTAAATGGTGTAAGAATCACAGGAGGGACACTAATATTTAATATTGAATGAATATTGTTAATATTTAAATGCTGAAATATATTTCCTATTTTAAAGCAAACAATTAGAGCTGTACTAAAGTAAACTAAAATAAAAATGGGTACATAAATCAATGAATAGCCCCTATTCTAAATAGCCCATTGTTGTTAAATATTTATTTAAAGACTAAAAACATTAAAATGATGTTATATGCAAATTAACTTGTGGTTAATTATGATATTCTTATTAATAGTTGTTGGACACTGATTATTTTGTAACTCTCAGCCTTGCATTGGCTGTGGTTACAGCTTCTGCTCAGACAGAAAACTTCCATAAACATCTCACTTGGAAAGCAAATTATTTGGCAGCAGCAGTAACACGCAGAAATGCTTTCTTAAATTTCTCATTTTATTTTGATTGTTGAAAAAAGTTATGTTTCAGATTTTTGGATCTAGCTAGGCAGTACAAAAGAAGCAAAGTTGGCTTTCTGGCACATGTATTTTGAATTGATCCCTTTTTCTGGGTTTGTTTCTGTTGCTAGTTGTTAGGAGAGTCAAAATGTTTTGGATCTGCAGAGCTTGAGCTAGAAAATGTAATAATAAGAAGATTTATTATGAGAAAGCCAGCATGCCATTCTTTCTTTCTTTCCCTCATTGGTAGATATTTTCTAAAGCATAAGACCATATTTTTCATGTCTTCTATCTCACGAGCAGACCAGCCAAAACACACAGGACAGAAAAAATCTAATGGATATCTTTTGAAAAAAAAAAAATGTTTTCATGTATGTGATTGAAGTCATCATATGCTTGAAGTTTTTTGTTGACTTCAAGCAAATTTGACAAGCCCTGTAGGTGGCTGTGTATGAATACCCAAACATCTTTAATGCACCTTTATTACACAGTTTGCCCTTTTATGTTGTCAAATTCCTTGAAATGCTTCAGTGTAATTACATGTTTCAGTGCACAGCACAACGCACACAGGTAGCATATTCATAAATTTTCCTTTTCTCATCTGCCTCTTACTGTGGCACCAAAGCTTGAAATCTTTCCTGCTGAAATTAGGGGAAACTCCCCATGGCTGGAGGCTGCAGAGAGAGTGGCTTTGTAGGAGCAAAGTCTTGCTTTTGGCATCCTGGTGCTGCTCTGGTGGACCCCAGCAGGATGTCCTAGGCTCTGGCAGATGCAGGTGTTGGTGGAGGTGGTTGGAGCCGGTTCAGGGCTGACTCCCAACAGAGCCCCTCTCTCCTCCAGGGGCACCGACTCTCATGCCAGCCCCCAGCCCCACCACCGTGGCAGGAGTGCCTGGCTGGAGAAGGAGTGCACAGGGGGACAGCTCTCCGATGCACCAAGGGTGCCGTGCTGCTGGAGTTGTAGGGCATGGAGTCTCTTTCTCACCACCTTCAGGCCAACGGATAAGGATCCAACTAAAAAGAAACTTTCTTGGTTGTGTGTATGAATGGCATCCCCTGTATTATACTGTAAATACTTCTCGTCTCTAATGTGTAACAGGGAATAATTTCTCATCGCTTACTAACCAGGAGAAGAATGCAGTGTACTCAGCTAAGAGTGATGTGAGTTGATATTTTTTTCCAAATGATCACCCAGAAAAAAGAGGGTGGGAAATGAAACAAATTTCTCTCACAAGGAGAGAGGAAATAGAATAACAGGATAAAAAGAAGTAACAACACATATATAGTTAATAAGTGTAATAAAGTTAACATACGGTGAAAGAAAATGAATGTAACCCTTTAATCTTTTTAACAGATAAACTTTGTATTCAGAGAAATTTGAATATTTAAAAGATAATATTTCCTAATTAGCTGCTTCTTTAGCCCTTGGTAAGAATATCTAAGATTTTCATGCTGGGAAATACAATCCGGTGAGATTCACTTGGCTGGTAGCCCTTGTGGTGTTACTGAGTGCCTTCTGCCCCCGAGTGATGCTGGGGTGAAGTCTGTGCTGTCTGCCCCCACCTGGAAACCAAATCTAGCAGATGCCAGAGAAAACTCTCCCTGGTCTTTTATAACAGCATATTTTACCTCAGCAAGGAAAGAATGAAAAAGATTTAAGGCAAAGGCTGGCATGTGGAAATCCTACTGTTGGTAACAGCAGAACAGCCATACATGTGCTGAGCAGGTAACATGGCACATCCCTCCATGCAGCCTGAGATGTCCTAACAGAAATGGTCTGCAGAGCCAGAAAAGGACCCAGAGACTGTGAGGAAGGGTTTTTAAAACATTTTTCTCCTGTTATTTCTTCCCCTAGATGAACAAACTGCTGCTCCATGGTGGTTATGAAAACATATGAAAAAATGGCAGCATATATTTTTGAGTGGATATTTTTCTGGGACCATTTTCTTTAAAAAATAAATGTCATTTTTCAGACTCACTTATGTATGGAAAGGAAATCCATGTTCTTAACGGAAAAATGCTTTGGAAAGCAATACTGTATGGGATCCTTTCTTGCAGGTACGTCATCTGAGCTAGATGCTCAGCCTTCTTCTGTGATCAGGAGTGGTAGACCTTTCCAGAAAGAAACTCCTCTCCATCCCACCTCCAACCAGAGGACCTCTCACTTTCCACTGAATTTAAGGGGAGCTCAGTCTGCCAGCTTAGATCAGATGCCTAACTTCTAGGCAGTTAAAGTGAAGCAAGATAGTCCCACAGATAGTAGGTGGAATAAAAATACCTATGATGGAGATACTGAAGTTTTACAAGGAGATAGAAGCAAGCAGAGTGGGCTTGTGTAGGCAAGTATGTCGTTTATTCCAGATGGTGTTTTGCTTGAGTAAAAGCTGCAGATTCTCTTAAAGGCACTTCTGTTCCCCTCAATGTAGCATTTGAACAATTTGCAACTGATGTATTCATAAAATTTATAAAAGATTGCTAACAGAAGAATATATGGTGGATGTCATGAAGCACTGGTCTTGGCAGGACAGAAGATGAAGGAAGAGAAATTGCTGTAGCTGCATTAATAGCGAGAGGACTCAGGAACACATGTCAAGCTGCAGTGAGGGACCGCAGCTGGGAGCCCCTGAAGGAAGCAGTTAAATATACTCACTGGCCACAAATGCAGCTGCTTCTGGGACCAGTCTACATTCAAGAAAAGCCTCTAGTGAATGCACAGGACATTCTGGAGAAAATTCTTCAGTGTTTTGAGCACAGATTTCTGTAGAAATTATTCTATCAACGCCTACAATAATTCCTGTCTCAAAAGTGTGTGCATTTGTAGAAAGTGCCTGGGGAGCTTTTTAATTTGTTTTCCTGTTTAAACAAAATTCCTTACCCAGAACCATAAAAAAAGAGTTTAAGAAGGCAAATAAAAGAACATTCATGCACATGGATAGACAGATACACACACACACACACACTCTCTCTCTCTCTCTGTCCCCCCCCCAAAAGCATTTGTCCAACTAATATGTGATGTACCTTTTAAGTATTTTGTTCCCAGAAAAATCTAATGTCTTGAAAACCTTGTGTTCAGCTTCACTCTTGGGTTTCAAATGTGGGCAAGAGACTGTGGGAAATACCAAATTACATCATTCTCCTCCTCATTTCTTTCAAACAGTCCTTCATTTATTAGTGCTTTCCAACTACTTGCACATAAAGATAACACAGGAAAGAGAACTCCAAGACAGACATGGCAATCCTTCTATATTTCCATCCAAATTAGAGAATAAAATTAAACCAGGATCCTCCTTCCCAACTGAAAAACCTAGGTAAGCATATTAAAAAAAAAATTAGTTACAGAATTAAGAATCCACATTTCAATGTGCTTTCCCAGACAAAAAAAAAAAAAGGTGGTAGTAGAGTCAAATCTGAGATTTTCTGTTAATAACATTAAGGAACCAGATCACAACAATGCTGTAATTATACACAGAAATTGTGAATAAAGATTAAACATGTTAAATGAAGATTAGATGTGGTTTAAACTGAAACTCCAAATATAGTAAGGACTAGAGATGCATAATCATGGTTCCAAAACACAGTGTGAAGGAAAATCAGCTAGTTCAGAGATGAGCTCAAATACAGCTTTTGACTCAATAGCATGGCCTCGACAGCCTTATCTTTAACAATAAATTGCCTGGCTGTGATATAATGTGAGTATTTCTGCTGAAATCAGAGGCGCTCATTGACCTATGTGTTATGAGTCACTTCACCACTTTTGCTTCAGTTTTTCTGCTCATTCTTCATCTGTCTTGTTTTATACTCCAGACTAACCTTAGATTAGACTTTGTCTTGGTCATTGGTACTGGCACTGGTGTAATAAAGGATATAAATAATAAAACAATGCAGTTTATACACAAAATTACATTGTTTCAGGCCAACATGATCCACATGTACTTTAGACTGTTTATTATTAAAATGTGAGTAAAACTTTAGTTATCATGTTGTCACAGTTTCTTTTTTAAAAGAATCAACAGTAGAGTTTCTTTCTGTTATTTCTGGCAAACAAGGAACAAGTACGACTTGACTCCCTTACTCAGAAAAGCACAACATGAAGAACACGCTTTGCGATATAACGTTCCTAATGAGTTACTTGTGTCTTTGGCTGCCTCTACCAATGCAATCGTGGAAAACACTGGGTTATGTCCTTTTCCTGGCTCATCCAAAAGAAAACAAAACAGAATATTAAAGGTCCATGGTGCTGTAGTATGGTTTTATTTGTCCTAGGAAGTGTATATCAGGTACCCCTGTGAAGAGATATTGCTCTGTTCTCTTAAAGACAAAAAAAGCAGAGATGACTCCACTGTATGACTAAGAGCAGAGTTCTGAGGAGATACTTCAAACTCAATTTATAAAAGCTTTGCAGCTCAAAAGGTGACATTAAAGTTGAAAAGGATAAAAGAACCAGTATTTTAAATGAAAGTAAAAAAGGAAGAAGTGCCTTTGATACAAATAAGAGAATAACAGCAATTTCTGAAACAGTAATTCTATCCAGGTAAAGATATTTTAATGGTTATGGGTAATAACAGGTAGTTTGTAACCACAGAGTCAGTCAAGTGCGTATTAAATGGATCAAAATAAACCTCCAACAGTCACCTCTGTGTGTGACAACCAGAAAATAAACAGGATTAAAGTAGAGATTAAAATAAGGTTACAGGAAAAAAGAAGGCAGAAGAGCATTAATAATGAAGTAAAATAATAAAAGCTAAATAAGCTGAGAAGAAGGGTTGTCTTAGCTCTCAGTTTACATATTGCCCTCTTCTGTGAGTAAGAAAAAAGAGAAATAATGCAGTAATAACTTTTGCTAGACCTACCTTCCAGGCAACTTGTAGAGATACATTAAGCAATGTTCCTATGGTAGTTGAGGGTTGAAAGCACTATGTAAACATAAATTTTATACCACTAATCAAGTGGCTCAAATCAAACCTTTATATCCAGGCAGAAAAGCCACACGGCATTGCAGAAAAGGGGAAGATGATATTTAAGATAAGAGAAAAACTAGAGAAAAGGCAAAGCAGATGACAAGGGGCGGGGGGGAAGAGCTTTAAGTAGAATATAAAGACAAAAATTCTCTCATATAGAAGATATAATGGATGAAAAGAATGAGTGATAGATACTACTGTCACACTCTGCTTACCGCTGAGATTTACTCACTGAACTGAGGTGCCCCAGTCAGGATCCTCAGCTGGGATCCAGCCAGCCAAGGTGGCAACCTTAAATTATCAGTTACATACCAAAACCGTCCTTCTGAAATAAATGCCTGAGCTGTCTGACTGTGAGCAGGCAGGACTGAGTGCCTCCTCCAGAGGAAGAGCCAATCTGCCAGGGTCCATTTAAAATTTCAGCTGAAGCTTCATGCTTGCGGTGGGGGGCTGCTTTCCATTGTCATTTCCTAATTTAGCACGCCAATGAAGTGTCTGTAGCCTAAAGGTCCCAAGTCTGCAGCCTGAAATTAAATAATGTGGTTACTCTCCTTTTAAATTATTAAATTAACAAGCTGTGTAGGTGTTGTGTGCAAACAGAGTCATGGTTTTCCTCAGCGTCAGTGCCCTGTTTCAGACGCAGATATCAGACCTTGGATTTAGGGCTGGCTGGGAAGTGGGATTTTCCATCTGTGAGTGCCCATGTCAGTACCTTAACAGCAGAAACACAACTGGGGGAGGCCCAAGTTCAAGTCCACGCTTAATCTTGGCTGGAAATCCCTGGCCCATACAATAGACTTGAAACTGTCTTTTCTGTATTTTCAGGGAGTCCTTCAACTTGCATGCAAGTCCATTTGTTACTCTGAAGACGTACACATGCTTTTTCCTCTGTTCCATGTTAAAACAAAACTAACTGAAAGATTGTCGTGGTTTAACCCCAGCCAGCAACCAGGCACCACGCAGCCACTCACTCACTCACCCCCGCACCGAGCAGGATGGGGGAAAGAATTGGGAAAAAATAGTAAAACTTGTGGCTTGAGATGAGAACAGTTTAATAGGACAGAAAGGAAGAAAATAATAATGATAATAACAACAATAACAAAATTACAATAATAATAATAAAAGAATTGGAATATACAAAACAAGTGATGCACAATGCAATGTTATGCAAAGTGCTGCACTCGCTGACCAGTGCCCAGTTAGTTCCTAAGCAGCAATCCACACCCCCCCAGGCCAACTCCACCCAGTTTATATACTGGACATGACATCACATGGTATGGAATATCCCTTTGGCCAGTTTGGGTCAGCTGCCCTGGCTGTGTCCTGTGCCAACTTCTTGTGCCCCTCCAGCCTTCCTGCTGGCTGGGCATGAGAAACTGAAAAATCCTTGACTTAATATAAACATTACTAAGCAACAACTGAAAACGTCAGCGTGTTATCAACATTCTTCTCATACTGAACCCAAAACATAACACTATTCCAGCTACTAGAAAGAAAATTAACTCTATCGCAGCCAAAACCAAGACAAAGATCCTACTTCTGTTCTAATATAAGGTATAAACAATTTTGACAGTTTTAACCTGAAAGCTTAATTCTTTCCAAAAGATTCACCTACTCCTGAATATATTGGGGTTTTTCCCATTTTTTTAAATCCAGGAAAATGAAATCAGCAATGTGAGTGTGTGGGTGGTTTTGTTGCCACTATATGAAGGCCAACATGAGAAAAAATAGTATTTAAATGTTATTAAATTTTTTGTTTCTGGTCATTGTGGTCCACACTGAAATAATGCAGAATAGAAAATGTAATAGCTAGAAAAGTACAGTATCTGCATTTCTATATTCATTCAAAAGAGAAAGCAGAGGGAGAAGTTCTCTGTTAATAATCTGAATTGATATACTGAAGTGTGCATCACTGCAGGAGGGACAACTCTGTGTAGAAAAGGAAAATCTGCATGAACTCAGACTTCTCAGTGAGGGGATGTGGAGAATAACTGCAAACTGGCATAGCATCCTCTGCAACTTTCCAGACCAAAACATAGAGGTTATACGAGGAACACACTTTTATTCCAAGCAAAATAGAGCACAAATGATTGAGCCTTCATGGGATTTCTCATTTTGAAATAATTACTTCTTTTCTTAAATTGATTTATCTTAGTATGGACTCACATTGGCAGGGCCTTATTAAATCCCTGTGTACATTAGCTAAATCTCCACAGACAACAGAACTGCTTCTGTTTGACTGTTTCTGGGGCATGTTCCATAAAAAGAATGCATGAGATTGTTAATGTGACAGTCCTTCAAGGCAAAGTCTACTTCATCAGTCAAGAAGAAATCTTTGTGGAATACTACTAGAAGAGATGAATGTATTTTAATTTTACGAGACTTTCATTATGAAAGGAATTTGAATAATTTAATTTGAAAACATATTCTCAAGTGATTTTTTAAATAGTTTTAAATTTTATTTTTTGCTTTTTATTGTTGATTGCGACCTATAAGAATTATGAAAATAATTTTCCCCTACAGACTTCTTTCCCTTTTTCCCACATGACAAATTTTATTTCTTTTCCTCCTGTTGTTTCAATGCACTAGAAGTGATTATGATGACTTTTATTTAAACACAGTATCTCAAACCTATGTGCCTAGCACCTTATGTTGCCAAAATACTTTTGCTCTGAGAACAGCCAAAATAAAAGCATCATTTTAGTGCTAGCTGGTTGCTGTGACTCCTAGAGGAGAATCACAAAGACACTGATGTCTGCACTGTTTACACCAATCTAGTGCCCACTATTTGTATTGCTTTAGGCCAAAGCAGATGAGGAAGAGAGGGGCTTGCCTCTCTTGAAGCCCTCTGGAAACACCATGTTTAATTTATTTGGCTTAATGCAACAGCAGTAGTAGGATTTCTATCTGTAGGACACCACTAACACATGTTCAGTGAGGAACAGATAATGTGACATTATTGTGCCGTTCTTGTCGCTTGAGCTCCACATTTAGTCAGGATCAATCAGAGGCTGAGAGTCTGCAATGATGAATGCTGAAAAAATAGAGATTATACACCCCAATTTGGCCCCCAGGAATCTGTGCAACAATTTCTGAGATTCCAGTTTGACACTGTAACATGTTCAGCAGCAACATTTGGCATTTCTTTCTTTTCCTTCTTTTCCTCTTCCTCTTCCTCTTCCTCTTCCTCTTCCTTTTCCTTTTTCCTTTTTCCTTTTCTTCCTTCTCTTCTCTTCTCTTCTCTTTTCTTTTCTTTCTTTCATTGGAGGTTTTGTATTTGCCATTGGCTTTGTGCTTTGATCTGCTCCACAGTGTAGGTCAAAACACAAACCCTTGCCAGCACAGATGGTGAGACAGTGAACTGAAGTGCTGGAATAAGAGGTTGGATTGTGATGGGACTTTCTTATGCCTGAACTGCTACTGAAACTTTTCTTTTAGAGAAATTCTAACTATAGACTCAATTCTGCAGGTGGTCCTGACCTGCTGAGAAATGGAGACAATATTTTCAATGCAAAGACCTAACTGAGAGGTCAAAGTAAGTTTCTTTATGGTTATGGGTTATAAGCAAGCTCCTTAAACCTTCTGCATTATTGACTTTTCCAAATAAAATGTCCAGCAGTCTTGAACTGGAGGCGAGTGTCCAGTTTCCTTTATGTTTTTTTAATAACGTGATGCTATAAAATCCTTGTTTCCTCAGATGAACTACACCTTTCTGTTGAATTCCTGTCAAGAAAATGTTGAAAGGTGTTGACAGCCCATCAGAGAAGGCTGTAATGGGAGAGGGAGCTTCTTCACTCATCGACTACTTGAAATGGACATCATACCCAATAACTTTTTCAGTCTGTACAGAGAATATAGATTAAATTTTGGGTACTACAGAACTCTGAGAAGTAGAGGTTTAAACAATGAGGTGGATTTTAGAAGATTCATGTCATTCAACAGTAACTGGAAACCATTTTCCCATTTTAAAACAGATTTGTCTTGAAATGTTTTTCCTCACAGAAGTCACAGTTACGTATAATCTTAACTTTTGTCAAGAAACCCATTATTGCTTTATAGGCAAAGACAGATGAGATGGCTCTTTTATTGTTTTAACGCATTCAGTAGATCTCACACTATTACAGCCATTAGAGCAACATAAATAGTATAGGAGTTTATCATTGATTCTAATGTACTTCAGATCTGGTGAACCAAGAGCATGACACTGCCACTTTTGAACAACATTCGGTCAGAGGTGTATTTGTAGTTTGAAATTATTTGCATCACAGCTTACTTTGATTTAATAATTTTATACGTTTATGCAGTGTGCCATAGAATGACATGAAGATGTGTTAATCCATAGAGTCTGTTCCAAGTGTCTTAATTATCCAGTTTTATTGTTAATATCTGGTATCTGCATAAATTCATCTTGTAGTATAAATCTGCAACGTTCAGTAATGCCCTCAAAATTACTTCTGATCTGTAAATGTTTTCAGTTAGAAAAAACCTTGGCAATTTCTTTACTTAAGTCAAGCTTTAAAAAGTGTGCTTCATTAAAACAAAAGTTTTCAAAGATTTATGTCCTGGAGGATTCCTTTTTGCAAAATCCATAGCTCTTAGGACAATGCATTATTCTCAGATCCATGCCTATGGGTGTTGGCTTGCGGGGGGGGGGGGGGGGGGCAGGAAGAGAAATAACTAACCACTGACTAAGAACTAAGTGTTTCCTATTTTCCCAAACTATATCTAACAGCTTTTTCATTCCCTCAGCTCTCTATTCTTTTGTTCTTTTATATCTAAGTTGCCCTCCAATTCCAGCAACTCATAAAAATACTTTGGGGTTCCATGGGACATACTCAGTTTGTAAAGTTTCTCCCTTGTGTAAGTATTTGTTGGATTTCTTGCCTTGGTCTCCAATCTCTATTGTTAGAGAAGTAGGTAAAGGCAATGCAGTAGTAGTAGTACTGAAGGTGATTTTGACAGAAAGCCCATGAAAGCTTAGCCAGTTAAGTGAGAATTTGTAAAAATCGAAAAAGTGGGAATTATCACACAAAGCTGAACTGGTTGTGGCAATCCTGTTTCTTACAGCTTCTACATTTTCCCTGTGATTTTTATGTAGCTTTATGCTCTCTGCGCTGAGCACTTAACAACCACAGTAGGAGAAGATACCACTTGATGTCTTAGTTCCTTCCAGCATAGTTCCTAAGCCCCAGCCTTGCCTTTCTGGGACATCACTCTTTAGTGTGGAAAGAAAGAAACAGAATAATGAAGAATAGAAAAAACTTCATTTCTTTGTGTATTGTGTCTCCTTTTATTCTGTATTTTTCCACTTTCTCTTCTTCCTTATGTCTATGTCTTTTGCACCTGTGTACAGGATTCCCACAGAGTTAGAACAGGCAACAGAAAAAAATCAAGTGTCTTCTGCCACCACTGTTGTGGAAACGCTGTCTACAGGAGGGAAAAGAAAAAAAAAAAAATACTGACAAGGGTATTTATTGGTAGAGGAATCTTCCTGAACTGAACTGAACATTTCTTCTATTTCAGACAAAAAACATTTTACCCATAAAGCTGCCAGCTTTCCAGCCTAGGTTTATGGAGTCCAGAACCAAAAGGTTTTAAGGAGAGATAGAGGACATTTTTTTTCTTGGACTTATTCCTCTCTGACTGAAATAGGCCGACTCCTTCGTGACTGAATAAACTGAGGTACTTGAAGATTTGCAGAACTTCTACTAAAATCACTTTCCCAAGTGTAAGCCAACATCAAGGCATCATGTTTTTGAATTAGTTACAGTATCAAAGAGTTTCTCAACATGACTCTGTTATGCTGTTTTCCAGATGGGATGGAGTTCTGTGAAATCTCTGTTCTTACTGTGCCACTAATCTTGCCTCATGACTCAGAGGCTGAAAGCCCTAAATAATATTGATAATCCTCTGTAGTCTCTTTTCAGTCTTAGCAATGCCTTTCCTCTAATGAAACAAGTTATATGCTTTGCAGGAGAGATCCCATGATTATTTTTGATACTAAGCCTTCACTCCATGCTTACTGACACTGTAAGTTGTTCTTCTGATTTGTATTATAGGAAAGGATTTAGAAATCCAGACTTTGCATACATTATATGATCTGTATATAATGAAAAGTATAACTTTCAGTAACCACAGAATATTTGTCATGTAAGCCTAGCTGGTTTCTCTGTGAAGGACATGAGGAATTCATGGCTTGGTCAGAGGCACCTACCTTTAGGTGTCTACATATGAGCTTGGAAATAGATACCTAAGGTGTCCCTATAGTCAACAAAGATCTTCCTAAACATAGGTGGTTACTGCCATCTGAGATACCAAAAGACAACCAGGATATCTGTAGATGCTTGGCAGATGGGACACATGACCTTAAGGAGACACATAGCCTCAGAGGCAGCAACTGGAGGCTAGGCAACATACCTACACTGAATACACTGAAGTGATCTCAGTGAGACCACAGACACTTACCTGATATACAGGCACCTACACATAAACTCTAAGATAACTTACTCCCAAACTGATTCCCATCCCAGACCACCTTTGGCTCTGTTCAATCATTTTAGTGCCATTTCAGAAGGCTGGTGTCTAGCTGCTGCTGAAGCAAGGCATGGATCCTGCTGGTCCTGTGTCACAACTGCCAGCTCTTCACAGGTGTCTCAGGTACCCCAGATGTATTTCAGATACCTATGCATGACAGTGGAGTCAAGCCCATCATGTGTGTGCCGGGCAGTGCTTGTGTACAGTGTGGGTCCAGCGGCATTGCTCTAGCATCTGTAGAAGGCAAAAAGATGCTCTATTAAGGCTTGTGCAGAGAGTAATTAAGGAAATGCTAAACTTTGTGTGTGTTAGTTAAAAATTAAATTTACTATCACTGTGCATATAGTGTTATACATTATAGTGCAAAACAGCTTTTCTAATTAATATGCTGAAAAGTTAATTATCTGCTGTGCATTTTCTATGTGGCTGTGATCTACAGACCCCAGTGAAGAAGGCAGGATGCTCCTGTGCTCCTACTCAAGTGTGCTGGCAGTAGCTGTTCTCTACCTTTTGATAAAAACCATGAAAAAAACCCACACTGAAGATGCACACACACACACTCACATGCGCACATGCTCAAGCACAAGTGCCATCCAGCTGGGGATGGATCAGACTTTATTTTACTTCCCTAATTCAGTGAAGATTTAATTTGTGTCTTCTTTTTTTGTGACTCAAGTTGTGTAAAGAAGTAACTGTGTAAACAACAATCAGTGACAGAAATAACTTTCATGACACATGGAACATGGTAAAGAGTAGTACACATTTTTAAAAGCATGTGCATTTGTTTTATCTTGAGTTTCTCCTCAGCAATAGTAAAGAAAAACTCAGTTCTCTTCTAGAAGCTCATTGAAATAATTTTCCTTTTTTCCTTTTTTTTTTTTTTTTTAGAGATTAAGGCAGCAAAAACATTAACTTTCCACACTAGCTAGCAAGAAGCTCATAAAAAAGTCTAAATATCTATTGACCCTATGGTCTCAGAGCTGCAAATAGTCTGTACATAATAAAATTGCACTACAAAAGCTATTTTTGTTTTGAAAAAACTCTTTATGTATGTATAAATTATTTATATTAGTAGCTGCAGTTTAGGGTAATGAATATTCATATCTTCAGTAATGCTAAAGCTGGGTAAAGTGGAAACATCTATTTGGTTCCATAAAATACACGCTCAAAGGATATCTATCAGGTGACATTGTCCAAAGGACTTTCTAAGTTCTTTTAGGTCATGGAAGAAGTTCAGCCCTATGAACTTAAAGTGGATGGAGTCTCATAAATAGGACCTACATAGGACATGGAAGGAACCTAAGGAAGAGAAGTATCATTCAAGAAAGCTGGACACCCGTATCCATTAGAGGGACATTCAGCTAAACTAACAGGTTTAGGGGTTGGTGTCTACTCTAAAGTAGCTGTCTGGCTTTACTCTTTCCTCTTGTCAAAGATAAGTTGCTAAGATGAATGACTGAATTTCTGTCTGGAGGTGCTCGCAGACACCTTGCTCTATTGCAGACATTATCATTGCAAGGCATTCTGACTTTAAGGCTGTCAGAGCAACCCAATATTTAAAGAATCTCAATGCACCCAAAAGGGCTGGTCATCAAGTCCATACCAAGACTGAATTGCTGCGGCACCTCATAGTGAGTCCCTGAGACCTGGTGCCCTCTCTTTATTGTCCCTGTAGGGTTCCTAGCTGATGCATGGGTGCACAACATTTTAAAAAGCATGGGTACTTGTTCCCAGCCACCTTCCAGCTGGGTGAGGGATGGGACTTAAGCAAGGACTGAGCCTGGTCCTCCTGGAGCAGACCATTGACAGCCCAGCTGTCCCTGGGGTTTTTACACTGTTGTATGCATAAACAAGAAACTGAACTTTCCCAAGCTATCAGCATGGCATCATTCACAAGCAGATGGACCCTGTAAGGTACCAGATGCCACCATGGAAGCGATGAGCATGTCTTTGTTTGTGAAAAGAAGGATCGCTGACAATGTCCCATACTTTCTGGGAAGATTCATATCTTTAGAACTTCATAAGTGCACCCACATTCACTGGTGGGGGGGTTGAGCTTGTAATTTTATAAGGGATACCTGTTTCCATCACTTCCTTTAGAAGAAAACAGGTTACTGCTCTTCTGCTTCTAGAAAATGTGGGCAACTATGCACAGAATACAGCTAATTTGCTATATGGACTGTATTCATTCTGCACCTTTAACAGGCCAGCTTAATTTGATGAGGGATAAATAGCATAATTAATTAGTGACTGTTTCTACCCATAAAACTAAACGATTGGTTTCAGACCACCATAGACTGCAATGCTTTTGAAGGACTTATGCAGTATTTAAGTGCTAATGTGCTGTTCAAACTGGCTATAGTTCAGGGCTGTCTGAACCCAAATCTTGAAGTGCAGTCATGCCTCTATTTTGTATGAAATGTTTTCTAGGTGCTTAACCTGATTCTCTCTTGCATGTTTAGAAGTGTAAGAAGTACCTCAGTTCAAACACCTTTTACACCTCACCTTTACAAAAACCATAAAATCAGTGGAAAAAGGCCCAGAAGCTGAGACTTCTCCTCCCGGTGGGACTGTCCCTGTAAGTGGGGAGACTACTGATGCAGGTTCCTCCTTTCACATGTTTTCTCTCTAGCCTCACTCATTTATTTCTGTGTGGAAGTCTGGCTTCATCATGGACAAAGAGTGGCCCCCTGACCCGTGCTGAGAAGGTGACCATTTCAGATGCTTACCTGTGATTCTCCCCCAGACATGAGAAACAAGTCTCAGCCAATGCTTCATCAAAAATTGTATATTTCTACAGAAAAATTTTTGGCTTACATTAACCAGCATTTTCCAGAAAAAAAGATGTTTTGCTGAAAGTTTCTCATCTCACTCTAATAGCAATATTGTATAAATTACAAGGCTACAGGCCAAATGCCTGCCACAGCAGGATTTATATCTCTGTATACTCTCCTGCTCTTTGTCCAATGTAGTCCTAGAAATCAGATTTCCCACAGTTGTCTTTGAGATCGCTCCTGTCTTGCAGACTTCACTCATTTTCAGCTCCTCATTCCAAAATTTATCTTTTCTTAATTTTATCCCATTACTTCATTTGTAACCATTACACAGGTTCATACCTAATGGTTAGAATGTCAATGCAATATCATGCTGGTAAGATTGACAGTATCAGGGCGCATTACTCCTTTCTGAATGTCTTCCTCTACCCTTTGTGAAAATTAATTTATGGCTGATTGGGGATGTCAGGCTCTGCAGCAGTTCCACACAGCTACATCGTGTTCTGACTCCTGGCCGGCTTGGCTTATTAAAGCCTTTTAAAAAACTTGGCATCAACCTGTACTGGAGCTGTGAATCGCTCTGTTGTAGCAAAATAGTCTTTCTGTCAATTCTGTTGATTTTGAAATGAGACCGGTCTGATCAGACTTTTCACATATGGAGGTGCACAGCTGGTTCTGTTGCTTTCAAATGCATCCAGAAATATGTCCACTGGGGCTTCATGGGGCTGAAAGGAAAATGTTATCTCATGAAACAATTTTACCTTCTGAGGTGAGATGTATCAGCTGGTAGTGACAGCGCTGCAGAAAAAACAGAGGTAAAATATGCTACAAAGATTTTCAGCATATTCATGTTTAATTACAGTAGAGATACTATGTCCTTTGGGGAAAAAAAAAAAAAGAATAAAAACTGAGGAATGAATGAATTCACCTTGTTTTCGAACCTTTAAAAGGAAATCACTGTGAACTGGTAAAAGAAGCTCAACCAGTATTTTTGTTACTTCAAATGTTCTTCCACTTTCTGCTCTGCGTGGATGACAGATGATGCTGGATCTGCTCCCTGCCTTATTAATTGCAGGGTTATGATTTAAGCACAGTAGCTTTATCTTCTACTGTTGTGTCACAGTGTAGGCTGAGGTTATTTTCCAAGGGAGCAGATATATGGGTGAGCGTGTATACGTGTACTGGCATGATGTCCATAGTAGGGGTGTTAAGGTTGTCTCTTGTACATCTTAATTCACTAATATCTCAGCTTTAGGTAACATATTCCAAATACTCAGGACCAGAATCTTTCTTCAGCACTTGGGACCAGGGCCTTGGCAGGCAGCTAAATGCTGAGTGGTTATGAAAAGGGTATTAAAAAAAAAACAAAACAAAAAAAACCAAGGAAAAAGAAAAAAATTACCCCTAACATTTCTTGAGCAGGACGATCTGCTGCTATTCATGCTGTGTTCATGTGAAATGCCTGCTGGTGGTTCCACGTATAGCAAGAGAGGATTATTTGACCAAAGGTAGTCCTTGTTGTTTAGAGAGAGACAGGTATTTCTAAGCAGACATTGTGTGATTCTTGATGTTACACTGAAAGACCTTGAGCTCAAGTCACTGAAAGGCATGCCCATGTAGATATAGCCAAGTACTCTTTGAGGAATGAAATGCTTTCCTTATCTGTGCTTTTCCAACAACTGCTTTGCTGTTTTGAGTTGTCAGGGAATAGAACTGCATGTAGAGATACACAGTGCAGGCACACCATGGAATAATACATTTTTTGTCCTCTTTATTCCCTTCACTTTTTGAGGATAAAGAAAATTTCCATAAAAGAATGCAGATTTGTAGTCTTTCTGTAGTTCCATCAAACAGAGAACACAAGTGAGGAAAGGTTTGCCCCACCATTTAAAATGCTCTACATACACCTCTGTAATTGTTTATATTCTTTTTTTCTCAAAACCATTGAAAAGGAGTTGGTAGACAGGTATGTCTAATCCCTGTGGGGTCATATCGTTGTCTTAATTTAGGAGTAAAATTAAACTCTTGCTTGATTAGTGATTCTCTGGGAATCTTTAACTTGAAGAATTGCTAATATAATTCTCAACTTTGACACGTCTGCCAATAAAGTATGGACACACAGTTTTCAGAGTACCCACAGGGTCACTGATATGCTCTAATATATATAAGGGTTTTTTTTTTTTTCAGAAGACATGAGATATTTATTCCAAGTGTGGTGGAGGGGAGGAGACCTATTATTGTTTGAATTCTTAAAAATAATATATTGTCCTTCAGTACATTGCAGGAATATTGGTAAACATTATACTACAACTCAGGCAATATGCAGGTTACCAAGACAAAATTGAATTCTGCTTCATAATTAGGGCCCACATCCCAGGGTTTAGCTTACACATACTTTGCTCAATTTCCTCTGAAGGAGGAGATTCTCATTGTCTAACTCCTACAGGATGAATGGCTTGTTGTGGTGCAGTTTGACAGATCCCTCACTCAACCTCTTACCTGTAGCAGTACAAGAAATGTTTTGAAGTTTAATATGGAGGTGGCAAGTACACATTAATGAAGTCATATGCCAGTATGTCAGAGAAGCATGACAGCTTACAGACTACTCGCTTTCCACAGGAAGGTCTTCTTCATAAAGCCAGAGCCAGCCTAGCTTGCCTTTCTCTGACACAGGTTTTGCCTTCCTCCTTGGCCTCCCAGAGACATTTGTCCTGCAGGCAGATGTTGCCAGCTCTTCTGTTGCTTTGGGAAGCAAAGGAAGGTGTATGGCTGGGAGAGGAAAAGCAGACTTCAGAAGGGACCCGCCTAGAAGAGGCTGGAGTGGAAAGCCAGCTTCCAGGCCCTCTGGCATCCCTGCTTGCACAGAATAGCAAGTTTCTTCTTGTTCTTGGAGCTCTCATTTTTGGTGTTTCAGGGCTGATTTAAGAGACTGAGGAGTTTCTTTTTCATGCGGATGACAGATGGGTGGTGGCAAACAGGTTGTAATGGAAGAAAAACATGACAAATGAGGCAGCTAACTTTGTTCTCTAAAACTCTCCTTAGCATCTAAAAAGCACAGCAATTCAGAGAGAGAATGTAATGTAGTTCCTAGTATATCAGTGGAGAAAGTACATAATAAAGCTATGGATCTGACTGGAAAGGGGCAATTTCACTTCACAGTAAGTTCTGAAATTTCAGAACAAAATGAATAAAGCTTACAAAGTCAAGCTGTCTATCCTTTTGTTTAATCTTCATTTGTCTATTAATCTGTTACTTTACTGATAGCTTTTGAGGTAATAGGCCAATTTCAAACAAATTTAAGTTAAGGTATCAAAACCGTGACATTACATTATGTTGAGCTGGATAATGGAAAGAGTCCTTACAGGTAACAGCAGTTAACATATCACTTTTCATCTACTTAGAAGGTCAAATTGCTTTGCATCTACTGCATGCAGCACTTGTATGCATTTAAACCAGTGAAAACATCTTTTGCCTCTTGTTTCATCCCAGAGGCAGGAGAGAAAAAGGTCAGGAAACAAAGGATACAAGCTCATAGCAACCCTAGCTGCATCAATTTGCAGTTCATGGAACAACTTGTTTCCTGTGCATTAAAATGAAAAATGAAATCTTTTGGGTTTGGAATGCACAAACACCTATATGACACACGTGTATGTTCCAGGAATAAGAACATAAGAAGAACTGTACTGAACGAGATCAAATGTCCAGTTAGGACTAGTGAGGCTAGTACTCTGTTTCCAGCAGTGATGCGTGGCAGGTGTCTAATGAAGAATACAGGAAAGGGGCAGGATATAGTGATACCGATAGTAATACAATGGTAGTTCACCAGAGCTCTCTTCCTTCCTCCAAGGGCTGATGGTTCCCAGGTGACATCAAGGGGATCTCTGCATTTAGCAGCTCTTGGTGGATTCCTCTCTTTGCTTTCTCAGTTTGCTTCTTGGTCTCACACAGAAGTTTACATCCAGGCCATACAACAAAGAGGTCCACAAGGTAACTGTGTGCTGTATGAAAAAGTGTATCGTCTCATTTCTTTCAAATCTGCCACCTGCTGACTTCAGTTAATGCCTCCTAGTGCTTGTACAGAAGGGTAGTATAAACAACAATTCCTCATTGGCTTTTCCAATCTACGCATTATTTTCCAGACTGTTCTGGTATTGCTCTTTAAGTTCTCTCTTCCCTGTAGACTCCTGGTACTTGAATAGAAGCCATTTCATATCTTTCATCACTCTGTGTACTTTTGACTGTTGCTTTACTGGTTTGGGATTGTTTGGCACTAGAGGTGCATATTAGGTATATAATGAAGGCACAACATGGAATAATGAAATTTTTTGTCTTCTGTGTTCTGTTTGCTATTTAGTCCTGGGACAATGTGGAATTTAAACATCTTTCTCCCCTGCCCTGGATTGGTATGGATTATTCATACCCCTATACTATAAAGCCAGTCTTTCTCATGCTAAAGAACCTTTTCCAATAGATCTTATGTTTAACCAAAAAATAATTTGGAAAAGAATGTCCCAATCAGTTCTAGTTCTGAAAAGTTTGAAGACCTTTTCTTTATTCAGGGGAGGACATAGTCTGGGAAATGCAAATGCATTAGACTCCAGGAATTCTTTGAATTTAATTTTAGTTTAGTTACTGGCTTTACAATTTCAGTTTATTACAAAAACAGGAGTTTACATAAGGAGTGGTGAGCCTGGCTTTTCTGTGGGACCATGCTCTTCTCAGTCCTACTTCCTCCACTAACCCACAAATATACAGTGAAGGCAGCAGTTATACTTTCTTTGTTGTAGACAACATTTTTTTTTTTTTAATTTAGACTTTTTATTTTTGCAACAATCTCTATGGCAGAACGTTGGCTAACCCAGTGTTCAGTGATATATCTTAAAATTACTTAGAGATTAATACAAATTGAGAAAAAGCTCTATACAAGCATCTGTAGCCAAATATATAGACTCAACTATGCTGTTTGGAAATTCCTTTATGTATTCTTTCAGTCAGCTCTTAGGAAATGATACAATACCATAGCTATCCAGTCTGGATGAATTAAATAACTGAAACAGCAAGCTGCAGCAGTGCAGCCAATATCTAAAATTCCAGGATGTTTTTCTAAACAGAACAGAACAGCTATGTATAAATTTCTTTTAAAACAATTTAAAAATCATTAACATAAATGTCAATGCTGAGTTTTAATTTCACTCATAGTCCAGGCATGACAAGAGTGCCTGGAGGATTAAATTCTATGGACAGTGGATTGCAGTTCTAGTTTATTTTGACTAGCAAACCAGAAAACAGAAACCACTGACTAAAATTTAGACAAGTGCCAACTACACATTAAAGTTTTAGGCGTAGAAACCTGCTTACTAAAGATGGGTAAGGACTAATAAACCCCTTTTTACAAGACACATCCTTCTTATTGGTCTCTGAACAACAGTTTTACATAATTCACCATTATGTCATTTTAAAGAGTTAGAATTTAAAGGATAAGAAAATGTTTTGCTTTCAGAATGAGGCGCATTTCTTTCTTCAGTGCTTTTAGAGAACAACAGATTTTTTAATTAATTATTTACAAACTATTTATGAGCCAGGATTTGCAAGCCTTAAATGGTTAGAAAACACTGTTGAACAACTTCTTTTACCCCCTTCTGGTATTTTCATGGGATGGATAGTACAGACAGACCCATGCAAGGTGCTTTGTTTCTCATAATGCCTGTCAGTTCTTTTGAATTTGATCTAACTTCAGAATGAGAAAATCAGGGAGTCACTGAAAAAGATGCAAGTGATTTTTTTTGCCTCTCTCACCTTATCTGTACATTTACTGACTGGCAGAATATATCTGGAAGGCTGTTGTTGATAGAAAATACACAGTGTAATCTTAAAAATAACCCGCTGATTTTAATTTCAGTATGGTTTGCATCCTGACAAAATGTACCAAAGCTTTTTTCTCTTGAGCCACCATTATGTTCTAAGAGTTCACTAAGTGCATGCAACTAGTTATTATTCCCTGTACTGAGGAGATAGTCTGCAAAACATATATTACTGAGTTCCATCTACACACTCTGCAAATCTCAAAGGCATTTTTCAGAGGCACCAAGGTGGCATTGAGAAGATACTCTGACACAACATAAGGCGTGATGCCTGCTCATTACCTCTGAACATTGTCCTGTGTGTGTTAAAACAAAGAAACAAACAAAATTGTATTCATATCCAGATTTCCACTGAAAAATTGACAAACATTTCATAGAATCATTGAAAATCTTAGACTGCATCCTCCAAGTTCCTGTTCAAGGTCAGACTTGTTTCAAAATTAGATAAGGTTGATAAGGCCTTGGCAATGTTTTGAACATCTCCAAGGATGGAGATTCCTAGACCTCTCTTGGAAGCCTGTTCTAGTGCTTAACCCTGCTCACTGTGAATATTTTTTCCACAAGTCCAATTTTTGTTGGTATCACATCTAAGAGTTACTTCTTGTACTTTTGCTGGGCACCTCCTAAACGTCTGGCTCTATCTTCTTTGTAACTCTCCTTCAGGTACTGGAAAACTGCAGTTAGATCCCTTCTCATGCAATGTTTCTTTGGGTTTAATAGACCCAGTTTCCTTAGCATCTCTTTATTGCATGGAGACAAGGGGGTCCAGGCCCCAAGTTATTTCCCCGCTTTGTTGATCCTTCTTCTTTACTGGGACATTCAAAACTGGACACAATACTCAGATGTGGTCTCAGAAGTGCCAAACAGGGGGAAGTAATAACTTTCCTTGCCCTGCTGGTTACAGTCTAGCCAATATAGTGCTGGATGTGGTTGGCCGCCTTTGCTGGTAGGGCACACTGTTGTTCAACCTCCTGTCTACCAGGACTGTCTAGTCCTTTTCTTTGGAGCTGCTTTTAACCAATAAGTCTCCATCCTAAAACATTGCACAGAATTATTCTATCTCAGACGCAGGACTTGTCATTTGCCTTTGAACTTAAATTCCTGTGAGCCCATTCTTTCATCTTTTTGAGGGCCCTTTGATGGCAAGCCTCCCCTCCAGCATTTCCACTGTTCCCTGCAGTTTGGTGTCTTGCAGACTTGCTAAGAGTGTACTCTGTCCAATGGTCCAAGTCATCAATGAAGGTGTTAAACACTACCAGCCCTTGAGGAATGCCAGTCATAACTGCTAACCAGTTGGTGGTTGAACTAACTACCCTTTAAGCCACGGTCCACTGTATTTTACCCATTTTGTAGATTACCCATTCAGTCCATATTTTGATAGGCTGGCTACAGGGTTGCTATGAGGCAATATGTCAAAAGCCTTGCTAAGGTCAAGACAAACAGCATCTACTGCTCTGCCTTTGTCTCCTGAGCCAATCACTTCATCTCAGATCTGCCCTTTGTAAATCCACTTCTCCAAATATTATGCAGTATTTCTGTCCTCTGGATTTTCCTATGATAGACCCTGGGTGTCTCTGAGCCAAGTGAAACAATGATGCCTACATATCCCCAACAGAAACTAACAGTTGAAAATGTCAATTTTTGCATCTTTATTTTTTAAAAATCATCCATCCCATCAGAAAATAGTATTTACAGTGTGATGATATCAAATACTACAGCATGACTATGCAGAAGAAGTAGTATTAGCCTATGAAAGTGCAATGGATTTTCTTCTATCCTTGTCCAGCGCACACTGGCAGAGGAATGAAATCTTGTCTCATGTGACCTGAAAATATATCAGTTTTATGCCTAACCATAATCTACACACACACAATTCCAGGAATAACGATTCTAATAAATCTACCCTCCATTAATAAGTGATGAAGGTTGCTTTCATATTATATCTGATATAACTCTTTCCTGAAAGTAAATACAACCCTTCCCATCCTGCTGCCGCCTTCCATCTGTGTTGCCAGTGAACTGTTCTGAAGTTGTTACATGGCACTGCTAGTACCAGCAGGATTTGTAGAATGAATGAAGGCAGGTTTTAAGTAATCCACATGGACTTGAATGTCCTTGCTTTTCTTGTTATTGCTGTTGGGTTTTAATCATCCATTCCACAGGCAATTCTAGATCCTATAGCCATTTGTAAATCTCACAAAAATACTTCACAAGTTCATTCAGAGAAGACAGATACTGGGGGGGTGGGGGGGTGGGGAGGGGGGGGTGGAGAAAGAAAGAAAAAGTCCTAGAAGTTCCTAAAGTTCATTCCTCACCTATCTGGAAAGGATTCGTATCTTTTTTTTTCCTTTTTTTTCCACTTTATTTTAAGATGTTTTTGCCAATGGGTCATCCATCAGTTATTTTATAATCTAACATTTCTGCATCAGCAATTTTCTCCTAGTTTTCAGCCAGCATTTAGTTTGTCATTATTTCATTTACTTGTTTCTAGGTCCACCACATGAATCACTGAGAAAACTGAGCTCCACCTTAGAAACACACCTACAGAGACATCCATATTAAACTGATGTTTAGATTGAACATCAGTTCTCCTCTATAAATTCAACCATTCTCTTCCTACTTTTTTCTCCTGAATTCTTTCCAAGTAGGCCATATCTATTAAGAGGTACTTAAGCAAGGATACTGAACACTTTCTAGAAGGAGACAAGTTCACAAATCTGGTGAACCATGAGGTTAATTTAAAGCCTTTGTGCCCTTCATAGTTCAATGCAGATCTCTTGAAGCATCATAAACACCATCAAAAAAAGTTCTCTGCTAACACCCTATTTGCAGGTCTGTGTACCTGCTTTCTACATTTTTCTCTGGTTTTGGATGGAATTGTTTTTGACAGCCTACTCATCAGGATGATTAGCAGCACATATGAAGCAGTAGCAAACCACCAGCTCTTAACTTTTATTAAGAAAATAAATTACCCTAGAAGGTAGGTTAGCATATACTGATAGAAAACATCAATCATAGTTTGTTCAGGGGAAGATGAGTGAGACACAGTGGAGTATTTTGTGACGAGGAGAAATGGAGGTTGATAAGATTTGTTTGATGCTTCTAGGAAGAGAAGAATCCTGAGTGCAGCTATAGCCGAGATCTGTGAATTATGTGAGTTTCCTACTCTATTGCTTCCAGAGGGAAAATGAAGAAATGAAGAGGAGAAAAGTCAAGGTCCCACAAAATGCTGAGAGTAGAGTTCACACCATAAACCACTGTGAATTGTAATTGCAACCTAAGAGTCCAGTACACAGATCTTCCACCAGCTATGTGACTGGTCAGGATTTCTGGCAAGAATGGAATAATTCAAATTGTTTCTGCTCTGAGATGCCTCTTTGCACATGCAGTCCATCTGCCTTAACTCTGCCCATTTTACCAGGAGTAAAAAACTCTTCATTTTGCAAGTTTATTGTCCCATGTGTGCAGTGAGTTTGGTGGGTCTCAGTTCTGACTTACTCCTTGCAAAAACAACATACTGGATTTGCATTATTTACCAAACCGCAGTGAGGACAGCAACTGCATGGGCCAAGAAGACTAACAAAACTTCTATGTTCCCACAGATCAGGACTGAGTCATGGTGATGGGACAGTATCTATAAGAAGTTAGCTTTGGTGCTGCATTATAGATAAACACTAAGTTTCATTTTCCAAGTATCACTCTCGCATCTCCCTCTAGTACTAAAGTCACACAAGACTTCAGAGATAAATGTGATTGCCTCATGCACTTTTATATGCAAAATTCATTCAGTATAACATATCACACAAGACATTCCACAAAATTAAATGGCTGTATTAAATGGTTCAGTGATCCTTGTGGAAAATTCCTAGCAAGATCCTGAATTGTTTAAGGTTTAATTCTATCAGTTATAAGACTGTTTCACTTTTTATCTTGATGGAAATGTTATTTTAGAAACAGGAAGGATAATACATCAAAGCTATGGTTCCACCTTTTCTAGTAAGATCATAAATGTCCTGTTTGTTTCCTGCTCCCTTTCAAATAATCACAGCATACTTTGCTTGCCTAGTATTTTTAAAATGGTGTATTGGAAACTTGATATTCAAGAAATTGTCCCCAGAATGACAGGCTGGCTTTGAATATGTTTTGTTTCATCAACATTCAGTGAGAGAAAGAGGAAGAAGTCTTTGCACAAACACAGATCAGGAGAATAGATAAAAGGAGAGCTGTAGGAAAAGAAGGAGTTTGTAAGTGCACTGTGAATACAGACAGCGCTCACCTTCCTTTCTTGTCAAATAGAGCAGAATAAGAAATAATTGGCTTACTTTGTATGAGAAAAAAAGACAGGTTCAATATTAAGAAATTCTCACAAGCCTACGAATGGTTAGATAATGGAGGCAGCTGCTGTGGGAAGCTGCAGAATCAATATTATCGGAAAAGTTCAAAGTAACATTTAACACTCTGCTATCTTTGATGGGTTGGAAGAAATCAAACTGCCTCTGCCTGTCTGGGAATTGAATGCTAATAATATCATTAGTTTTCAAATGCTAAGGATGGAAACAGTACAATACAGATGAGCAATGATCAACTTTCCCTCAGAAAACCTCAGAGTGCCCAATTTGCAGTCAGTGCCAAGAAGCCTGATAAAATGCACAGAGCTCCTGCTAAAACGCACAGACCTCAGGGCAGGATGATGAAAAAGAGGCTGGAAGAGGAAGGGTCAAACTACAGGGAACAATACATAACAAAAGGCAGCACGGGATACAGAGAAGAAGGAGAAAAGGGAGAACAAGATTGCATGAAACAAGGCAGTGTTGCTTTACTGGAGTTCATATTAATTTCTGCATCATTTGCCTTGTTCTTGAACATTTTTTATATTAATATGGTGCTATATCACAGCTGAGATGGGCTTATATAGCATCTGGAAGCGGTCAATTTTGGAGAAGATAATGGCATACTTGTGTGGGGATAGGGTTCACACAAATGAAATGAGATACAAAATGTGCAGTGGGGCTGCAGGATTGATGAGAGGAAATAGTTGTGTCCAAACTAAAGGACTCCTTTCAAACCCCAAATTCCTATGCCAAAAAACACTGAATGGTGTTTGTGGCACAGCTGTACCACAAATGCATTAAACAACATTAAACAAGGTTCTTATCTGAACAAGGCAAATCTCACAACATTAGGGAAAGACCACACAGTTGTCTCATGAAGTAAGGCCTTGAAAAATGCAAGTCTTTCCAAACTGAGGTCAGCTGAACTAAAATTCCAGCAACAGATTGCTTTTATTACATTGCACTTTAAGAGAAATGCACTGGGAAACCTGACAGACAGTCTGTAGCATCCTGGGTACAGACTGGATACTTCACATCTGACAATACTTTCATGACCTTTTGAGAGAGACATAGAAAACACGTTAGAAGACAGGCCTTTGTGAAATGGGTCAGGCTTGGGGTAAAAACATTGTTCCAAAACCTTTATACCACCCCATATCTCTTCCTTTATTGTTTTTGATTTGTGTATGTTCTCTGATATTTGATCCAGGCACAAAGTCTTGGTATTCCACATGGCTTTTTGTAGAGCTAATAGTCCACTTCATCAATTTGAATTTAATCATAATTATTACTGCCACCCTTCCTATTTTTCTCAAGGTACAAAACTACTTACTTGCTGACGTCTAGCTAATCTCTCTTATTTCTTTGAAACTCTATTTAAAGATACACCTGAGCATTTCAGCATTATGACAACCACACTGTGAGGAAAATCAGAATAAAATATTGGGAGTGGGAAATCTACTGTTAAAGAAAGCAAGCAAACTACAGCATAAAAACTTGGTTTCCTGCCTGCTGGATGTATCCCTTTATTTTGCCATGTGCATATTCAGAAGACCATCCCAACACAGAGCATGATCTCTGCTTGTCCTTCACAAGCTGGGGAGGAGAAGAGGAAGCTCTGCCCTCACCTTGCATCACCCATAATGCTGTCGTCACTGAACTGAGGCACTGGCTGCTCCAGGGATTCAGCCAGTTCCTCTGCCAGCATCAAAAACGATTGTTTTTCCATATGCAGTATGGGCCAAATGCATTAATTCTTGTGTTCCTTCAAAGTGCTGAGGGATCCAGAAGCCAGAGAGAGGACGTTGGAAGGGTACCTGCCAGTGCTACGAGGCAGAGCAGATTTCCTTTCATAGCTCTGGCTGGACAGCCTGACAAATTTATTGCCATGCTGATGGCCAGATTTAGGGTAGGGAAGAAGAGGGTTTTTTTTTCAGATTAGATCAGAAAATATTACCTTTGTTTTGCCTTCCTCTTCTGAATTTAATGTTGACTGCTTGTGAACGCCTGGGTATATTGCCTTACTTTTTCGGTGGCACTTTGCTCTGCCCTGCTGCTTCTACAGGGCAAATACCATATTGGCCTCCCCAGCAAAACACGCTTTACTTGTTGGACTCGGAATAGGATAACTGATGTAAGAATAGTGTCCCCTGACAGCTGAAATGATGGGTCTGGGTGATTTCATAGTTCTTTCTGGCCTCTGTGAAAATGTGTCAAAGAAAGTAATCCCTCCCACAAAATTACTTACAGTATAAATAGGCCATGCCCATTTACTTTAAAGTGAAATTTTGATCTTGCTTACCCTGGTTTTAATTCTGCTGTCCTATGGCAGCAAGCAGAATGACACTGCTGAGATCTAGTTTTAGTAAGTGAAGAGTAAAATCCCTGTAGTGCAGTGCACTGCTCTCTCTTTACCCTCTCTTAACTCTATAAAATCACTGCCTCTGCAGTTTTACCATTCCTGATCCATGGAGGTAACTTCAGAACCCTGGCACCACACATACTATGGAATTATTCTCTAGTGGGAAATTGCATGGGATGGTGATAATTATCTCATCACTTTCATAAGCATTAACTGGATTCCTGTTGTTATGTTTTAGAAGTTTTTCTATCTTCCTATTGCCCTTCCTATTATCCTCTCTTCAGTGCAGCCCTTAAATTATGAAATAACCTGCTGAAATTCATATTGTGTTACAGATTTGAAAAGAATGGCACTGCTATGACATTCATTTTCTGTATCAGAATATAGTACCTCCAAACTGTAAAAACCTTAAGACTGCAAATATGAAACAATTTCAAATAGGAACAACTTGTAGCTCAGAAAGTGTCACAAATTTGACCACAAAAGGAGAAAATTATCAAATCTAAAATGTATGTTTGTCCCTGATGACAAATCCACATGTATGCTTGTCAAAGAAAAATAAATCATAAGTAAATATACATATAGTAAGGAATTTAATTATCCCAGCTCAAACAGACTATTTAATGTACTATATTTTTATTTCATGTTTATTTTGTGAAATCACTTGATTTTATTGTATGACTGCTGTCATAAAACATCTTTTCCTGATGAATAACATTTGGCATAAAGCCAAAACATGGTTTGGCCCTTGTTTTTCTAGGATTAAGCAAAAAAGGTATAAGATCTCTGTACTTCGTAACACTAAATGAAAAATCCCAACTTATCAGTGGTAAACACTTGAAAAGTGACCACCTGAATGAAATGAATAGCCTGTGTGGTTACAGATTCAACATCATTATTCAAGGACAGGAGAATGAGAGGAAGAGATGTCTTCAATCTTATATAAACAAGAAACTGAATACATCAGAGATGCCAAAGGAAGACATGGGTCTGTCTCATCTAAAACACCCAAGGTGCAGTTAGGGCCCTTAGATGATTTACTATCTTCCCCTGGAGAGAGGGAGCTCACTCCCTCACACTGTCACTCTTTCATTCTCCCTCCCTTTCAGACTAACATACCATCACAAATAAAACAGAGGAGGGAGTGGGAAGGGTAAGCAGAGCACAGTTCTGCATTATATAAGATGCTGACCACTGAATTGGTGGGGAGGGATAATTTATTTGCTCAGATAAAACCTATGGCATTAGAAATCTGAAGCATTTGGATAGAAGAAAATAAACCAAAGAGAAGGAGGCAGGACTAGTTGTGGAAGGAGTTTGGTATGGTGTAGGCAAAAATTTTGGCAGAGGTACATGGAAGGAGGGATTGTTTTGAAGTCAAAGTTCACATTTTCCTGCTTCACCTGCATTTTCCTCACAATTAATTTCATATTGCCATGACCTTCACAGAACTATATATGCTTAGTCTTCAGAAAATATCCATGTGTACTATCATCTGCAGACTTGCATGACATGTTATTTATGTCCTTTCCAAATAAGTTCATTAAGATGTTAAGTCCAAACACAAAGGTGACCCATGTAGCACTCGACAAGACATGTACCATCTGCCTTTGGGATAGATATTTATCATTATTCATCATGCCTTGTTTCCACCAAGCAACTGTTTTTCAGTCTACATGTCAACATTACTGTCAGTAGCAATATGATGCTATAAACAAAATTTCATGAGATGATAGTACGCACAGTAAAACCTTATATATTATACCACCTTGTTTCTGTTTGTCTGCAAGTTTTGTCATTCCATCGAAGAATTAATCCATTCTGACAAGAAGGATAAATTCTTTTATTTCTTGTTTTCCATTGTCAGTGAAATGAACAAGAGCTTCAGAGATAAAACAGCAGTGCCCCAGGAAGAGCTCTGATCTCCTCACTTGTAGCCAAGTGTCCTCATTGTTGGGCTGCCACAGCCTGACTCTGTGCTTGCTCTCCTCCTGATCTATTAGTCCTGACTTGACAGATTGCCTGGTTTTGGCAGGAGGCCTGAACTTCTCCTCTCCCCCACATACTCACTCCTTCCATCAAGGCAATAACATAATGGCTAGGGAAGCCTGGCTGCTGGGTAGACCTCTGTGTTTGATATCCCTCAGGTTGAGGAAGAACCTCTATCTTCCAAGGTGACTGCCTAGACCTTAAACTCAAATTTTGAGGTCTGCAGTTTCAGATTAAAAGCAAATCTAAATGATCACAGACAAGTTGTATTACTTGTGAACTGCATTCTGCAATCTTACAGAAACTATATCACACTTTCTTCTTAACATTTAGTTTTCTTCAAGTGCATTCTTTATAATCCTTGACCATTTTTGCCACAGACATTTTATACAATTCTGGCAAAATAATATATACTCATATTTCTCTGGGTAGGACCAATGGAAAAGCATCATTAGTACTATCAGAAGGTTGCATTTTTCTTTCCATTCCACCCTTATTTCTCAATTTTCAGAGTAATTGGTATTGTCATGGAAAGACAGTCACTTTCTACTGCAACAGCTGGACAGAAAGGATGACTCCCCTGCTACCCTTGAAAGGAGAATAGATCTTTCACATCACTTTCTTTATTCACTGTAAACCACAAAGATACAGGAGTCAGCTTGTCCATATTTGACATTCCTCCTAAATTTATTTTGACTTTTCACTTAAATCTACTCAATTATTTATCTGTATAATCAAATCTGCACAATCTTCCCAGAAGAAATAAATGACATAGTTTAGATATGCAAAGGATGCTTAGTTTCTGAGAAAGAACAAAGCCTTTACAAACTCTTCCCGAGAGAACATAACATTGGAGAAAGATCAAAGGAGAAAACCCAATCCAACACTATTAGATGGATTAAATTTTATGTGTAATCTTGCAGTGGTATTGCTCAAGTTTCAGCACCAGAAAGGTTTTGTGAACATTCCCAAGAGAAAAAGAAAGCAACTGGCATGATTTGTTCAAGATATATTCCAAGGGCAGAAATGAGCAGATCTGCAATTTGGAGCTTTCTGTGTATTTCTCAGCACCTTTATCCTCCTGATGTGAGAACTAGATCTAATGCTCATTTGGGGGAGGCAGAGCTGCAGTCCTGAAACTGAGCTGCTTTAAGTTCTTTTCTGGGGATTTTTATGACTTGTTCTTCTGCCCATAGGGATCTGAAGAAAACAGTTTTTGTGAAAAAGTTGGTTTGGTAGAGTTATCTGAGCATGTTCCCCAAGAACTCTGCCTTCTTCGTGTTCTTTACTGGGCTCAGTCAGATTTATTCACATTTGTAGATGTGGGAGGGAGACGTGTTGCCTTGACAGCATTCCTTTCCATGTTTGCTCTGTCATCAGCCTTTTTAGGGGAAGAGCATGTGCCACCCTCCAAGCCTTCCCCACCTGAGTGCTACCTGCAACTTGAAATACCAGTAACTTGTGCATTTCCAATTTCCTACTGTAACTCACCAGTGCACGTTAAGAATTTCTGCTCCATGAAACTGTTTTTCATACTCTTTTACTAAAGAATTAATAGCTACTGAGTTTATAGAGTGGTAATTGCTATATCACAGTCCTCTCTTAATCTGTTCATATTTGCTCTGCTGTGAGTGTTTACAAAAAGAATGATAAAAACATTGCAAGTTCTGACAGGGGACACATTTATTTACTTCAAGTATATGTAAAATGTTTATTTTTACTGTTCTGTCCCAGTTTGACACACAAGGTTTTACACTATGCATTGAAATATGAATGTGCCCCTTGTTGTTTTAGTCTGCATGTGGGAGGTTAATATCCGTAAAGCAAAGTGACAATAGAGGAGCAAAGCAGGGCCCTGGGACATAAAGAAATACTGATTCAAAATGTAGAGCCACTTCCTAAAAAATATTTCAGTGGAACATAAAAGACTACATGACAAAATAAACATAATACATGTGCTCTTGGATGGATATCTGTGATGAAAATTCTTTTTATTGTTTCTGGGAGATAATAGCAAAAGTATATAATGTCTGCCATAAGGCGTTATCATATTTAATCACATTTCACAAGCTATTGTTTCTGCACAAAGCAGTGCTTTTCTAGTACTGCAGGCTATTTGAATATGTCTCACAAAACTCTGTGAGATATTGTACTCACTGAGAAGCATATACGATGCCTGGATTTGAGCAATTTGATATTCTTGACACAAAAGAACTACTGAATGTCATGAGGAAGTGCTAAAGGATGACAGTGCAGCTATGTGTTTAGAATTTCCATTTAAGATCATCACAGTTCATCTTTATAATTGTGAGCTAACTGGATAATATAAACTCAGGAAAGTTGTTGAGTCTTATACCAAATAAAGCATGCTCAACTAGCCTTGAGAAACTATGCACTGAAACACATTTGAACTGGGATACCCACAAAATTTGATAGGGGTTTACTGTGAAAGAGTTAAGCAGTTCAGAAATTAGAAAAAAAATCCAGAAATTTAGTCTGGAAAGTCATTCTAAAGAAAGCATTAGCCTGTCAGTCTCTCTTGTTTTCATCTTGAAATTTCATTCTCAGATGAGTGCATTAAACCATTGCTTCTGTTAGAACTACACAACTTAATGCTGTAGATATTCAGATAATGGCAAGTGGATTTGACCTTAAAGAACTTATTACCTCAGTCCTCTTTTTATTACACAAGTCATCAGCCTGCTTAATTTCAGCTCAGCAAATCACTACATAAATATATAGCAGGTTTTCTACTTAAACAGAAATGCATTTTGAATTTTTGGGAGAGGCAGCATTTTCTTGATTAGGTTTAGTGATATAATATACAGAATCGTGTATGCCAGCTGAATTCCAACTCTGAATCTACAGAAATGTAAAGTGGTGTTTTATATATTTTATATGCAAAACATTACATTAATATCACAATAAGGCCATATAGCTAACTATCCTGAAAAGTCATACAGGGGCCAAAAGGCACAAAAGAAATCCATCTCTTTTTTTCTATAAATGTCTCGCATTTTGCCTGGCCCTGTATGACTCACATTGATCCCTGTTATCTTCTATAGAAAGTAGTTAAATCTCTTGTGAATTTACTAATCATACATCAGAGGATAGAGACATTTTGTGTTGCTTACACACATTGACTATGCCATCAAGCTTGGATAGAGAGGTTCAAGCATCTCTGCATCTCCTTGACACAGTGTTATGGTATTCCCATCTGTAAGTATTCACAAATTGTGAGTCAGACTATTAAAAAGACACAAGACTGGCCTAAAACAATGATGTAAACCCCCCACATTTTTGGGTTGTTTTTAATTTGTAATTTTCAACTCTTCATGGAATACTCAAGTAATTTTTTCAAGCTTCTGGAACCATGGTGGTCAGAAAGCAGAGAAGAGAAAACAGGCGCTTGAGTGGGAGGACTAGAGATACAGCTGGCAGTGATGATTCAGTCCATATGCAGATTGTAAGACTTGATGGGATGAAGATGCTTCTCCGAAGCTTTGCAGACAGACCCTGAACAAGAAGATCCAAAATGCCAATTCTTGGAGAAAGAATTAAATTTTGACCTCCAGTCCCGGTGTAGTACAAAAAGAAAGGAATGTCAGAAAATCTCACAAGAAAAGATATAAAGGAGATATCCAGGAATCAGGGCACAGAGAGGGTGATGTGTACTAGACAAAAAAGATGGTACAAGCACGTCTAGGGACTAATGGAACAACCTGTAATTCTTCAGCTGACACTCACTGAGCCTCCAGAAGGTGATGCTATTCCACTTGTCCTTCACAAAAGAACAATGTGGCAAAAACCACATTGACAAGACAGAAACATGAAGTTAAGAAATGAATACAGTGACATTGCTAGCTGACTCCAGCAGCATACTGTATGTGCTGATTTCAGTCTTGGGTCCTATGTTCCTAACTGCTATTTGGTAAATATCTTCAAAACAATGGATGATATACTAAGAATTAAAACTCTGAGAGAAAAACACCAAGAATTGGGGACGTTATTCAGTTGACATTTCCATTAGAGCTAGCATCCTGCTAGCACTTTGTAGTCCAAGGGAAGAAAGACAGGCAACTCTAAGGACTGTTTAATTCCACCTGAAAGGAAATACCTAAAAGGATGAATTTTGCCCTACAAGTGCCTCTTGTCTGCATTGACAAGAGATGATTAACTCAGGTGTAGATGTCTGTACCTACCTCTGAGGTTGCTTTCTACTTAGGACAAGGGCCAGGTGCTTAACTAAGAGTTTCCAGAACAAAATTAGTACAGTAGTCTTATGATTTTATGAGTATCAAACAGTTCTATTTCCTGTTTAGTGAAAGTTATTCTTTGCTGCTTGGTAGCAAGATGGATGAGTCATAGTCTATGCATACATTCTTCATCTTCTGTAATGGAAGAATTAGGAAATTGGTAGGGTACTTAACCAAGTTTTTCCTTCAGAAGTTATCAACGAATCTTTCATTTTGTCAAGATGATCTCCTGTGAAAATTTTTCAGAAATATACCAATTTTCTGAGCCTAGGCATGTTACAAAATTAATTTATTACATTTGGTATACCTAACAGAGATTTTGTTATTTAAATGTTAGCTGCATCATTAAGTTTGCCCTGAAATAACCAGCTGGCCATAACATAGTCTTCATTTGTTATAAGCCTGCAAAACAAGAAGTGAAAAGCATTTTCTTTTTACGCCAGAGTCAACAAGTTAAATTGCCAGAAAGCAAGCTCTTCAGAACATACACCCTAAGTGGTGGCTGGTACTGTTTAGTTTAAATTTCTTCTTGTTGAATGGCTCCAAATCATATAATCTCAGATGTTACAAACAGTATTACAAAAAGGAGCGTCCATCTCTTCCCACTGAAAAGCATGGTATTTAAGGTGTTTATGTTTCTACCAGTGTTGGCTAGATTATTGTTTCTTAGAACTGACTTTCAGGATGTAATGGGTCCAGTAACTGACCCCTGGCTGCTGGACCTACAGAGGGGAGACCTGAGGACAATTATACCCCACAGCTGGACCTGCTTGCTGGTAAATCCAAACTGACCATGCTTTTTCTCTGCTGTGTATGTCCTTCAGTGGCTGCTGGGTAGCCTGGTTCTCATTTTGCACATGGAAGTATCTGACTCAGAGGAAAAACTTTCAATTAGTTAACAGCTAACCCAAGGCTGCTCTAGAGTGCTCTGGTTTTATCTTTGTCCTTTTTAGGGAAGGGCTGGTTACTTCTCAACCTTTGGGATTACCTTTATTTTGGTTATTGCTGTTTTTAACTTGTTGGGGGTTTTCTAATCTGATTCTGTGTTGAAGATGTGAAAAAAAATTTTGAAAATGTGAATATGATGAATTTTCTACATACACTCATTAAATATAATGATAGCTGAAATTTTTAGCACAGCAAATACATTTTGAAAGAAAGAAAAATTGTATGAAGTATATTATCCCTTTCCTGCACTTTTTCCTGGTAGTCTTCCCATTGGCAGGCATGCAGATTCTTCACCTCCTGTCACAAACCTCCAGCGTATTCCACTATCCTTGCCTGTTCTCCATCATAATGAGCGTGCTCCAAGGGAACTGTGATGTGGTTTTGACTGCTTCACTTGATACTGATGCATTAATGTGTTTGTCAGTGCTATTTTTGAGATTGCTCTATTCACTCCCTCCAGTAAATCCAGATCTGCACCAAACCCATCCTTCCCATGACCTTCCCCAAACCAGCCTTCTGGAACCTAACTGGCAAAGAACAGTTACCTGATATGGAGATAAAGAGGACAGGTTTTTAATTTTACTACTTTGAATACATTGTATAAGCTTTAGGAACTAGGGATGCTAATCTGCATTTTCATGCACCCTTATTGTTGATGCATTAGCCAGAAGAAAGCGATCTTTGCTTTTCATGTCAAAATTACTGGTATATTTATCTCCAATTTTTTACTAGATTTGTGCATCTAGAAAAGTGTGTGTTGTCTATTCTGAGAGAAAAAGAAGAAAAAAAATCTTATTTAAGCCAGCAAAATGTGGTGGTAAGGTAACATTAGCACATAAAATAGCTGGGAGGAAGCAGGATGGGGAGAAGCTCAGTAGCGCTCAGACACTGCAGAAAGTACTGGGCTTTGCTGTTCATGCACACAACAGACACTACTTAGGATATATGGCATTATGGTACTTAGTGTGGAAGACATACAAAGCAGTGCTTTGAAACTTGCAGGCCTTGGTGATGAACCTCAAGCAATGAATTAAGCTATACTCAAAACGGTAAACAAAAAGAGTTGGTAATAATTTGTTGGAGCTTACTTATTAGCAACTGGCTTCAAGCTTTCTGAACAGTAACACCAGGAAGACAAATGTAATCACTTTGGTGGAAAATATATTTGAGCATTATTTTTTACATTGTTTATTGCTGTGTGAGAGGTTGTCTTAGGCCCATGTAAAATATTAAATTACTAATATTAAATTATGACATTTTTACACACATCATCATTATCACCATCTTAATGTCCCTTCTTTAGAATATGTATAGCCTAAGAGCAACTAGAAGGCTGCATTCTCCAAAGACCAAAGAAGTTAACCCACCTAAAGAAAAGAAAAAACCCACTTTGTTTCATGATTGATGGTAAGTAGAAAACAAATTGCTTTGATCTGTATTCTTGGAAGCTGTCTGAAATATTATTTTTTGACATAAGATATAGGAAAGTACCACACGGAGCAGCTCCCAGCTACTCCTTTCCCAGACAAGATTCTGCACTCAAGTGACCAGACAATCAAAGCTAATGTTTGGTATTGAACTGCAGAAGGAGGCACAGACACACTAATGAACACAGTGGTTCCACATTATAGATGATGGTTCTACTTCTTCCCTTTGTACATCATCCCTCATCTCGGTTTTTCACTCCATCGGAGGTTCAGGCTGGTCCTCTCTTTCCACTCATCCTTCTGTCTGCCTGAGGCTGGCCTTTCCATTGCACTGACTCACTGGTTTATGCAGCTGTGCTCCAAAAGCATTCCTTGAAATGACCTGGTTTAAGGAAAAAGAAAATGCCACCACTTTTCACAAGGAAAAAAATCAGAAAGTATGCTTTCCTTGGCTCTCTCACACAGACACTATTTTTGTTCTTCTTTTCCCATTCCTATAATCAAAAAAGGCATTCTAAGTGCTAAAAGCTGTTGGCTTTTTGGTGAGTTTCTTGAAGGAAAATGACCAAGGCATATACAACAAATAAGGAATAACATTGGATTGCAATTCATTTGGACAACTACACATAAATACATTAAGGGAAATCACATCACTTCCCAGAGAGTTTGAAACACAAAAAAATAGGGACTATACTTGGCTCAGTAAAGAAATTGCTTATCCAACTCTAGTAGTAACACATTTAAGAGATTAATTTCCTCTCCTGAAAGCTCTTCTGCAGTGGTAGATCTGTCCTTTTCCTCCCCTGTGAAATATGGAAATGTGCCTACAAAGATTTGTGAAAATAAACAGCATTCTTTGCCAAGGAAAACATAAGTTGAAAGTGTCCTGGTTTTATATCTATATGGATTTTAACCCATACCCTCCAGAAATCTATCATTTGTTATCTTAAAGACATGTGAACTGTAAAGCAAGGTATTGTTCAAATGTACTGTTTAAATGGGACTTTCATTTGTTATGTCACTTTAAGGATTCTTGAGGGAGTTGGCTGTAAATTGCTATTGCCAAACCTTAAAAGATGGAAGGGAAAAATGTGTTATTTATTGAGTGTTGACTGTGTGTTTAGCCCTGCACAACAGAGGGAGCAAAACATACTGTTCCCCAAGAGAGATACTTGGTTTATATTAGGTGATATAATACAAGCACACAAATTTCCTGTAGAACAACAAAAGGCCTGGCTTCAACAAGGTGTTAAAATATAGGGTGCATGGTAGACATTCAATTTATAGTGGATCATCTCTGGAAAGTGTGGTGGAAAAATATATATTAAAGAGGGATTTGAAAGAGCAAAGGCATAATGGGAAAAACAGATACGGAGATGAGTAGAAGACAAAGACTCCACTGAGAGAACACTTTTCAGTTACCTGAAAGTTTCTTAGTATTGAACTGTTCTTTAACAAGCAAAAACATTTCAGATTCTTTCAACACTCTGGTAGTAGCTTGTGAGAAATCTCTGCGCGCCATGATTTACACATCTGTTACACTACTGAGCAAAGAGGCACATATTAAAAATGCATATATTTGCATGGATCTGAATTTATTTGTGTAAAATTAAAGGGGGATTGCATGTATATTGGCTTTGAGCCACTCAGGCTTCTAGTTTTGCAATGTTTTCAGGATTCCTGACACTCCTTTGCATGTGCACTGTCTCCTTAATGCCTTGACCTCTCATTCTTACTTTCAAATAGTCAAAGAACTGCAGGGAAAAAAAAAAGCAGTGAGGAAAAATTGATCTCTGGGAAAGCAGTGATTGAGCAGATGTGTGAAAAGATGAAGGATTTCCTGCATATGAGACATTTTATTTTTCCTATTTAATGATATTCTATATAATACTGACTGGCCCCTCCTTTACTCTCTCACCAACATTGTTCCTCTAAAACACACGGAACTTGATTTCAGTCTTCCCATCACAGTTTCAGATTTTTGCTGTTCCATCAAGCAGACACAGCACACAGATGCTTCCTCTCACTCAGAAAAATCTTCCCAAAGTTTTCTGAGTACGCCTATCCATTTACCAGTCCCTTTTTCCTGTCCTTCTTGGAGTTCCCGGTTTCATGAGGACTCTGTGGGTGAGAGGAGTTCTGGGTTATCTGCAGTGCTCAGCCAAGAGTCAGGGTTGACTTTTCAGGGACAGAAGTGAAAAGCAAGCCAGCTGCCCATCAGCAGCGCAAATAGCATTTTGTTATCATTTCTAGAAGGAGGTTGCCAGACCAGCGTACCTCTGCTGGTCCATATGGATGCATGCCATAGGAAATGCAATATCCATTAGGAAAACCTGCAGACAGAGTAGGTCTGAAATGCACTTTTTATGGTCTGTGTGGCTTTAATGCTATTTCTTCCATAGCAGAGCTTCTGCGATAAATTCATTCCTCATTAAAATGTGTACACAAGATACGACAGGCCAGAAGTTTAAGGACCTTATTGTTTGTTTTCCTACTTTTGCTCATAAGGAGAGTGAAAACAAAAGAAGTTTATGATTTCAGGTGTTACTTTGCACTATACAGTGTAGCTACAAATCTTTACATTAAAAATAACCAACAGAGAAGGGCTGAGTCTGCATTACAATCTAATCAGTTTTAGGATTATAAAAGAAAAGACAAGATGAAAGAGTAGTGCAGAGCTTTTTGCTCTGCACTGTTTCTGCATAAATAATGTCTACGTCTCCTTGAGCTTTACAGAATTTATTTTAGGCTGAGGATTTATATAAGTAAAAAAGATCAGAATCAGATGCTGCTACGGTAGGTGGGGGGATCTAGCTACACTGTGGATGTGAGAGCTCTGATAAGCTTTGGTGTCTTTCAGTTATGTGACATGAATTGTATCCTCCTTGACAGTGCTCGTGGTTGGGAGGGAAAGAGCTATATCTAGCTCTGCTGGTACCTTGGTAAAGCCATAGCTGTGTTGCATGCATCATTAATATTGCATAGGAGCAGAACCAAGGAGACGTAACAATTTGTCTCACAATGCTGGTTGGCCTACAGACACAGAAAGCAAGACCATGCTCCCTGGTGCTTACCCACTAAGGAAATTAACTTGTCTTCCACCCCACTGCCTCCACGCAACCTAATGAGCCCAGGAGACCTCCAGGATGTGACCCAGGCAGAGGTGCAGGCCTTGGGCTGCTGCAGTAATTATTACCATTAACCACTAAGCAGTAGTACCAGGTTTAGCCTGGTATTACCTGCAGACACAGATGACAAGGAGCTGGGAAAGGGTAGAGACCGGTGTTCACTATTCTGCAACTGCAGCTCTTCAAAGTGTTAAACTTTGCAGAGTTTCCCCTACAACAGTGGGGTGGGTAAGCTCCCATTTTGCCTAGGTGCTTCTCGTCTTCAGTCAGTGTTGAGGTCCAGTGTCCTGGATGAGACAGTCAGGTGTGGAGGAACCTGCACAAAGGAGTTAAAAAACACAAGAAAAGCTGAAGGCCAGGGATGAGGATACTGCATGCCAGTCACTGATCACCACTGGATCAGTACGCTTAGTTGAGACTTTCTTGGGCTGTTTTCATTTCTAACAGTGGCCAAGTTAGGGAAAAGGGCTGGGAAATATTTTCTTGGGAGGTTTTGAAATTTATTATCATTCCAGAGCAGAACAAAGACTGTGACTTGTAACATAAACTTAATGAAAGTATGTAAGAAAGTTTTTTTTTAAATAAAACAGCCCACCCAGAGTAACAATTAGTTCCTCTAATTTCTGAGAACCAGATTCAAGGAACAGCTCTTCCAGTGCCAGAGCAGGGTCTCAGAAATTACTTCTTTCCTAGGTGCACTCTCCTGGCAGATCTGGGAAACTTCTTCCTTGCTCACTTGGGAAAAACTTGTAATATGGGTAAACAAACTGAATTGGCCAGATAGTTTTAGGTAGGAGGGGAGAAAACAGAAGATTCACAAACATTCCAGAAGAGATATCAACTCCTTTTTTTCCATAGTCCTGCTAAGTAGGGAATTAATGTGGGATGTGGGACATTCTGATAAAATTCAGTCCTTTTCTGGACGGGATCTTTACCCATATTAGGACTCTGATCAAATTTATTGTAGGATAGAACTAGAAAAGTGTTCTTAATAAAGGTATTTCATTTTATATAAATAATTAAGCATGACAAGGAGAATTAGAACAGAGGTTTTCCACCTCCTGACAATGTCTGAATGTCTTTCCCTCCCTCCTGTTATCTGAACCATGATATTCTTAATTTGCTACTCTTCTTTCTCTCCTGCTCCCTACTCTTAATAGTTCTTGGACTGGTGGACTCTATGGGCACTGCTACTTCTGGCCAGGCATACCTTCCCTGGATGAGGAAAATTTTGTATCCTCCCCTCAGATTGTCCCTAGGGAGATGTAATGAGGCACTTCTTTTCAGTTAACTGTAGAAATTAACTCCTGGAGTGTAAATAGCATACGAGCATGCCCACATGAAGTCCATCAGGGCTATCATCTCAAAGATGCAAAGGTTTATCAGCTGAAATATCTGGAGTACTTGTTCACAAACTGGACTACCATTAAGTGTCTAGATAATGACACTCTTGAGCACATCAGTCACCTATGTATAGAAAAAGCACCACCATCACATTGTTAAGACTTCCATTATCCTGAATGAAATGGAGACACAATGTCTCTGTGTCCTCTCTCCTTAGCATTAAGGACAGTTATGATGTTGTGAATTAATTCCAGCAGGGGCAAAATAGCTCTATTAAGATTTCTGGGTCAGCTCCAAATCATCTCCAATCTAAACTCTGATCTTCCTCAAAAAGGTTTTGATTTTGCACTGATTAAATGAGAACTAGGTGAGGGGTTAATTAAGTGAGTTTGCTCTGATAAAGTTTGACTTATTCAGTTTCAGGGAGCACAGTCATACCAGTTTTTTTATCCCCTTGTGTTTCATTTTATTTATCTAGAGTTAAAGTTCCTAAACCAAGGAAAACAAACTTTACATTGATTTCTAATCAATATTTTCTTTGCATCCTGCAACAAACAGCACAGGGTGACAATGTCATATTCAAGATAAATGGGCTTTGGAAATGCACTTTTCCTGTATAATTGAAAACAGCTACACATCAAGAAAGCATTTGCTTTTCGATGTTCTCTTGTACAGGGGAAATTGTCTGGCAGAATGAGTGTAGGTCTGTGTTTCAAAGAGGTAAGTACCTTTCTGATCTCTCCCTACATCGGGCTCCCTTCCATCATGCTCTCTAGGAGAGTAATTTGTTGTATTTTTCCAGTTCTTCCAAAACAGAAAGTCCACCAGTTTTTCTTTTCTATTTTTTTAAATTTCTTTCAAACCCATTATTTTAAAAAGAACCTTTTAAAAATGGTTAGAAAAATTTTTTCCAGAAATTAGTTTTAATCATTTGCTCCATTGCAAACTTTTATGAAAGTGAGGAGGCTTAAAGAAGGTTTTCCATTTCTTTTTTTACTATTTTAAGCATTCATCTTTTAGAACTGTTACATTATTCATCTGCACCACTTGGCTTTAAGGTTGTTTTATTCTTTAACACTATATATGTTTTACATTTATAATAAAGTAATGATTTCTTGGAAAAAACTCTTTCAGATTGTTCACATAACTGATATGTATTATGGCTTATCTTGCCACATAGTTCAAATATATTTTGACTTCAATGCTCTGCATGTTTTATGTTGAAATACTGTGCAGGTCTTAGTTGTAGAGCCAAAAGTACTGTTTTAAATATAAGTAGTTAAAATTAGCTCTTTCTGTTACTTACAGAATTTATACACAATTTCAGATTTTCTCAAATTATTCTATTAATTTTATAGACTTCTTTTTTCAGATCTTGCTGTGTAAGGACAATGTGAACAATGAAATGGAATGCATCTTGTAGGGTGGCTGTATGGCTAGTATTCCAAGTCATGTCATATTGTTTCTGTTCCCTGAATGCCTGAGTTCTCCTTTGAATAGGCGAAGGCTATAGAATGGGCATCTGAGGATATGTTTCTGCCAAGGAGAGCGTTAGCAACTGCAGAAAAAGGAAATGTTACACAAACATTTTCAAACTTTTCCTTTCTTTAGTTGTGTAAACTTTGCCTCCAACACTTGGCTTATGCCTCTTATCATGCTAGACCACAGCAATGTAGAAAAGTAGCTCCGGCAAAAGGAGAAGTTGGTAGCTGAAGATTAAATCAGATAAAGATAGAAGCAATAGCTTGGGTTAAAGAAACAGATCATCAGATTTTATGTCTGCTGCTTTGGCTGAGCATCTTTTTGCTCTGTTCATTGTTCAGCTGGGAATCTTATTAATCTCACAGTGTTTCTGTAAGTCCACATAATTGCAATGGCAAAAAAAAAAAATCTTTTTAAAACTGCTTTGGATTATTGCAAAGACCTTTGTTTTGGGTTACTATTGATCACTCCTCAGATATTTGGTGCTTAACATGCTATACTCTGATGGGGAGCACATCCTTAAAGTCCACAATGACTCTAAATTAATTGCTAGGCTTTGGCTTTAATACATCAATAATTTCAGTCCTGTCTGGAACTTATTAAACACATAAGTTGTAAACATTTCTGGTAAAAATTCTAGGACCGGAGCATGTCAAATCTCCATCTCCATTTTTAAACTATCTTCTAGTTCTTCCAGTCATTACAGCCTACAGAAACAGCTCAGAACGTTGCAATTGCATGGCTATATGAGGAAGAGTTTTCAGTTTTGTCACCTGCTCCATAGGAATTACTGCCCAGGTTTATCAAGAATAAATTAGCATGTTCTTAGAATTTGGACAATCACCATCACATTTTAAATGAACATTAATCAAGCAGTTTTCTGTGTCCTAGTCTAGTTCTTGAAAGAAGTAATTCTAGAGTCAACTTCCATCACAGCTCCATAAGCTTTATTCTTGTATGCAGGTTCTTGGATACCGCAGCACCGAGCAGTAAATACAAAGGTCAGTCTTTTCTAACAGATCTACAGGGTTACTGCACATGTAAATGAAGTATTTCCCTATCCTTTACTGGTGCAAAAGCATTTATTGCATGAAAGAAGAGGATACTTAACAAAGGGGACTCTATTCTTGTCTCTGCAGTTCTGTCTGGAAGATGATTTTGAAGTGGGCCAAGGAAATAGCAATGACAACTAAACCATGAATTTGCAGGTGCACCTGCCAAACCAAGGAAACTGGCATGATGCTGGTTTCTGCTGTAATCAGCTGGTAGAGAAAAGGTAATTTAATCATATCCCATTTGTTTTGCAAGCATACTTGCAATAGGACTAAAATGTGGGGTATTAAGTCTGATGTGCCTTGTAGTGTCCTGAAGTTTCTAAGACTCTCAAAGAAATAAATAAAAAAATCTTCATTTTTACTGTTAAGGAACAATTCTTCCAGTTTCTTTTGCTATGAAATTATCTTTCCCTCTACTTACATTCTCCAGATCTTCCTGTATGAGCTTTTCTTTTCTGTAAAACCTCAGTTTACATGTACCAAGAACTTAATGATCGTTCTTATTCAGTTTGATTATGGCCTAGTATGGTCTATTTTCAGTACAGGGCTTGGTTTTGAAATTTAAGTAGTACTTCAAGTTCAACCACTGTCCCGTACTTCGATTTAGCTGTTAATGTCCTACAGAGAATTTCACTCCCCTGTTAAGAGCTTGAGTAATTTTAAGTTGTTATCTCAGATGCTTACCAATGTACATGACAGAAACATGATTTGATTGACAAGGAGATGTTTTAGTTGGAAAAGTCCTGAATGTAAACTTGACAAATGAGCAAGCGTGACATGGAGATCACAGGAGAAAGAGAACTGGAGAATGACATGAGATTTTTTACAAAATTACTTTTCTGATAAAGCTACATTTCAAGCTGAATGATTAGCACTTACTCAGCAGATCACCATGCACTGACCTTGGCAGTATCACCAGGGTCAGATTTGCATACATATTCACACGGGTGAATAACTGTCAAATTTTCCATTACATTAGGCACAAACAGGTTTCTTTTCTCTCTCATCATGCATGAATGTCTTCTCTTGCCACTATATTCCTCTTGAAATGAAAATACCAGGTTCCCCCTTACAGTAACTCAGCACACAGGTACAGTATCTCCTTACAGCTGTCTCCCTGAAAAGCCCAGTGACGCGCTAAGCTTGGTTTTTGTACAGTGACTCCCCTTCTGTAGTTATTGCATAATGGCAAAACAGTGACCATCCATGTTTGGAATGTGCTACCACCTGCTTTTGGATCATTGTCATTGATTGATACTGTGTAATTCTAAAAGCTTGATATAGCCTGTCCTGTTATCAGGTATTACCTATTAACACTAATAGTTGTACCAGAGCAGCAGTGGAGAAAAAGCTGGATTTTTTCCTGCAAAAATAAGTTGGGAGATGGGGAATAGTCTTTCTTCTGCTCATACTCAGCACTTAGCAACACCTGGAGGATGCCATATTCTATAGTAAGTGGCAAATTATATAGGCAAAACTCCTTGTTCTTCTAATGCCTCCTGTAAGTTTTTGTTTTCAAGGTGACTTAGCTCTTTAGCATAGACACTTGCTACTAGAGTTGCACAGAAAATGGAAGTCCCACTTCTTGAAGGGTTTTAAAATTTTAAGATATGGATTTGCTTCAGATCTAAATGAAACATGATCATCTGCAAATTATTTATGTAGAAAAATTTGTTATATTACAGTATTTTTATTTTTTATTTTATAGTAACGTAATATTATTTACACAAATAGTACAAAATCATCTGCAGGCTTTTAATGAAATACTGTTTCACTGGTAAAAATTTAAATATGTTGCTCTAAAATCTATCAAAATGGAACTAAAACCTAGGGAATGGTTCAGCTGACCAGTCAATAGGTGTCTACTGTATACTGCTGAGCGTATCAACATAACATGTGTTTAAGGGTAAAGATTAGAGGCTCAGAATTTGATGCAGTTCTTATGCATGTATGAAATTCCTTGATATATCCTGTCTGATTTCCCTGCCACTATGGGATAATACAATTCTGCAATAAATCTTGTATCATATTTTGCGGTCCTATGGAATATAGATATCTTAACTATTAATATCAAATGGGAATAATTTGGGCTTTTGTGTCCAAAACACAATTTTGAAAAAAATTAACATCATTTGATTGAGAAATTTTCAGGTTTAGCTGGAAAATAAGTCTACTGAAACTTTTTCAAACAGCTTTAGCTGTTTTTCATTATTTTCACTCCTTTTCTGCACTTTCCAGTCCAGAAAATATAATCTGTTCAATAATGCCATTTTTAATGGTATAGCATTGCTTACTGAGACTAGTAAACAGCATAATGTCTATGCTCAGATACCTCATGAAGAAGAATTTTAATATTCAGAACAAATTTCTCTACAGTGAAGTTTTCTGTCAATTTGCCATTTTTGACAGCTGAGACTGAAGTCCTTATGACAGTGCTGCTGCAGCCATTAAGTACAAGGGTACTCAGCTCAGCAAAGAGGTTTCTGCATTGATAGTACAAAACAGATTTCAGAATTTATGAATTATATATAGGATCTCATATTCAGTACCCTAGAGGAAGTTGGATTGGGAGGGACCTCTGGGAACTATTTGGTTCAAACTCCTGCTCAAAGCAGGGTTAACTTCAAAGTTATGTCAGGTTGTTCAGGGTCTTGTGCTGAATAGAGATATCACACCTGATATCACACCTTCTCTGAGCCCCTCTTCTACTGTTTTCCCTGTGAATCATTTTCCCTGTGAATATTTTTTTTCCTTCTTCAATCAAATTTCCTTTGTTACAGCTTGTGATGGTTGCCCCTTCTCCTTTTGCAATGTCTGACCAAAAAAAGGTGAACCCCATTTCTTTGTAACCTTTAGGTAGTTGAGGGCAGCAACTAGATTCCCTTTTTCCTTTCTCAGCTCCATGCTGAGCAAAATTGGTTCACTCAGACTATCCTATGTCACATGCTCCAGCTCCCTGACCAGCGTGGTGACCCTCTGTTGGACACTTCCTTTTTTGCTGATCCCCCACTTGTTCTGGAGGGCCCCAAACTGGACACAGTATTTCAGATGAGGCATCACAAGTGCCAAATAGATGGAAATAATCACTTTCCTTGACCTTCTGACTACATTTTTTCTAATGCTGTGTTTTATGCAGCTACTCTTGTTTGCTGCAAGAGCATACTGCAGGTACATGTTCAATTTGTTGTCTACATGGACAGGTCATTCTCAGCAAAAGTGTTTTCTAGCCAGCTGGAGCCCAGACTGTAGTGTTGCATGAAGTTATTCTCCGCCAGGTGGAAGAATTTCATTTGCCTTAGCTGAACTTCATGAAACTTCTATCAAGCAAGTCTTACAGCTGAAAGGCATCCCTAACCTACAACATATCAACCTACAGATAATCTACATGGGAATTTGATTCATCAGGTAGCTGGCTCAGAACATAGAGCATGCAACTGAGAAATTTCTAAAGAATTAAACACATAGATTTAAATAATAAACTGCTGTGTGTATGTCTAACAAACTCCTTAGTCTGTGGCTAGCCTCCCAGCGCAGCAGAAACCTAAGCAGTATTTTGAATATTTGAGACTGGTTTTTTTGCAACACTGAAAACAGTAATATCTGAGAAAATAACTTCATTCCCTTATTTATATTAGAAGCTATAGCATTTCTTAGGGTAAAATCTGGTACTTAAGCAGTACATTCACTATAGTTATCTTTAGAGGTATGTTGTAGTTTTCAGTGTATTTTGTAGGTCCACAAAGCAAAAGCATTTTTCTTGCATCTTTTCAATTTGCTGAGTTTGTGATTCTGAATTTTTCCTGCCTTTGTCATTTTTGTAGGTCATGCTTTAATCTACATCAGTAATGTTTGCACAGCACGAACAGTGCTTGCTGTACCTTGACTTATCACATTCACTTGAACCATTGTCAATTCAATTGGACAAGAAATGGTTATAGCCTTTTGGAAGGTCAGGTGTGATTCAAGGAGGAATTTCTTACCTATGTGAGAGATGCTTTTTTCTATAACCTGGTCTCATATAATTTCATCTGATGCTATAAAATTCACGTACACCAGTCAGCTACCTCAGTGCAGCTGCATGCTATCCTGTTCACACTCAAGCACTACCTATGCTACATTTATAGCTGAATCTGTTAGTTTATGAAAAAGATCTTTAACACTCTCATGCAGTAGTGTAATTATCATTTGCAAAGAGAAAGGAAGCAATCTATGCAAACTTGCAAGTAAGCCATATTCTCATGCTTCAAAAAAAAAAAAGTCTTGTCATTCAAGTAGTTGCTTTTAAACAGTTGACTCTAAAGACAAAAAGTATTCAAGGCTTATATGAGCTTTGAAGAAAGTGTGTAGGAGGGATGAAGGGAAGGAGGTCACCCTCCTTGCCAAGTTATGGACATGAGAGAGAACTACAGTCCTAGCACAATATATCTCTGCGTGGATGCAATGCAGCTCTCATATGGAGGCAGCATCACTGCCACCACCAATAGCAGCACAGATCAAAGCTGGTGGATGTGTCCTTGAGTGTTTCTTTTTTTCTTCTTTATAGAAGAACATCTTATCAGTGTCGCCTATGGTCCAGGAGAAATACTGTGATACCACCGAGAAGACTGTTGGCACAAAGAATAAGGATAAAAGATCAGAAAAAGAAACTAAAGAAGATGTTCAAGCTGGGAGCTGGAGCAATGGGGTCATGTTCTGATTTGCCTTTAGAGGTTTAAAGTCTGGTCTTTAAAACTCAGAGTTTTGTATGTACCTTTAAGACCAATTGGTTTCATTGCCTTTTAAGTTGGAAAACCGCGCAAACTCTGAAGTGTTGTCAGGTTAGGGGGTCATCCTTGCTTTGAACTGTACTGCATTCAGTCTGTAGATATTTTGCTGCATGTTTACAAAGAAAAAAGGCAGGGTCCAGAAGTTAAATTTAAAATATATAGCAGAAAGATCTCCCAGTATAATTGCATGTCAAACTGTTTTCTATTGCCTAAGTAACAGATACATAGCTCTGGGAGGACACATGACTCCAAAATTTCTTCTTGTGCAAATTGATGTAATCCCACTAAAACTTGTGGAGAGGTACCAAACAAAAGAAAAAGGTGTAACTGATAGGCAGTGTCCTGGTGTAATTCCTAGTGTAAAAGGCAGTTAGTCTACTAATTCCTTCATATCATGGATTAATCCATGAGGGCAGCAGTAGGGCAATTCTGTAATTCATAGCATAGTTGTCTTACACATGGAGTTACACCTGTGAAACCACAGAAATTGAAAGCTGGTGTTATGTTTTATTGAATATCCCTACAAACTGCAGCAAAATACAGAACAAAAAGTGTCATATTATGGGTTAAAAAAAAGACAACTGTAGATTAGTTCATAAAAAAAAAAAAGAAAGGGGAGCTAGAAGTGAATGAGGCAGAGAAAACTTGAACATTAAATAACTTCGTCTCAGTTTCAAAATGAAATATTGACAGTAACCAGATCTTTAAATACATTAATTTAAAAAATAAAATTGTCCTAGTTTCAGCTGGGATAGAGTTAACTGTCTTCCTAGTAGCTGGTACGGTGCTATGTTTTGAGTTCAGTATGTGAAGAATGTTGATAACACTGATGTTTTCAGTTGTTGCTAAGTAGTGTTTAGTCTAAAGTCAAGGATTTTTCAGCTTCTCATGCCCAGCCAGCAAGAAAGCTGGAGGGGCACAAGAAGTTGGCACAGGACACAGCCAGGGCAGCTGACCCAAACTGGCCAACAGGGTATTCCATATCGTGTGACGTCCCATCTAGTATAGGAACTGGGAAGTGGGGGCAGGGAATCGCCGCTCGGGGACTAGCTGGGTGCCGGTCGGCGGGTGGTGAGCAATTGCACTGCGCATCATTTGTACATTCCAATCCTTTTATCATTACTGTTGTCATTTTATTAGTGTTATCATTATCATTATTCGTTTCTTCTTTTCTGTTCTATTAAACTGTTCTTATGTCAACCCCGTGGGTTTTGCTTCTTTTTCCCGATTTTCTCCCCCATCCCACTGGGTGGGGGGGGAGTGAGTGAGCGGCTGCGTGGTGCTTAGTTGCCAGCTGGGGTTAAACCACGACAAAAATGTACAAAAAACCTAGGCTAAATAAGTTTTAGATGAGATAGATGTATTCAAGTAAGGAAGGCCTGATTCACCTTAGGGCACTAAAGGAACTAGACAATGTAATAGCTGAATCACTAGCAATTATATTTAAGAATTGTGAAGAACCAAATAGCAAACATATTATTTGTCCTTGAAAGGGAAAGTATGGAGGACTTGGAAAATTATAGCTCACAGCACTGAAATTTAATCCCTGCAACAAATCATTAGGCAATCAGTTTAAGTATCTAGAAGGTAAGACAGTGATAAAAACTATCCAACATTAGCTCTTTAAGAATAAGTCAAGCCAAACAACTTTTTTTTTTTTTTTTTTTTTTGGTAAAACAAGTCATTTAAAGGATAAGGGAAAGGTAGTAGATGTAACATACTTTGACTTCAGTATGATTTTTGGCACTGTCTCAAAGAGTATTCTGTCATTATGTGATTCTCAGAAGCATGCTGAGGAAGCATGGTAAAGATGAAATCAGCATCAGGTAGGTGTGTAGTTGGCCAGAAATAAACCACTGAGAACATCTACTTACCACCAATGTTAGAAAGCATCTTAAAGACTCAGAGGAGACTCTTTGGAACTCAGTTATATTTGATATTTTCTGTAGTGACAGAAGATGGTATAAAGGTTCGATTTATGCTGGTTGCAGCAGATGATACCTTGCAGGCAGGGCTAGCAAACCCTTTAGACCAAGATCAGGATGAGAACAAAAAGTCATCTTTTGAAATAGAACCAATATCATGAAACAAGACAGGTCAAAAAGGAAAAACAATGGATAACAAAAAAGGATATGAGATGTATACAAGTTCACAAAAGCAAATACAATTTTTTATTCTACTTTTTAGTATGTTCCATGTAAAAAAAAATGAGGCAACAAATCTGTTCTTATTTTACCACTGGTGAAGTCTCAGTTGGAACACTGCACTATGCCAAAGATGTTGCCAAACTGGACAGTGTCTAGAAAAGAACAAGAAGAATGCTAGGTGACAAAAAACCTCCACACAGCCACTGCATGTGGGTTTGATCCACACAAAACAGGATGCAGATATGACAGATAAGGTAAGTATGAGAACCTTTGTGGGTCCCTGGTGGATCACTGTGTATTTTAGCCCTGGTATTTAGGCCCATACTGGGGGCACTATTATTTTGAGCTTGGCACATTGGAGCGGGTACTTGGTCTAAGGGAGATCAACTTCCATTCTGATTGCTATGGGCTAGAACAAAAAGGTGCATAGTGTTGTGAACTGAGGCAAGATCCAGGGTGGGGTGGGATGAAAAAGGGTGAGACCTGTATGTCATGATGGTCATTACACCATAATCTCATCCCAATGATTCATCATTCTTAGTGCAGAGATGCCAAAGAAGGTATTTTTTACCCAGAGAGTGAACACAAATAGTATAATGACTAATTCTGAAGCTCGGATCCATTCAATTTTTTTAAGTAAGTGCTTAATTTCCAATAAATCAGTTGTAATTAGGTTTAATTAGGGTGAAGAAACTGAAGAAATCTATGGCTTATGGGATTCAAGTATTTCAAACAAATCATGAAGACATTGGACTGCCCTCTTAGATATATGGTTTAGTGTGTAAATTTTGGGAGAGCAAAACTTTTTTGTGAATCTTTATGTGGTTTTGATCTTCCTTTTAGTTTTTGTTCTTCAAAATCTCCCAAGCTAGCTTTCTTTATAAGCAATATTCGCAAAGTTTTGATCAGTGATGATGCATCATGCTTTCTTGTCTTAAACACACACAAAAATGACAAGATGTGACAGATGGGCTTGAAATTGTAGCAATTTTTATCTATTTGGGAATTATTTGGCAGAAACTCATCACACTTACTCTTCCCTTCCTCATTCCTACTGTCAGTTTATGACCCTCCCAATCTGACACACGTCCTTGCTCAGGTCCTGCTTGTCTCCCCTCAGATGATATTTCAGCATGGGGAGAAAAGAGGTGCCTCCTCATTCAGTGAAGTGGTACTAGTGGTACATCTAGTCTCACCTCTCAGCTGGTTTAGAGGCAATTTTCTCTGCAGTTTGCTTCTGTTTCTGATGTGCTGGGGATGTGTCCTACACCCTACACACCTACTAAGCAGCAACAAGGACAAACCCAATTCTAACTTGATAAAACTGCCTTTGACTCCTCTGTGGAAAACCCCAGTCTGTCCCCACCATTGCAGTCATGAAAGAGAAACACAATTCCACTCCTAAAAAGTCTCATTACTTTGTTTCTATGGCAGATCACAAAAAATCACTTGTATTCTGATATCACGGGTGGGAACTGCTAAGCTGGATCTCAGCAAGAGCTTCTTCTGGCAGAATTAGACATACATGCTTTGCCCATATCTCATCAAAACCATTCTTTGCTATCCCCCTATATCATGTTTTTCCTCTTTTCTAAACCAACAGAAAGAGGAAACTCTTTCAGAGTCACTATTCTTTTCACTCTTCTCAGTCAAGACAGTATAATGGCATCAGGGTTATATTTCTACAACTTCATAACAGCTTTTTTAAACCCCATTTAAAAATCTGCATCTTTTTTTAGCTTTCCATGCCTAGTAGTTTCATGTCCACATCTGGACTGCTGGCAGTATGTTATTCATCCATTATCTTGCCTACAATACATTAAAATGCAGTACTTTGAAGACTGTATAAGAACTTGCTAATGTATGATAATGTTTTTCTATGCCAATGCACTGACAGAAATAAATGGGAGTTTTTCATTTAAGAACAGAAAACCAAAGATGTTTCACAATCAGAATCAAGTTTTGCTATTATATAAAATAAGTGCATGTTCTTTGTTTGCTCACAACCTCTTCTGCTAACTTGGAACATATATGGCTTATTTCACAAGGTCTTATAAACTGAAGTTGGCAAATAGGAAATTGAGACTGACAGATCAATTATAATTAGCTATGGAGCCAAGGTACAGGTGTCAGAATGTTATAAGAAGTTGTTTTATGTTGAGGCTTTCAGTTTAATACATTATAAGATCAGTTGGCCATCACCTTTGGATCAGGCTATGGATTCCTGAGTTGACTCCCAGAATGTCTGGATGCTACAAGGACTTACACCTGTGCATAACTTCCTGCCTAAGGTAGTTTCAATGATTTCACTGGGAATACTCACATGAATAAGATTAAGTATATACCAGAGTGTCGTAGGGAATCCTAAGCAGGAAATATAAGAATTAGGTTCCCAATAGGAACATTAATATAGCTTTGTTGCATTTACTGCATATATTTATGATACTATATCAACTTAACAACATAAACCACAATACGTTAAACAGTTTACAAGAAAAGTGAGCACAGAGAATACTGCACAGCGAATACTGCACAGCTTGCAGTTTTTCAGTGTTATTCGTGGTCTTCATAGCAGTTTTCTTAAGGGAGTCTCAAGAATTTTGCTGTGTGTGTTTCAATGAGACATTTTTATTCTTTCTTATGCAAACAGTCAAAGTGGCAGCAGCTTGTGTCAGCTGTGCTAAGCTGTGCATGGAGAATGAAAAGTAATGCCACAAAATTGTGGAGTGGTCCATATCATTTCACAATGAAATCTACAGTTAAACAACAGAGTATGCAAAGGTGATGTTCTGATGATACCTCTGTGGGAGGCAAAATGGAGAATAATAATAGTAATACAATTCAGGAAAAAATGGGATAGCTTTAAGTATAGGAATCATGGAAATAGAACAAAATATATCAGCTCAAAGTATAAGCATTATGTACATCCAAATCCAAAACTTTGGGCTATAAATTGAGAATTCATTTGTGGAACATGTGGAGAAAAAAAAGTACATTAACAATCACAAGACTGAACCATCCATTTAACACTGAAAGAAAGACTGCAGGATGCATCAATTGGGGCATTTGTATTTGAGATAAAAATACACTCACATCACAGTGGTGGTACTTCCTTAGGAATACCATGTGAAATTTTAGTCATTCTGTTCAAGGAAAAAAAAAAAAATCATAGAGAGAATTGGACAAGAGAACTGTCAGAATTATCAAGGGAACTGAGCTTTTTTTCATATGACTGGAACACCCTGATTTGTGTGCTTTTCAAAAGAAAAGAAAAAAAAGAAAAAAAAAAGAAAAAAGGTGATAAAACCATTCTTTTAAACATATAACAGACTGGCATGGGGAAGACGTGTATAAAGTCAACAATAATTTAAAATTAATGGCATTGATTTGGACTGGAAACCAATAAAGTAGAAGCCTGAAATTGCAAGAGTATAGGTGTAAAAAGACAGAAAATTTAAATAGGAATTGAATAGTACTGGAAACCAGAATCCTAATATTTCAGGATGGAATAACAGCAATATGGGAAAAGATTATGCATTTCAGTATCAGAGGATTAAATATTATGACAAAAGGTATTGACTGTAGTTGGACATACCTTCTAAATTGGAGAGACATGGATTTGACGGATGGACTACTCGGTGGATAAAGAATTGGCTGGATGGCCGCACTCAAAGAGTTGTGGTCAACAGCTCGATGGCCAAGTGGAGTCCAGTGACAAGTGACGTTCCTCAGGGGTCGGTATTGGGACTGGTGCTGTTTCACATCTTTGTTGGCAACACAGACAGTGGGATTGAGTGCACCCTCAGCAGGTTTGCTGACGATGCCAAGTTGTGTGGTGCAGTCAACATGATGAAGGGAAGGGAAGCCATCCAGAGGGACCTTGACAGGCTTAAGAGGTGGGCCTGTGCAAGCCTCATAAAGTTCAACAAGGCCAAGTGCAAGGTCCCGCACATGGGTCGGGGCAATCCCCAGCACAAATACAGGTTGGGCAAAGAATGGATTGAGAGCAGCCCTGTGGAGAATCATTTGGGGGTGTCGGTTCACAAGAAGCTCAACGTGACCCGGCAATGTGTGTTTGCAGCCCAGAAAGCCAACTGTATTCTGGGCTACATCAAAAGAAGTATAACCAGTAGGTCAGCTCTCTAGTCCTCTCTCATGAGACCCCACCTGGAGTACTGCCTTCAGCTCTGGGGCCCCCAACATAAGAAGGACATGGACCTGTTGGAGAGAGTCCAGAGGAGGGCCACGAAGATGATCAGAGGGCTGGAGCAGCTCTCCTGTGAAGACAGGCTGAGAGAGTTGGGGTTGTTCAGCCTGGAGAAGAGAAGGCTCCAGGGAGACCTTATAGCAGCCTTCCAGTACCTAAAGGGGGCCTACAAGAAAGCTGGAGAGCAACTTTTTACAAAGGCCTGTAGTGATAGGACAAGAGGTAATGGTTCTAAACTGAAAGAGGGTAGATTTAGACTAGATATAAGGAAGAAGTTCTTCACTATGAGGGCAGTGAGACACTGGAACAGGTTGCCCAGAGAGGTTGTGGATGCCCCATCCCTGGAAGCGTTCAAGGCCAGGTTGGACGGGGCTTTGAGCAACCTGGTCTAGTGGAAGGTGTCCCTGCCCATGGCAGCCGGGTTGGAACTAGATGGTCTTTAAGGTCCCTTCCAACCCAAACCACTCCATGATTCTATGATTCTCTGATTATGTAGAATTTAAAAAGTTGAGAACTTAAGCCAACACTTATACACCAAGTAAAAAGCAGTTTTCATGCAGTCTCCTTCCTGTGTCTCCATGCAGATTTAAATTTCAGCTGTTTTCTGATTATGAACTCTTCTGTGATTAGGGTCCTTCTCAAAACAAAATCCTTTAACAGAAATAGAGAAATATTTTTTCAATTTTAATATATATAAGCCCGTCAATAAAATAGTTTTAGCTCAGAAGACTGAATGTCACAGAAAGTTTTTGACATTAGTGTTGGAAAGGAAATATTTTTTCAGCAAGCAAATGCCCTTCGATGCCCCTCATAAACAACCCAGCTAAATTATTCTGAAATAGTTAATATGCACCAGCACTTAAATTCAAGGGCATGAGCCACTGTTATACCACATTTACACTAGTGTAATTCCACTGACTTCATGAAGATACATCAGTAACAAATTTGATGTGGCTCAGAGTGAAGCTTATGCTAGGCTTAACTTTGAAAGCTGAGCTGGTGCAGGGAAATATCAATATAGTAAGCTATGCAGGAAGTGATCTTTTGTGGACTCAATTAAGGTTTCAGTTCTGTTACACCGCAAGTTTGTGAATGGACATTTTCCAATTTCCGGAGCTCCATATAGTACATGAATCTCCATTATAATGGGATTGGTGCTTTTGATTTTTGTGTTGTAGTAGATCATTAACATTTTAACATCTTGCTTTATAAATCTCCATTTTTTAAGCATTGGGAAAATATTTGAAAATGTGTCCAGCTGCATTTATTTCAAAGCTCTTTTTTGCATCTCAAATTGATTGTCTATATAATTTCCATAATACAAACAAAAGCACAACAACATTACTATTTGCTAAGTATGAATTTCAATTAAAAAAAACAAATTTCAATGAAAAAAAGGAAAGAAATCAAGGCTTCTGAAACTTTTAGTGTATCTTAAATAGCAGTTATAGGGAAAGCAGTCTAAGGTAATACTTCTTTTCTAGAAAACAAAAGAGATTTTTAAAAATATGTTATGTAATGCCATATATGACTGAGATAAGGAATTATGCATCTGAGTTAAGAGAGTATTTTTCCTTCAGTGCTGCTTAATAACAGTATTTAAACAAAATGTCATTAATACTGTTTTCAGAAGAGGCCCATTTCTCCAAACCTCTTAATAGTCCCCCAGCCCAACATGCATTCCAGCATCCTGCAAATGTCCATGTTGTGTTACACAGCCATGTCCTCACCTCCCCAAGAGGTCAGTGGCAGACGAATCTGCTCAGAAATAGCTCCTTCAGAACCAGCCAGGTAAAATGTGAATCAGCCCCAGACCTGCACTTCCCTGTGCTGTTGAGTCCTCTCAATGGCCTTGGCTTCAACAGGAGTTAAATTTTTACATGAGGTGCTCAGCACAGTCTAATATTTAAACCCCGGATGAAAAGGCTGTGCCAAAAATCCAAAATAAACTTCAGTGAAGGAAAAATGGTGTAATTCCTCCTTTTGGGGACATATTTATGCTCAGCTCCTGAGGTTTAGGGACAATTTACAGCAACATGTAACATACACCAATTAATTTGCTTTGCTGTGTCAGCTACATGCCCCCAGTATAAATTCAGAAAACTGTATTTCACAAATAAAGGGTTTGACTAGTAACATATCATACTCAAGAGGAATTTGAGCCTGCATTCTCTGCATATATTCTGAATCCCTTGTTATTTCATTATCTGAAATTGCATTGGTCATATTCCTTGCCTAGCCCTATTCAGGCCCTCTGCACAAACAGAATTTCATCCATTAAGCAGATTGAGGATGTTCCTACTATATTGTTAGTGTCATTGTCAGCAATGATTTATGTTTCAGAGAATGTGGGCAAATGTGCTCAGATTCATATGTGGTGGTATTGTCCAGAAACTGGTTTTCTCATTGGTGGAAAAAATATATAATTTCATTTTAAATGACTCGCCTATTATCCTCTACTTTAGCTTTATTAAGAGCTGATAATTACTCCGCTAGCCTTGCTCAGTATGTATTATTTCATCTCTTGTTATTAACTGCTGGAATTACTATCCCTGCAGTTTGGAAAGAGCTCAGTATTCTTTCATTCGACAGATGGCTTACCAAAATCTGGGTAACCCTTAGCTATGAGGAAAAAAAACCTCCAAAACATTAGCCCCAAGAACAATTCATACTACAGATATCTGAATATTTGCCTATTTTTAGTATTATGCTGCAGCTAGCAATAGAAGAGAAAGTCAAGGTTTCTGTAATGCTTTTTTCCTTACACTCCCAAATGACATGGATCAAGTAGGATGTAAATAGGTCGCCTTAGTGTGCTGCAAAGTCTTGGTACTACTTTTCCAAATTAGATGCCTCCTGCCATGTTCTTTGGGAGATGTAGCTTCCAATTTACTTCCAAGCAAGTTGACATGAAATAAGACGTTTAAATTTTCATTCAGAAAATCTGACCTTACTCTGAACTTTTCAATGCCAGCGCAGCCTGATGCCCATCCATGCAACTCTTTAGGACTTGGACCTCCATAATTTCTTTCATCAGGCTGAGGCTTATAGGAAGAGTTGAATTGGCTTTCATTAAAACACAGGATAGCTGGAAAACGTGAATGAACTTTTCAACACAAATCTGAAATAGAAACTGGAACCTTCAAGACAGGTAGAAGCTGAAAACAACTGCTTTAATTTTAACTTATGCTACTGAAAGAATAGAGGAGAAGGGAGCGGTTGTGAAACAGTGCAAGAAAGCAGCATGTTATCAAAGGAGAGGTGGCAAGTCATTAGCGCTTTCTGTATGTGTGGGTAATTACTGCTTACAGAAAATCAAGGGGTTAGGTGAAGACCTGGGATTTTTATAACCAGTAATTTGAACAATTAATTATTTGTCAGAGTCAGATGTGGGGGACCACATTTTGATTATGATGTGGAGAATTCTTTTTTGTTGATGTGAGTAAAGTTTGTGAAAACTGTGACGATTTTGTGTGACGAATGTAGATTTTAATGATAATTCTTAAATATGTGATGCACAGAGGTGAGGGGTGGAATGTATTGGCTCTGTGTGACAAGGTTTTGGTAGTGGGGGGGGTTACAGAAAGACTTCTGTGAGAAGCTGCTGGAAGCTTCCCCTGTGTCCAACAGAACGAATACCAGCCAGCTCTAAGACAGACCCGCCACCGGCCAAGGCTGAGCCAATCAGCGATAGTGGTAGCGCCTCTGTGATAACACATTTAAGAAGGAAAACAAAACAAAAACAAAAACAAAAACAAAAAACAAACAAACAAACAACACCCCCCCCCAAAAAAAACCCCAAAAAGTTCCTGGGGGTGTATTTGGGCTCTCCTCCAGGCAGGGACATCCGTGTATTTCATGTGGACGCACACACGAAAGAACAATCTGAAACACATTTGGGGAATGCGCAAGCCGATGCCCTCACAGATTCAATCAGTAAAGCTAGAGGAACAGAGTAACGCCGCATTAGCACGGTGGGCCCATGAGAAGGCCGATCATGGAGGAAGGGACGCCACCATAGCATGGGCCAAGGCCCGGGCTGTACAACTTTCAGTAAAAGATGTTCAAACATGTATTGCTCAATGTGAAACTTGCCAACTGCTAAAAAGACATCCTTTTTTAGATCAACCAGTAGGGCGCATACAGCGGAGCACATGCTGGGTAATCAGCAAAGGATGTTGTTCGACATTGGCAACGTGCGTTCTCGGTTGCAGGTGTTCCGCAACAAATTAAGACTGATAATGGCCCAGCATATAAATCTAGCAAGGTGGCATTGTTTTTCTCTTTTTGGGGAGTTCAACATGTGACCAGCATCCCTCATTCTCCCACAGGACAAGCTATCGTGGAGCACGCCCATGGCACCTTGAAGCATATGCTTCAAAAACAAAAAGGGGGAATGGTGGGGGAAAGTCCGGAATCACGCCTTAATAAAGCCATATATGTTTTAAATTTTTTACAGGTAACAGATGATTCACCACAGCTGCCAATGCTGTGGCATTTTGGATCCCTGACACCTACCTCTGGGGTAACACCAGGGGTCAAGGTGCAAGTAAAGGACCTGGTTACAGGTCAATGGTCCTCTCCATGTGAACTGTTGACATGGGGAAGAGGATATGCTTGTGTTTCCACAGATGGCGGTCCTTCGTGGGTTCCAGTTCGCTGTGTTCGGCCTGTGGTGGATGGTGTGTGCCAGTGATGGATGGATAGTTTTGCAGCCAAAGCAGAATGTGTGGATCACCTTAGCCAACAGGACAGGACAGGATTCTATTTGTTTATCTACTGCCTCATCTCGTAATCCGTTCTCAACATGTTTGGTGGGTCAACCCTTGGACAGTTGGCCTGTACCTGCAGATCAACAGTGGGTGGCCAATGGTTCAGGAGTGGTTGATAACTGGGATGGATGTGTTCCATATTTAAGCCAAGGTGATCTCGAACCACAGGAGTTGGAGCTGTTGGGATCTGTAAAAATGGATTATTGCGTATATTTTAATTATTCAGGGCTAGTTTGATTGCATATAGAAATGATAGTTTTTGGTGTAATTATACATTAAAGAATGCTTCACGATCTAGCAACTGTCCACTTAGCCTGGCCCCCAGAGTGTTTTTGATTTGCGGAGATAGAGCATGGCCTGGTATCCCCTCACATTTCAAAGGAGGACCTTGTAGCTTGGGCCACTTAACATTA